>NC_092018.1:2647018-3014518 GCF_042242105.1 Pempheris klunzingeri | reverse complement strand
GACAGAAAAGGGAGAAATGTTCAGACACAAGAGCAAAAAACACACACACACCTGAATCCAATACATTTATGATCCATTTAATACTAAATGATTATATTTAATGATAAATCAACCCTCAACGTTTTGAATACTTGTTGTTTTGAGTCCAAAATGAAATAATTTCCTGGGGGTGTGAGTACCTGTGGCGTGATCTCCTCCCTCCTCAGGGTGACGGCCACCCCTACGGTCGGCTGCAGGTCGGCGGGCAGAGCCGGCAACGTCTGTTTGGCGCGTTTAGGAGGTTGGAGTATAAACCCTCCCTCCACCGTGGCCGCCTTGTTCTCCAGATCCACAGAAACAGCCGACAGAGCTGAGAGAGAAACGTCGGTGCTGCCCAGAGAGTGATTCCCACAGCACAGGTGGATCTGAGGAGGACAAGAACACATGACGGCACGTGGACCAGAACCTGAATAGTAATGAGCTGTTCATTACACTCTTTCACTTTCTCACCTGTAAACTGGGCAGCTGAGACAGAAACGTCTGGAGGATCTGTTTGCTGCTGCGGATGCGCACAGAGGCGCGCTCCGGCTCAAAATCGGGACTCAGCAGGTTGTGAAAAGGCTCGCTGGTGATGTCGTTCCCCAGTAAAGAGTAGTAGAAGAAGAACTCAGACCCCTCCGCTGACAGTTTCATGGTGCTGGGGATCAACTGAGGGAAATAAGAGACAAGAAATCGCATTTGGTTGGTTTGTTTGTTCTAATAATTAACAAAGTTTAGATTTTGACTCAAACATTGATGTGGTGTCTCAATTCTATTCATGTAAAACAAGAAGAGCTGAACCGTCTGTGCTTTACATCACTGTTTTACAGCTCTTTTACCGTTATTCTTATTTGGGTTTGACTTAAGTTCACTATTGTAATCTTTGGAAAGAAGCTGTAAAATTTGATTTCTCAACTTCATATACAAGTAAATGTTTTTAAATGTTTAAAATGTTTACAATGTCAAGTGGCTGTCACGATATCCCAGTGATACTTAAAATAATGGTATCTGCAGATAATGCAGTACAGAAAATGTTAAATGTATGACTGACTCAATGGCTTGCTTTCGGTTAATTGTCCATCAATCAGCTAAAAGTGAAATAAACTTTATTTTAGATTAGAACACTTAGCTAGCTGGTAACAGCTCTGAAAGAGAGGTCACAGGTCAGAGGTCAGGGTCCGTACCTGCTCTAGTTTGGTAGCAAAGGCCACCGTGACTGACAGGACGAACATGTCGGAGCACAGATCTGCAGGCCCGACTTGGTGGTAGCCCTGGTCTGAGATCAGTGTGGCCTCCAGCTTGTCTGGCAGCAGGTCGGTTACTGCAGGAGAGCCTACAACAGCAGAGCAGCACAAGCGTTATTGGAACAGGGAAGAAGAGAACAGAGAGACGATAAAAACTGAATGTACACAGAACTACAGAGGACAGAGGAGGCAGAACCAGAAAAAGACTAAAAGACAATGCAAACAACACAAATGTTCAAACAACTCAATTTTTAAAAGTAAAGTCTGTCTGTCTCTTTACGTTATTGGTCTCAGATTTTTATAAACTTAAGTCAGTCTCAAAAGTCCAGTCATCCTCTACTTTATAGACTCTACTTGACTTTACCTGAGCTTCCACAACAGCTGGAGCTGACCATGATGTGAACCTGGGTCTGTGCTGCAGAAAACCCTCATCTGCACAATAAATGTTTAAACAGTCGAGGCAGACTGGTTCGGAGTGAAGAAGTCAGATATTTTACAGAGTTTGAAGTGCAGCAGGGGCACAGAGAGCACAGTACACAGTACGTATGCTCAGGTTTTATTATTTAACACATAGACTATGCTACAGTTTAAATGACAACGTTTAAACTCAGTTTTGCTTTCTATTTATTACTTAGAACAATTAAAACAAGGAATGTATTGTTGGTTGACCATGTACAAGTCTTTACACAGCGATTTATTCCTTTTATCTTTTTGCTTTTTGCCACATAAGTGTCCTGGATTGATTCATTGGGAATTAACCGCTTTTCCTTTAATAATCAAATCAACCAATTGCGCCTCAGAGTAAAACACAGCACGCCTCTGTCTGTCTGAGACAAAAACAGACTTGTTCCTGCAGCGTCCAGGCCGACTCAGACTGTGCCACAGTAACAACTAAAGCTGTGGATAAGCGACCATACCTGGATGTAGAGAATACAGGATTTAAGCATATCAGAGTGTGTTTATTGCAGGCATTTTTCTTTAATGACTAAATATCTATATTTGAGTGCAGAGGGAGCCACTGTTGAATGTCTAAACTTTTCAAAATAAATAACAAAAATGTTATTTTCTACTTTTTTTTGTTGGTTTTCCCTGCTGTACTGAAAAATGTGTTGAACTATGACACCAAAACTGAGGTGAAAACCGAACCTTCAATTTTGTGTGCAGCTACACACAAATTTTACAAACACAAGACACATACAAGAAACACTGAAGTGACAACAGCACAAACACAGCAGACAGTTGATGAAGCAGCTGACCTTGTCGCGGCGGGGCCTTCTTGGCTTTGAACCTATCAGGAGACGGTTCGGAGGGCTTGGTGTCGTTCTCCAGCGCCATGCTGAGGAGGAGGGCCGGTCTCTGTTTGGTGTATTTACTGCTCAGCAACGGATACCAGCGAGGCTCCTGATACACACAAACAAATATCTTTACGGAAATCAGTCGGAAAAATCAATAAATATCTTTTTACTGATCCCAGTGAGCAGACGCTGGACGTCAGCACTGTAGCACCCAGACAGAGGGTTACCTGTCTGACCTCTTGTACAGATCGGAGGTCCAGGACGATGTAGCCGACGCTCTCCCTCTTCTTACTCACAGAGTCGACGGCAAAACACTGAAGCTTGATGGGAGTTCTCTGCAGCCTGGGAGGACAACATGCATCAATATCACACAGTTTACTCACATTTTGACAAAATCAAACGCTACAGGTGGAAAGACAAGACACATACACAGAATATATTAATTACTTTCCTGTTGGATTGTGAACATCTAGCAACAGTGGCTATGAGTGCTAAAATAACTAAATGAATTAGGGCTGCATCAATTAGTCAATAAACAGAAAGTCAACACTTCAGAGTCTCCAAACTCCAGTGACAAAAACAACAATTTTACCTCACAGAGCACCGGAGTTTGCTGTGTTATCACTGCCTCAATCAATGAACTAACATATTAGTTTGGCACTAAACAAACCATTTAAAAACAAACTAAAATGAAAAAAAAAGTCTCATAAAAACATAAACAAACTAACTGATAGAAGGAGCAGCAGACCTGCAACTGCTGTATTTTGCAAGTTAAAATCACTGTTTTGTGATTGTGAATGGAGTCTGGTAGCTTTGAAGTGAGCAAAGAAAGAGAGAATGGCAAAGTAAAGCGGTGAAAATATTCTTAATATAACGTTCATTTAAACTGATATTGCTTTTTAAGGTGGCTGAAATACATTTTCCTGCTTCCCCCCGTCCACAGCAGTACATTCCTTAGCATCTGTGCTGGGACTCCTGTCTGCTTGGGGGTGTCCTAACCACCATCTATTGTAGGTAATACTCCGATTATGTGATCATAAAACCCCACTTGAAATAATCCAAACTGTCCCATTAAAGTCACACAATCTGACAACAAAAATACAACAAATACATTCTACTGTCTAGTCACCCTTCTGAGCTAAATGAGTCTTGGCTGTTCTCATCACCACTTGTGATACTGTTGTTGTGAAAATTCAAACTCCAGTGCCGACTCGTAGCGGCTGCACACCTGTGTTGGTGCAGCGTCCTGCGGTCGAGCTCCCAGGCCAGCTCGGTGCTGAACTGCGGCTTCTCTCTGTGCTCTACGGGGTCGGTGGCCAGCTGCTCGCCATCGAAGCTCGCCTGCACCACCAGACTGAGCCGGGGACTCTTCGGGAAGTGACGACCTGGGGAAGGAGTAAGTTAAGAAAAATAATATCACCTCGCCATAACACAGCCTTAGAAATGAGGAAAGCAACACGTTAAAGCTATATCACAACATTACATCTCAGATGACGATAAATATGTAGAAAAAAAGAAATAAATCTGACACTTCAGGTTGAAATAATAATTCTGAATGCTGCCACGTTATCTACACGTAAAGAGGGGAAAAAAAAGGTTTATTATTTAAGGTCTAAAGTTTGTCCTATTGCTTTTTATCTTAAGGGTATGATTGGATTCATGCCCTGAACTGTTTTTAACCACTTTGTGTCTGTGTTTTCAAAAAGTACTGTATCAATAACTTCAGTATTCTGATTATTAATGATTATTTATGGTGGTCCCTGAGTCAGTCAGGTACTGGGAGGTGAGCTAACTGTCCTCCTACTGTACAAAATCTCTCTCTGTGTGTTAAAAGTGTCTGTCAGACTCCATGTTGCTGTGACAGTTAGCTTAACTCCACTTGAGGGAGGATTTAACTGCTTAAGCTAGCAGCACAGCCAGCAGCAACAGGCTGTTCAGCCGGCTGCTTAACACGTTACTTACGGCTCCTAAAACTGCAGTTTGCTGGTGCTGTAAGTATTAAAAGTCATGTAGTTTTTGTCTCATATTGGTTTTGTTTAGTTTATATAATGTTAGGAAGCTAACTCACGGTGGACTTCTTACCTTCCAGGATGGACACAACGATGAGAAGTTGGTCCGTCTTTGACGCCATGGCGACATTTGTAACGCTGCAGCTCAAATGTCAAACTCCTTTATTGTGCTTTACTTCTTCTAATCGATAAAGTAAACGCTGTATTGATTTTGTTTGCTCTGAGACAGACCGTCCGTTGCGGACAGCAGCAAACAACCGCTTTGTTGTCAAGCTTTGGCGCCACCCATTTTGTTTTCAAACCGGAAATGACGACAGAGGTGCGTCAGCCCTTGAGCGCCCCCCTGCAGGCAGGAGGCGGAACTGCAGGTGAGTACATTTAAAGTAATCAAGTACAATTACAAGTATTTAACTACAATTTTGAGGTACTTGTGATTTATTTGAGTATTTATATTTTCTGCTACTTTATACTTCAAATATTGGACTTTCTACAATACTACAGTTATCTGACATCTAGTTATTTTGCAGGTTCAAATTAACAATACAAAATATAGTCTGTGAATAAATTGTTGTATCATTATATCAATAAGGTTTTATTGGTCCCATGGGGAAAATTCACATGTTGCACAGTATTATGTAAAAATATTGAATATTAAATCAATGCTTCGGCTCATCAATCAATAATTATAATTGAATTATATAATGTTTATCATTCTGAAGTCGTCCATTCTGCAGATCTAGATATATTATTATTACATATATTTTATTAGTATTTTCTTGTAACAGAGTGTTTCTACACTGTGATACTGATAATTTACTTAAATATTGCAGTACTTTAAATCTCTGGAATCTTTTAAATCTCATCTTAAAACTTTTCTCCTCCTTTCTCTGAAACCTTTCAGTAAAGTTTGACACGTTTTTATTCACACTATTTATCTTATTTTTATTCTTTTCATCATTTCTGCCTCCTATTTGATTTTGTCTTTAGGTTTTATTCTCTTTCTAACTGCCTGTTTCTTCTTTATGGTTTTATTTGGTTTTGTAAAGCAGTTCGTCATGTCATGAAATAGCTTGTTGAATCATTTCAAACAGTCGTGAGTCATGAAATACATTTAAAAATGTGTGATACATCTCTAAGCTTAAAGCAGAGAGGGGATAACTGAACCAATAGCTCCATAATGTAATAATATAAGTACATTATGATGGTTTAACATCACACATGACAGTTTTATAGTATTCTAGTATGTTATTGTCACTTATAAAGAGAAAACTACACAGACAGAAGAATATATATAAACATCCTTTAATCATGATTGCCAAACATATGAATTAAGGCATATACAGTATAAAAAAGCAACAGCAGGTTTCATGTTTATACGATTTCAGTGTGTTATTAACTGGATATACCGGATGGACGAACTGAACATACCAAGCAGCCTTTATAAGACAACACTGTGTCTCCCAAAAGATGACAGCATTTTGTAAACAGAGTTCATAGCACTATATTCAAGTAATAGAATGATCACTGATACTATGCAGGTAAGGTGTTGTGTAAGTGAGGCAGAGCCGCTGATAGACGAGCTTGGGGGGGTTTTCCAGCTAGTAAAAACGTCCACCCCACATGATGTGAACATTATGCTGTCGGGGGAAATGGGTAACCTTCAGTTTGGTTTAAACCAGCTGCTAATTGCTGATGTTTTTTCTTTTGCAACGTACAACATGAAGGCATTGTGGTTGACATTTCTTCCATTTTTTTCTGTTAAAAGGTTTTTTGGGGGGAGTTTTTCTTTGTCTGAATCAAGTCTCAACGCTGTGCAGACTGAACAGCCTCCGGAGCCAAACTGTGATTGGTGATTTTTGGGCTGTAAATACTGGCCACATTGGAGTTGTGTAAGACTCACACACTTCACAGTGGAAGTGGTGTTGTGTAGGTGTTACTCCCTCTGTACCGTTTAGTTAACACCTATCTCTGTCCCACAATGCAACGCTGAAATTAGCTGTCAAATGACGAGGATTAAGGGTCCAAATCTCAATTTAATGTCCACTAATGACTGGATTGTTAAATGTGCAGTAGTGAATTAGTGCCTAAGATCAGTGTGTTTGCTAAATGTTTCTGTTATTAGTTATATTATAATGGCAGAACACAGCAGGGATTTGGTCGCTGAACATGTTGCATTGTGAGCAAATATTTTCTATAGATTCTACAAGTAAAGATGTTGATGACAGACGGAGGAGCTGCAAAGTTTCAGGAGGAGGAAAAAGGCCTGAATTGGAAAAGAAATCAACCACGACCCAGATCCAGCCCGGTTCTTGGTGCTCGCATAGTGAGATGTGGCGGTGGTTTGGCACCAATAGTAAAACCTGCCCATTGTGTCTGTCAGAGGCTCTGCTGTGAGCTAGTTAGCTTGTAGGGGGCAAGGGAGCAGGAGCGGAGCAAAGGATTGTGGGACTGGCGTTTTACTTCTGGACAATTCCAGTGTGATCAGAGTTTCTAACTGAATTCCTGCATCGCCATGTTGTTTTCTGTCGCTATGCTGTAGGTGACTTTCCAGCCTTTATCATGTTAAACGCATGGACTGTGCAGAAGAAGTTGGACTTTGCCTCCACGTCTGAAATGTCCAGCAGAGGGCAACACCTTTATTTCCAATGAGAAATCAAATTTTACATTTTTTATCAGCTCAGTGAACGTTTTCCTGATGAGTTTCTGCTCTCAGTCTCTAGTTTACAGTCTTCTTCAGCACAGCAGCATGTTCATTCAGTAAATTATGGTCCATTTAGAGGAAGATAAGACAATAAAGCAGGTTATGTTTTAGAGCTGATAACCTATCAGCTATCAGTTATGCCTAAACTGAAACCAATCAGAGGCAGGACAAAAAAACAAAACAAAAAAGTGTCACGTTTGGCTTAAAGAATCAAGATGGCGCCGCCCAGCGACACGTTAACGTCCACTTCATCTATACAGTCTATGGTTAAATGATTTTTCTCTTAGTTTGTAGTTCACCATCTCTTTCCATAACTCGACCCCAGTGAAGAAAAAGTTACACTATACTCCAAATGAAAGTGAATTTAGCATGTTCTCAAACTGCCGCTGAAGACGGCACTGCAAGCACTTTTATACACAACGTGCAAGTTTCTAGAAACGAGACAAGGATGCACAAAGACTGGGCCGCACGGCCGTGAAGTAAACTGAAAACCGATGGCTGGTGTGAAAACCTGGACACGTTTGACTGACGAGCGGCGGAGCTTCTTTTTGGTCATAAACTCATGATTGTACCTGAGCCAACGCACCAAATTCCATTTAGTTTTGAGTATAGATTTGGCTGTAGAGGTAATTACAAAGACATGGATGTAGAAAATGAGCAAAAACTCACACTGGAATCGTCCTTCAGGGCTGCTGTGACCAAACACTTTTCTTTCGTGTTCAAACTAAATAGCACCCACTCTTCGTTGGCCTGCTGTAGCCGCAGGTGGAACCTCTGATTTCATATACTTACTGACCAACGGGTAATTAATCAACCCTTAGAAGATGCTTGCCCATATTTCTAGCCATGTTGTATCACAGTGATACAAAAAAAAAGCAGGTCTATATCAGCTGTTTTTGCTACGTCACATATCTGTAGCAGGTTTCTTTTAATGAGCTGAAACATTACTGTTAATAAATGTACATTTCCCCGTCGTGGGACAAATAAAGGAATGAACTTGGATGTTGGCAGCCAATCTGACACCACACCGCTGATTCTTCTCTCTCTCTTTACCAATCTTTATCAATTTGAATCATGTGATGCAGTTCAAATCTCCAGATCAGCTGCTAAAAGGACCTGATGGTGAGATTGTTCTGCCAACTGCTGCTTCGTGTAAACTGTTGATTGTGGACATGCTGCATCAACACTGGAGAGCTTTGTTGTTTTTGTGGAGGGGAGGGGGGCAATCTAAAAACAGTAATGATGCAAGAGGCACAAACTGGGGCTAACACTGACTAATAAATGTCATCCTCAGCTCTAACCAAATGGCAATATGATCAACAACATGTACGCGACATAAAGTGCGTCACGCGTGGCCCGAAGGACGACTGTGATCCGCCGCTGAAAGAACCAGCAGCTCTGCTTCTGCTGGTTTTCCCGCTCGGCCCGCTGCTCCCCTGCATGGCTGATGGAGATCAACATAGAGTACGATAAAGCATGTTAGTGCTCTGCCATGAATCTGTACAGAATATTTACACCACTGGGTTCCTACATGGCACTGGGCGGGTCGATGTGAAGGTTTACTCTCACATAAAGACAATACAATCAACATGGTTACGCTCAAGTACAGGTTAGTAATACAAATGTAGTGTCAGCACTATGGAGGAGGAGGACCACTTCAATAATCATAATGAGAATAATAAGGATAATAATAGACTTTATAGCTTCCTAATGCTGTTTCCCAATAGGAGTTTTTTAAAAAAAACGATCAACACTATTGGGATAATGTAAGTCATCATCAGTACATTCAGTCATATCATCATCATAATACACTACGATAAATGTGCCTTTTATAAAGTTGAACCCCGCAGCCTGAGGGCTGAGTGCACGGTGCTCTGGGATGTTTCCTTTTATACACACACAACCTGCTTCTGTCAAAATCCTCCACAACTGAAAGCATCAAAAGTCACTGATCTGGATTTGTACAGAGAGTATCCTCCTTCAAACAGGTCCCGATCCTGCTTTCTGTCCCTCCGCCGGCCCGCCTGGTCCTCGATGACGTGTTATAAAACAGGTGGTTGTCATTAGTAAGAAATGAAAGAGGTTTTTTTTTTTTTTAACTTTAGTTCTCTGCCTCTCAGCGAGGCGAAGCTTATTCAACACCATGGAATTGATGTCTAATAAATCTGCCGTTCCTCATGTGAGACGTGGTCACATGGTCCTACTTCTTCCCTTCAGTCTCTGTGAAGACGAGAGGACAAAAGACGAGGCTTTCAGCTCAGGAGTCAAGACTTTAGGTGTTTTCAGACCAGAAGTAGCGTGACTGCTTATAAAACAAAAGGTTTCCCCTTTAAAAGATAACTGATATTCTTAAACCTGAACCCCATTTTTACATATTTTGGGTTTGAAACGACTGGTAGGTACAGAGAGCTTTGGAAGTGATCCACTAAATCAAAGTACATCCACTAAAAGGGTTTGTTATGTTACAGATAGACCTGGAAGATCCTTTTTGTTTAACCACAAACAGCCGTTATAGCGCTCTCTGCAACCACACCAGACTCTGTTGAGAAAAACATCAATTTTACCTCGCATGAACATGGGATTGCTGATTAACTTGTATGTTATTTTTTGTTACACAATGATTGTGTTTAATCTGAATTAAACCTTTAAAACACAAAAAACAAACAATAACACAAACAAACTAACAAATCTAGGCAACGGTAGACCAGCAGCTCCTGTGTCCTCTGAGGTAAAATCACTGTTTTTGTGAATGGAGTCTGGTGTGTGTGTGCAGAGAGCGATATAACGGCTGTTTGTGGTTAAACCAAAAGGATCTTCCAGGTCTCTCTCTGTAGGGATCCTTTCCATGATGCTGTCACACACTTAGAATAACACTCTGAGCCTGTCAGGATATAGCTTGATAGATTATGGATTACACTGAAGCAATTGTAGTTTGTAGTCCAGTTCCAAACTTAAAGTATCTAAACAATAAGACACCAGGTAAAAATACCAGTTATCCTTTAAGCAGGGCAAGCTGAAGCAAAGAAGCCTCCATACAAGCTGAAAATGTGTTTCGAGGACATCCCTCTAAAATGGAAGATGATAACATAAACAGTCATACAAATACATTAACGCAACCATTATGTGATTTAGAGATAATGAGAGAATTAAGTTGTGACTGTAAGAAAGCGGTTTGTTCCCAAGATAAGAAGATAATCAAATAGTGATCTTCGGATCATTGGTCTGAAAATGTGCACTCGGCTTCAGCTGAAAACTCACTGCTATTCTTCTTCATTTCTTGGCTGTTGTGTGCCTCCGCTGTCAGCATCGCTCCCGTTAATCTCCTCTATTTCACAGCAATTACCATTTATAGATAACTGCAGTCTTTGCACCAGTAAGGTAATCATCACATTATGCTGTTTAACTGCCTGGCAGGTTCCCTCTGCATTATGTCACGCATTCAAACAAAGCCATGATACATGGCCTATGGAAATATATGGAAAACACCGCAAAGTGGGTAATATTCTACTGAATGATAATTTAGGCAACGAGGCACGAGCCTACAGAGAGCCGATTACGCTGGAGCTGTTATTCCCAGGAGAGAAGGTTTAGATATTTGATTTACTGACCCACCAGACGGCCCCAAAGACGAGACAATTCTCCAGCTCATTCTGCGTGTTGTAAAAGAAATATTTGGCCAATTCAACTTCATGAGCTGCAAACTTAGGTGGATAATTTACGAGTGCGTGATCCACACTGAGCGCACGCCTGGGCTGAAGAAGAAGTTCAGCACAGAAAGTGAGAAACGCTTAAAAACAAAACCGCAGTTCTACCAAGCCAGTAGTCTGTGTGTGTGTGTGTGTGTGTGTGTGTGTGTGTGTGTGTGTGTGTGTGTGTGTGTGTGTGTGTGTGTGTGTGTGTGTGTGTGTGTGTGTGTGTGTGTGTGTGTGAGCACAGTTCCCCTGCATGACAGTGCAGCATAGCAAGTCACATTTACATGCAGGCTAATTACTTCATCTTAACTTGATTAAGGGAACACTATTAAAACTGGCATTTCAGGAAAAGGACAAAGCAGCGTTTATGCTCAATTTATTTAATAAGTGAGGCGCAAAATAAAACCGTGATCCAATTTCATGTAGTTTTTTTTTTTTTTTTAATATGTGAAAAATTTAGAGGAAATAACAGAGACCCAGATTTTTTTTTTTTTTTAATTTACCAAGATCCAAACACACGGGGATGAATGCACTTATGTAAACCAGTGCTATTATTTACCAGGTTAAATTGGTAAATCCCATCTCTAAGCTACCTAAACATATTAATCAAATTATTGCCTTGAAGCACAGACACTGAAATATCTTTACAGAACAACAGGAAACCAGAGGAGCAGTAGATAATCTGGTGTTTTGGCACTAAAGGGATAGCCTGGAGTTTTTGAAAAGAGTCTCTCTCTCTCTTTCTTGCCAGACTCCATTGACAAAAGCAGTAATTTAACCTCACAGAACACAGGAATAGCCAGTCTGCCCCCCCGCCCGCCTATCTAGGCCTTTTATTTGTGGCTAAAATCTGGTTTCCTGCTGCCTCCGTCCACAGCAGCACGTCCTGGAGGTGGAGTGTGAGCACCATCTCCCTGTAATAATCTGAACTCTCCTTTTTTTTTTGGATTGTCACAGTCAGGTGTTATCGGCAGCACACGGCTTCAGTGTCTCAAAACCAAACTCACCAGCGGAGGAGTGTCCTGACACCTGCTGACTGGACACCAGCGACCTGGAGCTCAACCCTTCAACACAGTGAGAAAAATCAGCTGTGAAACATCCAAAGCCAACAGGAAGATCTGCTGCAAAGCTCCACGCATGCAGACAGAGAGGCTGAGTGAAGAGGCAGCAGATGGAGTGCAGCGGCTGGCTTAAAGAGAGCCGAAGCCACAGTCTGTGTCTGGCCTCCACCTAAACATGTATTTCCATTTTCTACCGATCCCTCTGGAAGGCTGAATGAGATGGTGGCTCCTCCAAACACTATCAGAGCCTCACGGGAGGAAAACCAGTGGAGCAAAACAACTTTTTATTGAAGTACTGCGCTTAAATCCACATTTGAGGGACTTGTATTTCATTTAATCTTACTTTTTTTTACTCTACTACATTTCAAAAGGGGAATATTGCACTGTTTACTTCACTTCCTTCATTGAAGAGGTTAGAAAATATGATATTATAAATTAAAAGGACATAACAGTTTGCACAGTAGAACATTTTTAATAATCTTTCAGTGTTTTTAGTGATGTTGTCTGTAAAGCTACTTTCTTTTTCTATCTATCTATTTTTTTTTTAAAATCCTGACGTGGCATTGAAGGTGAAAGGGAAAAGCAAGAATTTCATTGTGTGGTGAAACGTGTTTTTATCTGAACATATGACAATAAAACTATGGAGGTTTGAGCCGCTGGTTGGACAAAAGAAGCATTGTGAAGGTGTCGCTTCGAGCCGCTGCGACGGAGATTCTGAATTTTTCTACAAAGCAAATTGTTGCAACTATAACTATGTTTGCTGCTCAAACATTAAAACATCCGTATTAAAAATGTAATAATGTTGATTATTATAATACAATGGAACGTGCTAATAGTGATCATGTCTGTCTGTATTTCTTTACTTATTCATTTCGTTGTTTATTCGGATCCCCATTAGCTTCTGTTATCATGGTTGCTAATGCTAAAAAAAACTAAGAATTCCATAGTTTTAACATGTTTTTCCACATGTTGTATGTCATATATGAAAAGACCCCAAATAAACACTGAAAGTGGGCTATTTTATTACTACAATCAGATTATTTAAACAGCATTTGTACATTAATTATTCTGTTTTTAATCACTGTAAGCTGCTTCCAGTGTGTAACTATCACAGGGGACATTTCACATTTACTAGTTTAATTGCATTTCTTACATATTCTTATTTAAGTAACATTCTCAATGCAGGACTTCCACATGTGAGTATTTTTACTGTGTGGTTTTCAGTTAAATAAATGTCTATAAAAGATAATACACGTCACTAATTAACCCTAAATTTGGAAACATAACACTGACTGAGAGAAGACGAAACAAAGATGAGGAAAACCATCTGGAAGCAAAAAGTCTGGGTAAAAAAGAAATAGTCCCACTGTCAACTAATACTGATGAACAGTGTGAGGACAAAGCGGATCATTACTGCCCTGTGTGACAGCTGAACACTGATACAAGCCGGTCAGCCTCAGTGTGGTGTCCTACCTTGGTAGATGTCGTACTGTCCTGACATCAGGTTGTAGCTCATACCCAGGTGTGTGTGGTGGTGCGTGTGGAGGTGCCGGGCGAACGACACGTGGTTCCTCTCTCGCTCCGCCTCTCTCTCTCCCTCGGGGGAGCCCTTCTCGCCGGGCTGTGGGAACACATGAGCACACCTGGATTTACACCTTTGGCTGAACAGTTTCTGTCTAAAACCATCCCCTGTGCTGTTGCATGTACATGAAGCACAGAGGCACAGCACTGAAAGACAGAGTGGTGTGCATTATTATTACTGCATGATCCTGTTTTAACACTTTAACAGCATCTAGAAAGAGAAATCCTGACATTTCATGAGCTGCAGCTCCTCTAACATCCATGTGATTCTGCTCAAAGCAAAATACGACTGAAGGAAGTGAATAGTGAGTAAAATTTACTCTACAGGTTCCAAATCAAGATATTGCTTTTGATATGAAGTTGGATTAAGATGTCTAGATGATATCTTTATTCTCTAAATTCATTGCAAATTATCCCTTGAATTTCCACTTGAAGCTGCCAGACTCCTTTGACAAAAACGGTAATTTTACCTCGCAGAACGCAGGAGTTGCTGGTTTAGCTGCTGTGCCTTTGGTGCTCTAACGCATTAGTACAGATCTGAACTAACCCTAAAAAACATCAAAGTCACACAATCATACAAACAAACTAACCGATCGAGGCAGCGGCAGACCAGCAACGCCCGTTTTCTCTGAGGTAAAATGGCTGTTTTTGTGAATGTAGTCTGGTGTGTGTGCAGAGAGCGATATAACGGCTGTTTGTGGTTAAACCAAAAGGATCTTCCAGGTCTCTCTCTGTAGGGATCCTTTCCATAATGCTGTCACACACTTAGAATAACAATCTGAGCCTGTCAGTGGCAAAAACAAGCACTTTTAGTGGATGTTCTTTGATCGGGCACAGTTGCCCCAAAGGATTACATAACAGCCACTGCAGCCAGTTTCACGGCTGTTGGCTGAGGCTAATGGACCAATTCCAACACTTTTGGTATCCAGCAGTCATTCCAAATCCAAATTATGTAAAAATAGGACCCAGGTTTAAAAATACCAGCGCTATCCTTTGATAGATAATTTAAGAGTTTTAATTATTAATCCTCATTTTTGAATGTTTTTCCTCTGTTTTCATCAACTGCTCCAAAGTGAACTACAGTATGTCAGATTTTAGAAAATGTCCATCCTTCCAGCCTTTGCGTGGTTTTATAGCAGATTGTGAATCAGTATAAAAGTGTATTGATTGTCTGCTCTGCACATCAACACAAGGATCACATACTGTTAACTGTGAAGAGCCGGAAGAAAAGTGTTTTAACAGTCGACTCAAGCAATTATCGAGTTGTTTTTTCTTTTAAATTCTGTTGTTAAATTATTTTTAAAAAAGCTGCTGTCTGGAAAGAACAGAGATTTAAAGCAATGCAGTATCGTCAGTTATAAATGGGCTAATAGGTGAAAGGTAGGTAAAACTCTAAATAAGAAACTAAATATTCATTTTTTGTCAAATCCTTCCTTCTTTTTTTTACTATTTCTACATATTCTTCAGTTCATCATCTTCTGTTTTGGAGTTTTCATGAATCTAATTAATGTAATTGTGTTAATATCACAGGTACAGTATGCAGAGAGTCATGACGGAGCATGTGATGTGAGGATATGAGTCTTCTTTACTATAGAAAAAATGGATAAATAATATTTTTACTATACTTGTACAGAGACAAAGGCTGAACTACAGTAACGCATCAACATTTACAGGCAGAGATGATTAACTTCTGACTCCTGTGTTCTGCCTTTAACCTTCTTTCATTCAGTCTTTTTCAGCAGATGTCGAATGTTGTGTGAATGAAAACAAGCGTCAGAGGAGTGACGCTGTGAGCTGCACAGTGGAGTGGATGTGGCAGTAAAGAGAGCGATGGCTCACAGCAGGTGATTTTCCGTGGTACTGGTGGCTCTGCTGCTGCAGCAGCTCCATGGCCGAGGACGAGGACGTGTCGCCGCTCTGCTTGCTGTTCACCACTCCTCCTCTGCTGGGGGGAGTCACCTCCGACTCCTCCCTGCCCGCCGTCTTACCGTACAGAGGGTAGTGGAAACCTGGTGGACACGGACACACAGGCACAGACGAGGAAACACACATGCACAATGACTTTGTATCATGAAAATATAACAGTAGTTCATTTTAAAGCTTTAGTTAGTTGCTGTATTTAAAGATACAGTCCCTTAATTTATCATAGCACCTAGTGGATTCTCCTGTTAGGTGTTGGGGGCTATGTTAACATCAGGAAGTGTATGTTTAATGCCAACCTGTGCTGTATAGTATTTAATTTGCTTGCTAATTTGCTAAATTGCTAATTTGTTTTGTTGTCTCTCTAAATCTGTTGCTTAAAAATACCTGTGGAAAAAAAAAAAGGTCCTTAATTTTTCATTAAAGGTGCAAATTCAGAGGCAGCTTTGATAATAAGCTTAATAATTTTCATTCCACGTTTAGGGTTAACTGATACATTCATGCGTTAGATCATGTTGAGGAGTTTTAAGAGGGTTTGTGAATGAATTCAGGGGGTTTAAGGGATTAAAAGCTCAACATCTTCACTGTAATTACAAATAAACCTTTTACGGTAAGAATAGGAGTTAGCTTTGATGCCATTCGGTACATTTAAAGTGATTCTTACACCGTAAAACCCTTCAACAATGCAGAAACCCCATCAAAAAGATCTGACATCTTGTAAATGTTCAGGCTTACAGGTGGCTGTTTACACATGATCACCCTGTTGAGCAGGTGAGTGTGTGCATCTGATCAATGCATCTCCAATATTCACTCTCCTTTTAGCTCTGGTTTGGTCTCCACCAAACCAGCTGTGAACTAAAAGAGAGAAATATCTTTTTTGGCTCGTCTTTAACTGTCTGTCTGCTTTTTCTGCTGGGCAGGGAGCGTTCAGTGAGCTCGTTCGATGAAAACTGGGGTCGCAGAAGGAGCTAAACGAGAATAAAAGACAGTTCTCTTACTCTTCAACTGGCTCGACTCTTGACTGACATTTTTAACTGCTCCCATCTTCTACTTTTCCGTTGTTAAATCGACTTTCAGCACTTCAACTTCACGACAGGGTTTTAAAAATGACAGTGAAACTGCTTTCAATACTCACTTTAACTGACACCTCAACCCTCCTAATCCATTCAACTTAAACAGCAGCACCAACACAATATGTCCCATAAAAATAAACATGTTATGACATTTAAAGTGGCTGTCTCGAAGAATTTAAATGTCAATTAATTCACTATCTACCAACGTGTGAGAATTCACAAGTGGCGTCCACCAAAGTAAGAGAAGGCTGATACCTACAGACGCTGAACCTTCATAAACAAGCTCAAATCCAAAGAAAAAGAAATAAATTCGACATTCAGATTAAAACAGACGGTTAAACAAAGCAAAGCGGCCGTCAACAAGGACGATTTTTGCATCTCTGACAGGACAAAGTCTGAAAATACACCCGCAGCCACCACTTATCGCCATAGAGCTTGGTGCAGAGAGAAACAGAGCTTGCCACTTAAAGTTCTTTACAGTTTTTAATCCTGCAAATTTCAGCTTAAGTAAGTACATTCACTAGCTCAGTTTGTTGAATTCCTACAAAAATCGAAGGGTAAAAGCGACAGGTGAGCTGTTTCCAGTCTTTAGACTAAGCTACTCTAACTGACAGTAGCTACATATTTTCGCTTTTTATACACGAGACTTGAGTGCTGTCAATAACTCTGAGCAAGAAAGTGACCCACAGTATTTCCCACTATGCCAAAACATCCATTTAAAGACTACGTAACTATGCACATTTGATTCTGCTGATATCCGATTGTGACTTTGACAACAAAGAAAACCTGAAAACATTTGCACACACAAAATGGGTGTAACAAACAGGCGTAAAGTGCTGCGTGCTTCCCGCTGGAGATCGAACGCACTCAGCCACAGTGTAAGAGGAAGCGTTCAGGGCGCCGAGTGGGAATAAAAGAGGTGCGATTCTCCCTACTGCACGTCAGTGTCCCCTTGAAGCTGTAATTTTAAGGTGAAATTGTTGCTTAATGGTTGTAAAGTGAACCCAAATCTTTAATCAGACCCTTACCTGGGTAATTGTGAACCAGGGTTGGGGACACCCCTCTGTAGGAGCCCCCGCCACTCTCACACATTGCCAGGTAGGGTGGGTAGGAGGAGTGCTGGTACTGGATGTAGGGCTGCTGGGGGGTCATGGGAGGAGACACCGCCGCCCGGGCGCTCTGGGACTCCTCAGACAGCCCTCCCATCGGCTCCTGGCCTTGATCATCCAGCCCCTCCAGCCTGTCTGAATCCTCCGTGTCGATGCTGGGCAGGAGATCATGGGATCCGTGGAGCCTGGCTTTTTTGGCATCTCCGCCCAGGCCTCCTCCCCTCTCTCCTCCTCCTCCTCCTCCTGAGGTCATCTTGGCCCCGGCAGGCTCCACGGTAGCTCCCCATTCTTTTCCCCTGTCTACTTCACCCTCTTCGGCCTCCTCTCCATGTTGACTCTGTAGCTCTGAGTATTTGCTGTGAGCGAGGCAGTGAGCCCAGGCCGGGCCGTCTGAGGGCTAGATCGATGGGGACAAGTGTTGGTGCTAGTTGCAGTGTTTCCCCTATAATTCTATGTTAACAGTGGTGGGTGGGAGTCATTTTGGGGTCAGTTGAACTTCGGTCCTCGTCTCTGTCCCAGTTTTTGTATATACGGCCGGTTGCAGAGCTAAAACTTAATACGTATTTCATGTGTCTAAACGTTAGCCCTTTAGCGTTTTGCCTCTTTTAGTGTTTTTTTGGAGGGAAGGGAACGCTAATTCATGACTTTCATTTGTGCGTTTTCTTTTTAGGAGGGGTGGAGAATTTTCTTGTGGCGGTGGCCCACCGCTGCTGAGTGACTATAGAGGAAACACTGTGTACTTGAGTGAACAGAACCATAGACAGACCATCTATCACTGGCTCTGGGTGTGATGTTGATGAAGGATGACGACGTTTCAACAGCAGGCGGCCATTCACAGGTGGGATGTGAGTAGTGTGGCGTCCCTCTCAATGACACGGATCAAGACACGTCTCACACATGATCAACTGCAGAAATCAGGCCAAACTGAAGGAAAAAAACAATCTAACCTCCCAAACGCAGCTTTCATTCAATTCATACAACCTTTTTTTTTTGTACATGACCCAGCATGGCTAGAGTTAGCGGTTAACTGCATCATGAGATGACATGTTTAAAAATCTGTACAAGCTTTCTAAAAAAGCAGCTCATATCAAAACCAACACTTATGTATTAGAAAAGTTTCTTTTGTTTCTTTATGTTTTACATTTACAGCTAAAGTTGGAATTATACATTTCCCCCCCATTAACTCTTACTTTAAACATTAAAAACATTTGCATCCATCAAATCAAACCACACAATTTTTTTTAATTTCAACCGAAATGACTAGAGTAGTACGTTAAGAGTAGACCTACAGCACCACAAAAGCCACGCGGTCTTTGTTATTAGCACCTATTGGTTTGGCTGTACACGTGTGTGATTAATCTCTTTGTGACACTCAATAACAGTCATTAAAGCACACCAACAACACCATCAGCGGCGGCGGCGGGTTATAGACAGAGGGAGAAACTTACACTGGAAAAGGAAACATTTGAGTCCAGATCTGTCTGACTGTTTGGGTTGTGGAGTGATGACGAAGAGGAAGAGGAGGGTGACTTGATGTCATCACAGTCTTTCATGGAGACCTGGTGCAGGTCCACCGTGCCACCGTGCACCGTCTTTAAGCCCAGACTCTGTCCCCTTTCTCCCCTCTCACCCATCTCCACGTAGGACAGGACGGGTTTGGGACAGCAACCTTTAGCTCCTTCTGGACCTTTACCTAGCATGGGTCCACCAGCTGAACCTCCGACCATATGCTTATCGTCGTCACTGTCTCTCACCCCCTGTCCCCTCTCGCCCCTCTGCTTTGCACTGTGCGTCTGGTCACAGCATTTGGAGGCCAGCAGCAGTTTCTGGTCCATGTACAGTCCTCTGGAGTACTGGCCGTAGTACAGCGACTGGGCCAAGGCGGTCTGGGTCTGACTCATAGCCAGCTGGAGCTGAGACTGAGGCGGCCCGTCGCCTTTCTTTGAGTCTGAGAATTCGTGGGAGGAGCTTTTGTCGTCCTCTTTCACTTCCTCCTTCCTGTCTTTCCCTTTGCCATCAAGGACGGAGCTTTTGTGGAAAGTAATGCTGCTGCTGCTTTGCCTGTCCGACTGCATGTACCCCTGCAGGTAGTAGGGTTCGTAGCCGTGGTAGTAAGGGGACTGGGGGTCTTTTGATGATGGGGCGGATGCTGCGGGAGGGTTTTTACCAGAGTTACCGTGGTTACTGCTAGAGCTCACCTCTGAAGAAGCAGACGAGCCACACTTGGATCTCATTCCATCCGAGCGACATTCGGACGACCCCCCATCGTCCCCGGCATCTGAGATGTCAGAGTAGGCGGGGCTGTTGTTCTTGCTGTCTGTTGTTGCCAGGCAGCTACCACTGGAGTCGAGCCGCGACGAGCCACCGATGGACGGACTGGGGGCGTTGTCGGTGAAGGTGTAGACCTTGTCCGCCTCAGCTCGGATACTGGCCATCCTGCTCTCCTGGCTCTCCGTGAGCCCATTTATTACATCCTGCTTACTGAGGTGCTCCTTCAGAAGGCTTCCAGAAATTTCTTTGACACCAATTTTAGAGCCATTATCGTCCATTTTGATTGCACTGCTGTCACCATTGGGTGTCCTGGTTGCTGTGTCTTTGTTATGTTTGTCCTTCAGCCTCCGCTTCTCTTTCTTCCTGGTCTCTTTACTGCAGGTAACCAGGGTGGCTTTGACGAGGTTCGGTTCCACAACGATGCTCAGCTTTGGTTTGATGGGTTTCAGGGGGAGGTTTTTACTGGTGAGGCCCACAGCCGCCATGGGTGAGGGCTGCTGTGAGGTGGCAGTATCTGCTGTGCCGGTCGGGTATGCTGTGTTCGGTATGGCAATCAGCTTGGGAGGAGCAGGGGCTGGAGCGATCGGCCGGTTAGTCCGTGACTTGGACAGCTTTTCCACCTTCCCGTTGGCCTTCTTGCCCTTGTCACACGTGCCTCCCTTTTTGTCGATCAAACCTTCGGCCTCTAGCTTGGGCATCTCCACTGTGGAGTTCCTGTCTGGGACCATGCAGTTCTCCAGGACCACGGTCATGTTGGAAATGATGGGCAGATTGCTGAGGTCATCAATCAGCCCATCTTTCAGCAGTGAGGTTCTTCTGGTCTTGGAGTTGGCTGTGGGGCTGTGGTCAGTGCTGAGGAGTAGCCGCCTGTTCTTAGGAGACCCCACCGTGGTCACCTTATACAGAGGAGCAGGTTTCTTAGAGGAGCTGTTGCTATTGGTGCTGCTGTTTGTCTCTGAGAGGTCATATGTCATGTTGCTGATGGTGTCCTCACAGTCCGATAGCCGTTCCTCGCTCTCCCCATCCTTCATCGGCTCCAGCTCGGGCTTCCTCTGCTCTTCAACCTCCAGGTGTGCATGCGTCTGGTGGTAGCGCAGGCCGTTGATGTGCTTGTAGCGTTTAGTGCAGTTGGGGTGGGGGCAGTCAATGAGAATGGGTGGGGGAGGTGGTGAGGAGGCGCAACCTCCTCCAGGGTCCATGAATGAAGGGTCGGATTTGCCCTGCGGCGTGGACGGGGCGCTGCGGGATTTGGCTCGGATCCTCTTCCCATTCCCATTTTTGATGTCGTCAGAGGAGACCAAGCTGAGGTCTAGGTCAGCCGGCGGTTTGTTCTTTCGCTTCCCAGAGGAGAGCGAGGAGGTGCTGTTGGCAGGTTTCACCTCCTCCACAGTGAAGAAAGAAGGAGGCGTTCGGCAGTTGCTGTTTATGAGGTTCAGGCTTCCCCTCCGTCCCTTGCTGTGGATGGGTGCGGCGGTTCCAGCCACACCGCCTCCACGGCTCCTGTGCTGTGATAGACCTCTGACTTTGGCAGCAGGCGCCGGCTCAATGCACGGCCGCTCGCCCATCGCCATTCGCATCCGTTTCCCCCGGCCACGTCCACCCGGCAACTCAGGGTCACTGGAGGGAGACTCACAAAACCTGGACAGGAAACAGAAAAACGATGGATTTAGAGAAGAATTCCTCCTGATATGTATGTATATGATATATGTCGTGTCACTTTGTGTGACACCCAACACAGATCCCGACAGAAAGTTTTCAGGTTCTGTCCGAAGTTTTTTAGTTAAGATTTTCTTTTTGTTAAATTTGACTTTAAATTAGTTTTACATCGTATCGTGTTGTGTTGTGTTGTATCGAGCTGAAAACAAGGCTGTTTTCCTTGTTGCTGCTGTTGTTCTTGAAAGGTTTTAACCCAAGAGCAACATGTTCATATCGTCACCCAAGTTGAACTCTTGCACCATCAGACAAAAACCTTGGGAGATAACAGATTATCATTCAAGGCTCATGTGCACCACTTTACCTAGACGTCAAGGATGAAAATTGATTTTTTTCTGTACAAAGCCTGCTGCTCTTTTGATAACAGAAAAAACCTGTATAATCCACAGTTATCTCTGTATTTGATATTGAGGCATTTTGT
Organism: Pempheris klunzingeri; assembly: GCF_042242105.1. Classification (NCBI taxonomy): domain Eukaryota; kingdom Metazoa; phylum Chordata; class Actinopteri; order Acropomatiformes; family Pempheridae; genus Pempheris; species Pempheris klunzingeri. Next base: position 2,992,410 of record NC_092018.1, on the reverse strand, counting down.
ATTCACATGCCATCCCTTCTACTTTGAAGTCTTTTAATGCTGTTTACCACAGCGTCTCGCATCTTAACACTGGAGATGCTTTTCAGCACTCGTGCATTGTTATTTATATCAAACCTGTGTGCCGGGATAAGGGAAATGCATCTACAGAGTGAGGCTCTGTTTTCGAAGCTGGACCGTGAGCCCTGCATGTGTGCTCGCCTTTTAATGCATTAATTATGACACTTCCTCTCAGGACTGATTGGCGTTAAACACTCACCGAATAAATTCTGACCTTGGAAGGACTGTTTTGGGTGTTAATCACCTTATTAATGGAACAGACTGCAAAGCACGTTGAGACTAGACTTTCTAGTCCCCCTCTGTGATTTTAAAAAAGATATCTCACATTTCCTATGATGTTTGTAATTGCTTTTTTATGTCAGTGTGTCCCTGAATGTCACTGAAGCTGCTGCTAACTGAAATTTTACGCATTTTCTTTTGCACTTCAAGGTTATTTGATGCTCTCATGCATCTATTAAAAATAGTTTTTCATTGACTGAGTAATCCGGCTCCAAACTAATCTCACTAACTAAAGTTGAAAAATCGAAGCCCCTTGGTTGTTTCGGTTTTCTTCTCAGTATCTTCTCGGTTTGTTATGTTTTGTGCTTTTAATTTAATCATTGCATCTTTTTTTTCTTTCGGTTATAGTTTCATTCAATGGCAAATAATGACTCGCCGAAAAGGAAGAATTTTATTCCACTGAATTATATGATAAAACCGCATTCAGTCAGCGCTAAACGGACGTCCGCAGCGACAACAGTCCAAATGAAAAAAGCAATTTAATGCCTGGTATCTGAGATTAAGCTGTAATTGCCATGACAACAATCATTTACATACAGGAGCAATAATTGAGAGGTTTCAGCACTGCGAGGAGGGACCGTCACATTTTCCACTCAGCAATTACAAAAACCACTCACCATTTGTAAAACAGTTGGGATGCAGAGTGAAGAGCGTTTCTGTTAAAGCTCATCATGGAACAACAGCGAACAGCCCCAGAGCCAATTTAGCCTTTTTTTTTTTTTTTTTTTTTTATCATTTTAGCAGCATTAAAGGACTTGGACAAAAAAAAAAAAAAAAGCCTTTTTCAGTTAATCAAATAAACAATCATCAGCAAATAAAAGATGATAAAATGGTTAAACATGAGACATCAAACAGGGAAACACGCCAAGCAGATGTAAGTGGGAATAATCATATAAGGCCCGTCTTTAAAATGTGTTTACAATTAGAGGCAGAAATGACTTCAAATATAATTGCAGGCTCAGTCGGAGTGCTGACAGCTGTGATGGACAGAAACACACAACTCGCTGTGCACAAAGATATTTCTCACGGCAAAGCATCGACTCATCACGCCGCTTTGTCGCTTGTGGCCAAATTTTGTGTCCTAATTTTCTACTTCTGTGTTTCCCCCGTGGCGATGTGACGAGCCAATCGCAGTCCAACTGGACCGAAATGATGTGATGTTTTTAGAACTGTAATTCACTGGTAGCTGCAACTGTTTCTGTATGTCGAAAATAAATACATGAACAAAATGTCATGGTGACGGTTATAAGAAACAAGCGCTGACTATAGTAGCGTTGTGCCGTGATAATGTTATTTACCGAACCTAAACAGGTGTAAAACATGTGTTTGTAATCACACACTGATTGGTTATATGCAGGGCTTGGCATTATTGTTAAATTACTATAACAGCAGCAATATTACTGCACATTAAAGGAGCCTTTAATGTGACACCGATACCAACAGAGCACTTAATTCGATACCTTTTCTCTGTGCTTGATAAGAGAGATAACATTTCACATTTTACGCATTTATTTTTATCCAACGCCACAGCTGGCAGTACAGCAAACCATTGGATGCTGTATCTTTAGATTTATTTCTGTCAATACTTTAGCGACAAGCCTAAATGAATCTACACGTGATGAAGGATAAACATGCCGTGTCCTCAGCTTTATTGGAGAGTGTTTGGTACATATACTGAGTTCCTGTGGACATTTTGATGCTGCAATCAATTTACTGCTGCAAATCCAAGCTGACTGCAGCTGTCAGGAGCAACTTTTCACATTAGATTTAATATAACTTGTCCTGTTATCTTCCCTCCTTTCCGATAACATCACACAAGTCATGAAGGACGGCAAGCTACGATTGGTCAGGGAGCGGGCTGAGTATCGAACTTTGATATTTTAATGGCACCGGCTTAATCTCTTCAGTTCTAGGGGGTATTGAAAGTACTACATTTCAGTGCCCAAACAGTAAATCTCATCAGATAAGCATGGAGCTCGTCCCCAGTTCTTAACTGCAGGTGATTGGTTGTCTCCTCGCTTAAGCTGGAGCTGCTAATGCCCGTTAGCCAAGAGGTAGAGCAGCCCTGTGCTAATCTGAAGGCTCCCAGTTCAAGTCTGGCTTTTATACGTCTTCATTTCCTGATACTATGTTAACAGACAACATAAAACTGTGGTATATAAGTTTATTATAAACTGCTTTAAGTGGAGAAAAACCAAGATGTTGACACATAAAGCTAAAGAACAAATATATTTATGTTCTGAAACCACTTTGAGTGAGTAAAAATGTCAAAAGGAGCCAAACAATAAATGTAAAGATTTGCACTGTAATGTTGTAATTAAGTTATATAATCATGTTAAAAGGGATTTTATTGAACTGGTATTGAAAAAAGTATCGTTCAGGGGCCGATATCGAAGTCAGGGTATCGCTCCTGCTTCAACATGCAGTCTGTCATTTCTCCAGACATTATGACTCTTAAGACAACATAAAATGATCGTTCTTGTGTGATGCACCTCTAAAGTGATCTGAGAGAGTGAAGAAAAAGCCGAACAGGGTGTAGCATTACCTCGGAGGAGCCCAGTCGTGTTTGGTGCAGTCTAACAGAGTTCCCACATAGGTCCTCTTCCTCCACGTCACGTTCACCACCAGCACACCTGTCGATCACACAGGACAGAGACACAGAAGCTTACCACTGGACGTACCGGGACCAGGATGAAGAGGTCCGAGAGCAGCACAGGCTTCAGAGCTTAAATAGGAAATAAGTGCATTTTGTTTATGATTAAAACAGCCTTCAATAACAAGATAATCTACATAATAAGCTATGTTTTATCCCAGAATGCACATCCTCCTGGAACAGATGTTGTTGCTTGAAATTAATTTGTCAGTAATTAAACAGATGAGGAGAATTAAATATTTTTTGTAGAGGAAAAAAGGTGTTAAAAGCTTTTTTTATTCTGCGTGATTCAGGTGTGTTCAAAGAGTTAAGAGTTATTCTACTGTTTAAGTTCATTATAAGAATAATTTACATCTTAGTAAAAGAATTAAGAGCATACAATTAATAGCAAGCATGTCTAAAAGGACCCGTCCACTCGACACCTGCCAGGTTCAACCAGGCCTCCGGGAAGAGCGCCAGGCTTTAAAGCCAATTTTACACAGCAGCCAAACCGTGTAATTACAAGAACGGCGTCCATCACATGACGCCATCGGGCCCAAAAGTCTTTTTTCCACAGACTCACATTGTGAAAAAGACGTCTGTAAATCAGTGGATGTATTTTCTTTGAGCATCACCATCAGAATTTGATCCATTCGGTCAGATAACATCTAATAGAGCCAAACGATTAAATCATTTTATCCACATTCCAGCTAGCCGGCCCGGAGAGGCCCAATGCGGAAGATGATAATTTTCTGGGTGATAATTTTGGCTTCACGCACCACTGAGCAACTTTCATAGCCTCCGACGCTGCATTCAGGACTCTGTAGACGTCCGTGGCTTCAATATATCTGTATAATAATGTCCATGAGGATCGAATTTAGTAAAGATTCCTAAAGTTTTATTCAATTTAAGTTCACGTGGTGAATGAAGAACGCTAATTTATGTTTATTTCTACGTTATGATTGTAATTACTGGCTATGCTAACAGGGTAGCTAACGGCTAATAGTCTACTTTAATGGGTTATGGAGGCTATGATGTGTGCTTGTTTCACTGGTTATTCACTTATTTATTCTATTACGCTCATTTCATGATTTCTGTTTTTTATTTCATGTACTTCTCTCAGCATGAATGTGCAAATAAAGGCCCGTAACCAAAAGATCGGCTTGTGTTCATGAGGTTAAAGCCACACGTTGGGTTTTCAGAAACAGAAGACAAGTTATTTTACCGCACATCCGACCCCAAAAGGAGATTCACCTTTTACATTACTTCTTTTCTCACACATATCGTCCTATGTAGCTCGGCAAGAATCATTTCTTTGTTCTCACTTGCATCTAATGAGGAAACTAATGAAGCACTGATTGTGCAGAAATCAAAGGGCCACTGTGCACCTTAGAAGAAAGAAAAGTTAATGTGATGAGCAGACGTCAGGGAACAGCAGCAGATGACGGTTCGGTAATGGTTCACAGCTTTCAGAGGCTCGAATTTGTTTTCAAATTGGTTCAAACTGTTTGTTACAGCCTGAAAATTAGCTCAAACTGATGTTGGCCAGCGTCATCTGTGCATGTGAGCATCCAGTCCTGTCAGGTTTTAGTTGGAAGCAACATTTAGTCTTCAAGGTTTAAGCTCTAATCTGATGATTGACGACCCTTCAGCCATCCGAAATAAAGGTCTCTCTCTCTCTCGTCCTCTTCCTCTCTCTCTCTCTCTCACACACTCCCAGACTGACATTTGAAAACCATTAACCTCCGTTCTTGTGATGCGCCAGTGGCAACGCCGAGCAAATCAAATTTTGGATGCATTACAGCCTTAAAACGAGATTTGACTGCAACATACGACTTCTTGCTCTTCAATTAAGCCTGATGGCACCGTCAGAAAACACTCTCACAGATAAATAAGAGCCGAGAAGCACGACCAAGTGTGTCGCTCATTTTGACAAGAGGTGGATGGTGATCAGGCTGATTGTTGTTTTTACCTCAAGGTCCTAAAATCTGCACTTAATGAGCTGGATGGATTTGATTAGTCAACAACTTGTTATTCCCCATATTCTCTTCAAATACTCAATTAAGCTACTTTGTCTAATTAAATATATTTTCAACATTTTCTACAACCTCACATTTAGAGGCTGTATAATTGTGTTCACTGTTTTTGTGGCTGCAACACTCCTATGAAAACTCCTATGAAACTGAAATACAGCCACATGTAAATGTCCTATTCTGGTTTTTGTTCAATCAATCTGCCACCTGCACAAGAAGAAGAAACTACGGCTGGATCTAACCATTATTTTTGTTCCTGTATCGATCGATCGATAAATCATTTGGTCTATAAAACATTAGAAAACCGTTAAGACTGTGTCCAAAAACCCCAAAAATACAATTTACTGTAATGCAAACTACGAAAAAGTACATTTTTACATTTGAGAGCATGGGACAACACTTTTTTTTTTTAATTTTTGCTTGAAAAAGGGACTTAAAATGATCAAACGAGCTGCCAAACTAGTTTTCTGTCGATCGACTAATCAATTAATCAACAAACTGTTGCAGCTCCAACAACATTACTAAAGAAGAGGAGTCAAAAAAAAACCCAGGCTTCTCATGTTCCACGTAAACATCCTCCTCTGGGATGTGATCAAAGCCAGTGTAACCAGTATGGATGTTAATTAACTGTATGTGTGTTCTTCAGCGCCTGTAGATCCAAACCAGCCGAGACATTCAGGCCCGTGTCTTCAGAGTCCGTCCAGGCTCGGATGGAGCTGTTGTCGGGTCAGTTTGGTTTAAATAAAATCCCTCCTGGGTTCTGCTAAGACAGGTGAAGGTCCTTTACAGGTCAGGATTAGTTTGTGTTACTCCCATGAAGCCCTGATTAAACGGTGGGGCGTCCACTTCACATTGTGGCTTTAATCACCTACTTGAGAAGGATCTCAGGTTCTCCTGATTAAAGGTTTCACACATACTTCCTGGTAAATTCCTGGGATGACCTTGAAGGCACCGCCAGCGATTTTCTCTGTTCACACGTGCAGCTATATTCAGAAACATTTCCGTCTTACAGCTTCTCACAATAGATGAGTCAAGGGACCGCCCAGCAGATGCTGCTTGGGTCCCTCTGACTGTTCCACAGAGCTGCCTCTCAATTTCACCCTCTTTCAGTGCAGACTAAGAGGAGCTCACTTATTTCTGAATCCGTCAAAGTTTCAAGCCATTCTGGGAAAAAGGAAGTTGCATTGCTTGTTAGTTATCGGCTGTAAACGAGATTGAAACGGGCGTGATTGGCTCGCTCGCTGCATGTGAAAGCGTCTTTCACCAGACGGACGTAACCCCGTCACATGCTCGTCCCTGCAGTGCTACAGCTTTCATTCACAGCACAGCCGCACCAGCATTGTCCCTGAATATCAATATCCCTGCTCTCACTCCAGGTAAACACTCACTGGCCAACAGTGATGGATGTGCATTGCTTTTATTATTTAATTATAAACTATAATTTGGTTTAAATCTATAAAAAATAAACTGTGTCGTCTTCTGGTTGACTTCTGTCCCACAAACCTTCATCATTGAATCGCAGGATTGTCGCAGGTTGTTTTTTTTTACGACCTTAAACTTAATTCCTGTTAATTCCAGTGACTGTGCTGTAATTAATGTCCCGGTGCAGAGGTTTTCCTCTCCGCTCGGCCCCCTAAAGCCCTGAAATGAGACAGCGTTTCTATTTTTAGTCAGCGTGACTCCCAAACACTCGATAGCTCATCACTTTCTCACTGTCATGACTGCGGGTGTTCATGCAAGTATAATGTTCTGAAAAACTTGTGTGACATTCAGAATCCTTCAGAGCCTGTTTTTAATTTCCAAACTGTCTTGAAATAAACGCCTTGTCTCATTAATGCTTCTCAGAGCTTCTGCGTGCAAACAAACAACTCTTTCAAATGAGGGGATGCATCAATCAGAAAGTCTTCGTTCCAACAGTCCCGAAATCTGAGCGTCCGCCTCCGTGACTTCAAGGTTTGTTTGCTGTCACTGAGTGAAAAACAAAATGTTCTCTCCTTTCCTTCCTGCCTCGTCTGCCTTTCTGCCTCCTCACCCAAAAACAAATTTGATTAAAGAAATTAAAAATCAAAGTTCACATTGCTGGAGCTGTGGACAAATCTACCACCCAGACACCTAGAGATGACATTTATGAATTGTTTTTCCTAATTATGTTGCAGTGCCGAACAGATTATGTGCAGAGGAAAGGTTTTCTTTGAGTGGCCGGACTGGGAGGTGGTCAGGGTGGATGGGGGGGGAGGGTCCAGATTCACGCCCTGATCCCCCTCCACAATCAGGTTTAGGCAACAAAAGCACTTTTGTTAAGGACTGGGAAAGATGGTTGTGGTCTAAATGTAAAAAAAAAGTAGTTTTTTTTTATTTTATCAATTTTATTTTATCAAAACACCATAATCTTTCCCTCGTCTTCAATAAATGCTGCCGGTGTCCAAAGAGAACCAGCAGAAAGAGACAGAGAACAAATTGAATATGTTGCCAGGAAACATTTACAACTTTCCAGATGCCGACTGAAAACATTTCCTCATTACGTTCCCAGTGTGTATCTGGTGGGTCTGTATGGCTGTGCCTGTTGTGCCTGTTGGTGTCTGTCTATCTAAATGAAGGATGAACTCGACAGGAGTGATTGATTTTACCTCCTTATTTGAGTACAAATGGTATTTTGGTACATTCCTGTACCTTTTTAACAAAGACGTCAGCTGTTGAGCTGGGAAGTCAAGAAGAAGTATAAAAGATGACCAGAGAATGGGCTCAGGAGAAGACAGGGGCTGGGGGTTACGCTGTCTGTTCCTACAATTGGCTGAACGTCTTCTCAGGCTTCCATGGTGCCTGTTAGACAACTGACCTTTTTGCAATAAACCTATTTTATTCACTAAGTCGTTGTCAGCGGAAGTTTCCTTTCATCAACTGCACATCATCATCATCAGAGAAGATACAACACCAGAAACCATAAAGTGCTCAGCGTTATCTTTCCTGTTCCTCACATTAACTGTTGAAGTGAGGGATGATGCCCAACAAGGTCTCCATTATCAGAAATTAACGGACGACGTGGATGCAGAGAACCGTCCATTCATTTATATTTTCATGCATTTTGCAACCAAAACCTAAAGTTTTCACAAGCAGTAAATAGGATGGATCATAACCGGGAGATGTTTCTCATCCTCTCAGATGAGAAAGCCAGAAAGCTAAAGTTATGCTACATTCAACATAAATAATGCTGCGTATGGTTGAGCGTCAGTAAATATAATTTCACAACATGTTAAACAACAACAATAGCAGCTAACCAGCTGTGTCGCCGTCCCCAAATCAATTTTTCACGAGCAAACGATCGGCCGTGCTGCAGCCTGAAGCTGAGGGCTGAATGTGAGATGATCGCTTGTGCCGAGTTCTTCGAGACAAAATGATCGACGATCATTAATGTGTGAACTGTTCAAGAGAGCGATGACGTGATCCAGTGTCAGTGTTCAGGGCTCAGAGGGGATCAGTCTACTTCCTGCAGCTCGTGTGTCTCCACCCTGTGGTGTTCAGAGGACGAGACACTGACACTAACGTTAGCTTGGTGAGGTGCTGCGACGAATTGTAAACAGAGGCTCTGACGGTGTCCCTGTTGCTATGGTTACTCCATCCGGCACATTAATTTGACCAGTTTGACCAGAACTACTTAGCAGGCGTCCATTATCACTTTAACGGACACCCAGCAGCCAATCAGAATCAAGTATTCACCCAGACCACATGGTATGTAAACGTATTTCCCACAGTTCACAGCAGCATCCTGGAGTCTCTGTTGGTTGCCTGGCAACTGCTCTGAGACAAAAACCCCACGTAAAACAATGAATCCTCACTTTTACACAGATTAGACTGAAGCTATGACGTGTTAATATGTGAGCTCTGGACAGAGCCAGGCTAGCTGTTTCCCCCTGTTTCCAGTCTTTATGCTAAGCTAAGCTAAGCTAACAGGGTGTTAATGAGCTTTTCATTTAACTCTCTGTCACTTCACACGTCACTTCTAACAGGAACTATTTACAATCCTTGTAATTTACTTTATCTCTGGCATCCAGACGGACAGACAGACAGACAGTCAGTCAGACAGTCTGAAGAGTGGAGCCAATCACCGTCTGATTAGTGCTCATCAGACTCCGGCCTCCTGCAGGGAGGAGGAGGAGGGAGGATGAGGAGGAGGGTGTGAAGCTGAAATGGTGGTCTCCTCAGCGCGTCTTCTTTTCCTTTCTGTCTTTCCAATTAGTATTCTGCCTAATTAACATGCAACCAGCATCCCCCCCCCCCCGTATCCCTCCGCCATCACGAGGAGGGGGCTCGAGTCTTCCCTCCGCCTCCTGAGCGATAGTCCCCGAGCGGCAGCCAGCATGAAAACCACAGGAAGAGAAACACTCTCATGTCTCTTTTTTTTTTTTTGTCTTTGTGCTTCGTTCGTTCTCTTTGACTCTGACATTGTCCATCCTCATCCTCATCCCTCTATCTGTTTCCACCGGCCTCCATCTTTACATTCCTCTCCATCTCTCCGTCCCCCAGGTGCTTCAGAAATATAGACAAAACCTCTGTTTCCATTCTCCCCAATTCTGTCAGCCTCCTCACACCGAGCATCAAATCCATTTTCTAGCTCCTTTTCTCCAATTTACCCCTCCTTTCATCCCTCCATCTTTGTCCTTGTTCTTCAGAATATCTCTGTATGTTAATAAAATACACACCGTACGTTTGCATATTAGTATTTGGTAGTTGGATGTGTTTGTTCGTGGCAGCACATGCAGTATGCACAGCTCCACGTGTATTTATTCATGCATCCTGTTACTCTGCTCTGCTGCTGCTGCTCGATCTCTCACACTAACCTCGAAAACACGACACTTTGATGTTTTCTGTTTGCATTCAGTTCCTGCACCAAGGAGGAAATAACGAGTCCTGTTTGTCTCTTTACGTCTTCAGAAAATATGGAGGCAGATGTGGGTGAAACTTGGTGGAAAAGGTGATTAGTCTTCGGCCTGTGTAACGACAGGTTATCACACCTCCAGCTAATGATGAACATCATTTCTGAAGATTTAAATCTTTCCTTGTAAGAGGCTGAAATATTCCTGATAAGTATTTACTTTGAAGAACGATGACGTCACACAGAAGCTGTCGGAGTGGAGTCACAGGTCAGAGGTCTGTGTTTGGATCTTAAGCTGCATAAACTTCTTTTCTTTTTTAAAAGCACACAGTCGACGTCTAATTGATTGGAGAGGGAGGGATGTTGAAAGTGTCCTCTACAGATCTGCATCCTGCTCCATCTGATGAGCAACATCCACCTGTTAGCGACCCAGTCAGACCTGAAGGATGTGATTTAAATCCATCTCATAATCAGAGACTGTATAACTGAGCAGTCTGAGCAGTGAAGCCTTAAAGCTGCACTCTCTCTACCGTCCAGCAGGGGGCGGCTCCACTGGCTCCAAACAGGAAGTCTGATTGGATGGAAGTCTTCCTCAGCACAGCAGGATGTTAATTTAGTAAATTATGGTCCCATTTAGAGGAAGATAGATCAGGAAGAGAGGAGGGAGGAGCTTTAGGGCGGGGCTACCTGCTCACTAACCAATCAGAGGAGGTCTTCGTGACAACAAGCGTAACGTATGGCTGCATAAATCCAAGATGGTGACGTCCATAAAGTGAAACTTGAGGCTTCAAAATGGCGGTCCAGTCTGTCGCGGTGTGACGCTAATGAAATATTCTTAAATATTTCTAATCGAGTGAGAATGACTTTAACGTTTCACTCATCTACAACTCATCAGTTGGTCTTTTTGTTGGTCAGGATGAGTCACTAAACTTCTATCCTTTACTGAATGATTTAAATGACTCATCAATTATCCAAACTGTCGTTGGTAAATTTCCAGAGTAATTGCTGACTACTACTTTTTCTTAGAATTAGGACACCATGATTTTAAATGTTTTGGGGGCTCACTTTAATAATTTTGGTGTTTTCATCTCCATTTTGTTCTGTCTTGTCTTCATTTTGTCTTTTTAACCTGTTAAAGGTGGAAAAAAATGATTGTGTCAAATATAGAACTTGAGCTAAGGTTGTCAAGGTCTGCAAGGAAGCGTTTTAAATTCATTTCAGTGTTTTTCCTGCATCGACTGTTTTATCCACCGTGTGGTTTTCTCTCACTCCAGAGTCAGAGGCAGAAGATGTTTTATTCACTGTCAGTCTCTCTGCTCTCTCCATCTCTCTGGCCTGTTTAGGAGCTCTCCTCCTCGCCGAGGATTTATTCCTCTGTGATGTGTTTGTTTATTCTTCTTCTTCTCCTGTTTTATTTTTGCCCGAGCGGAGTGAGTAGCTCCAGTTAATTAATACTGGGCCGGGAAACAAACGCTTCTCCGCCAAACTCAACACTCCACTTCAGAGGCCCCGCGGCTGGCAGAGCGAGATGGGCGCAGGGAGATGGGATTTATTCATTAGCAGCCTGCAGTAAGGTATTACACCTCCGCTGAGAGGCCGCAGTGCTGAGCGCTGTCCTCGTTAACGCCCTATCAAAGCGCGGTGGCGTCAAAATCGGCGGGTGAATCATCGGGCCGTCTGATCCACCGCCCGGTGCTCCCATGGTATCATTTTGTAGTGCTGGACTTGTTTCTGGTTCCTCTTTTGGACTCATGATGAAGTGCAGCTCGACGCCAAAAGTGCTCTTGTGAGGATATGCAGTCATTTTTACAAATAAACTAGATTTTGGTTATTTTTGTTAGAAAAGTACAAAGCGAAGAAGAGAACCATGTACTTTTTCTTGTGGCATATGTTTTTAAAACCCACACTTGTTTGGCCAAACAAGGTGAATCCATTATCTTTTCAGGATGCACACTGTGTTAAAACATCCAGCTCTTTAAATCCACAATGAGGACACATTGAAAGGTGATGTTTTGGCTGCGGTGGCCTGTAGTGTAACAGATCTAACACTGATATTTGGGCAACAAGTCCTCCAATGACAAAATATACATCACAGGAGCAACATGTTGTTGTTGTTGTCGTGTGTGGGGGGGAAGTTTTACTACCCACGCAGCCACAGTACAGAAGCCAGGATGTACAAATGTGGAAGAACTGTCTGAGGAGCTGATTTGGGAAATAAGGAAAGTGTTGTATCCTCACGCTTCGACTGGCAGCACGGAGAGAGCCGTGGGTGTGCAGGTTTACAGAAAACAACAGGTGCACGACAGGTTTTCTTGCAGCGGCGCTATAATACTGGTGGCTACTTCTGCGGCTCCCTCTGATACCTGAGAGTCGCTATCCGCAAGGTCACAAGAGGACGCTGAACAGTGGACCGATGCCACCTGCACACACCTGAGCACAATCCCTCACAACGCCAACCGGGGTCAAATCCATCAGCCAGGAGTCAGTGGACTCACAGAGGACGTTCACATCTGACTCCAGAGGCCACATTTGAACAGAGACAGGAGTCCTTATGTGTTATCACATGACCAGAAGTGCATATTTAAATCACATGACAGCAGCTAAACCAACATGTCAGATTATTTGGTCAAACAACTAATTTTCTGCAAAGGTTTAACTCTGGAAACTGAAAATCTATGAAGGTAGAAAGAAATATTTACTCGGCTTTGAGTCCAGGCAGGAATTTGGATGCCGTCCTTTTTACAGTTTCTAAATAAATAGTCTCCACTTACAGTTTCCCTTGTTGTTGGATTTCTCCTGCAACCAGCGGCGTCTTTAGCTTCACTGGGAGGAACCAACACAAACACATGAATCGCACCTGAATTTTCACACTTCGTGGAGTTTTCGCTCCGTCTGTTTAGAGTCAGAGATTTAACGGGCAGGACAACCACTAATCCTCAAATGTGAAAACAATGCAAATTTGAAAAAAAAAAAAAAAAAAAAAAAAAAACACACGCTGTGCCTGACGGAGTGCAGTGAAGGATGAGTCACTGCTTCTCCACACATCAAGGCGAAATAAAAAAGAAAAAAAAGTCTTTTGTCAAAGTCAAACTTGCGGATCAGAAAAGCTGCTGATGCGTCTCCACCATCTTCGCTTTCACTGATGCGCGAAAAAAGTATTTTATTTACCCATAAGTCTTTTCACATCCTCACCAGCACAATCTCAGACTCACCGTGCAGCTCAGACACATCTCTGCTTATTTACACACACACACACACACACACACACACACACACACACACACACACACACACACACACACACACACACACACACACACACACACACACACACACACACACACACACACACACACACACACACACACACACACACACAACATCACTGCGTCAACATATTAAAGGCTTTTGCATATTTTAGCCACCACTGTCACTCTAATATTTAATATTTCTGAATCACTAACTTTCTTTGTAGGGTACCTTTAACAGCAGATGGTCCACAAAACAATCATCAAAACAATAATAAAATAAAACAAAAACAAACTTGAGGACGTTCAGAGTGAAAATCAGTATTTTTTTAATATTTTTTGTCATTAAAAGTGTTTTGAACAGACGATTGAAGGTCGTCAGCCAAGTCGGGCCGCTGGCAGATTGTGGTTGTGGATTCTGGGCTGAGAATCAGTCTCCATTAAAAGCAGTTGGACCAGTGTGGCCCCCCCGCAGTCAGACCGGTATTTGACCTGGTTGTTCTAACCAGTATGATGCCAGGTTTGTGCCACTGTCGGGCTTTAAACATTGCCAGGGTTGTATTCACCAGAATTTCAAGCCTCTGCAAGGTTATTTTTATTACCATATGAATGGAGACCCGTGACGATCTGGAGGCAAAACACACTTAGAAATCTAAAACAGGGCTTTTTCTTTTTGGAAAATTGTCAGCCATTATGAAAACCATACCTGGGAACATGCAAAAACACTTATTGTTCATTTTTGATGCCTTAAAATCAAAAAGTAACCTCTATTAACGCTTAAAATACTTTTGAAGCCATGAAAATAGTTCTTGTTTCATGTTGCAACACTTTGAAACATCTGCCTCTTGCATTTCTGCTCCCAACCCAACACAGTGGAAACAAAGGGGAATTGTAATTTGGGTAAATCAGCCCTTTAATCCTGCCACAAGTGAGAGACTGGAGGATCTTACACGCCCGGCGCTTCAGCGACACCTTCCTCCTTACCTTCCTCAGTCTCGTGCCAGACGATGCCCTCCAGGTTGACGCTGGTCCCGGGCTGGCAGGGCCCCAGACAGGCCGAGTCGCCCTCCAGCGCTCCCGAGACGCCTCCGTCCTGGGTGTTGGTGCCTACGGACCGCGTCCTCACCGCCAGCTGCTTGGGGTTAGAGGTGGGCAGGGCCGGAGGGGAGAAGGAGGGGGCCGAGGGCAGAGAGCACCCTGGGGCCCCGGGGTGGCCTGGAGCAGGGGGGGCTGGCACTGTGAACATGGGGTCCACCTGCAGGGAAAAAGAAGAGGCTTCATCAAAAAAAAAAAAAAAAATCTGAGACTGAAACCGCCACGCATGGAGACGTGTAATTCTACTTCACTTTACTTTTGGTTTTAATCTTTCAGCTCAAGTGTCATTAACTTTAATGAAATTTGGGTCCCTGGCTGTGCTGAATACTTCTGAAGAAAACCTCAGGAGAGACGGAGAAACATATAAGTAAAAAGATTATCAGTGTTAGTTTAATATTACTGATGTGAGTGCATTATTTGAATGTTGGCTCCCACTGCACAACGCAGGGACATTTTAGAAGAGGAGACATTTCCTCCAAATGTCATATCATTCATTATTCTATCCCCAGTCTGCACTTACCAACTTCCTAATACTGAGTGGCAGCTAATCATCATTCAGCTACATCCAGACTTAGAAAATCCCCCCCCCCTCTATTGCCACTCATCATGACTGGTGGAGTCTGTAGGCAGAGATTTCACCCACTAGCTCACTAGTTTTTCCGGGAGGATAAATTATGCTTCAAACCAACACATACATACAGAAGCTGCACATTATAATTAGTCAAGCTGCCACTTTTGCACAGAGCAACTTGGCAAAAAATCTGCAACAGTATAATGAGGCAGCATCACTGGAGCCCATCCAGCGCGACTATAACAACAAAAATGGATCCTCTGTTGACTCAGAAATGAGATTTGTATGCTGTTTAGGTCTGCTGTGGGGATCGGGCTCCTCCAAAATGGGGTTCAGCAATATGCAGATTTATTGATTTCAGTGGACTAAAAGCTTTAACGAGACATTAAAGGGAAAATCTGTTTTTTTTTTTTTGTCAACCTGGTTGTTTTTCTCATATTTCCGTCCTTTGTGCCAGTCGTTCTTTGGACCTTTTCCTCACCACTTGGCAAGAATGATAAATTGGGGAGCGGAGCCTCCTACAGTTTTCCAACAAGCTTCATCTCATACAGCATTTATGAGGATTTTTTTTTCTTGTGTTTATGTTCAGCTGGACTAAAAGATAAAATGTTTGGCATCGTCTGCATTACGCCGAGGTTTCGCAGAAAGCTGCAGGAAGAGCATCACAATCCTCAACACGAACACCGAACAAACAGTCTGTGTTTCCCAAATCTCTACTATTAGTCACATAAGACCACTAATCATAAAGTGAATGTATAAAAATAAGAATACTTTGGTACCAGAATTATCATTTTAGACGAGTTAATGCCACTTTTATCACGTTACAGTTACGGGCAATGAACAAATGTTAAAACTTAGTGTAACTGTGGCAGAAGTAATGTAATCATGTTCATGCTCACACTTTGCTTATGTTTGCTAACTTCAGCCAACGTAAGCTACAGCTCATTAAACCTGCAGTGATTAGTTGATTAAATCGATTAACAAAAAAACTAATTGGCAACTAGAGTTTGTTTAAATCCTTTTTCAAGCAAAAATGGGATTTTCCCATGTTTTCAAATGTGCTGCTTTTCTTGGTTTTGCATTATAGTAACATTTGATGAGACCATCTCAGTCTCCAGGATATTGTGATGATGGTTAATCAACAACAACAATAGTGGTTAGATGCAGCCTTATTAGTCAAACCAGATGAAGTACGGCTGGATCAGTGAAAACCCTGAATTGTGCATCTGATTGCCTACAAAGTAAACTTTTCTCCTGTAAGAGGAAGAATTCATCACACAGCCTCCCTTTAAAGCCACAATCTGCAATTTAAATGTAAAAAAAAAAAAAAAAAAAAAAAACACCAAACAAACATCAGACTGGAAACTGCTGAAACGCTCAAAGTGAAGTCTGGTATTTTATTAACAGTGATCAACAGCTAAATCAAAGTTATTAAAAATTGCAGAAAGTCCCAGAGGCTATAAAAAGCCTGACTTTAGTGAACTTAAAGGTTTCTTGCCTTTGAAAAGGAGATCTTCCCTCAGACTGCCCCGTTGGGTGGCATTCAGGAGGGAAGCTGCAGGGGAATATTGGGTTGTTCTATGTGTGTGTATGTATATATATATATATATATATATATATATATATATATATAGGAGTGAAGTTTGATATCGTTTTTAAAAAGTCTGGCTTCACTGAGATTTTTTCCAAGTCGGCATTCATTGATTTTTGGCACTTTGAGGGCAGAAGACCTTTAGAACAAGCAGAAAAACACCGAGCGCTGACATATTATCACCCCACAGAGTTGTTCCAGCTAATATGTCTGCATTGTAGTGGTGTCAATAAATATAAATAAACCACTTCCACGTATTAAATGAATATCCTGTCGTGTAGTTCGGCATCGGCGCCGATACGGTTTGAGACTTTCTGCACACTGCAGTGATCAGTGATACGTTTTCATACAGTCACTGTGGAGGTCCTCTCAAAGGTAACCAAGGGCGGACCGGAAGATAATTGGATCCGATCCCGCAGAACGAGCTCTCTAACTGATGGCACCCCCACCGCATGCAAACTCTCCACTGCATGCTGGACGATGTTCCTGCTCTTCTTCACAAAACCAAGAACACCGTTTTTCAGTTTTCAAAGCATGTGAGTGATCTTAACCACCGCCATCACCATGGTTACATGTAATTAAATACTAAGTCACCGGTGCCTATAAGAGCCTCGCTCTTATCTTCACCACTTATTATAGTCCCAATTACAACAGCTCTGGGAAATAATTCTGTTGAGAGAGCAGCAGCAATCAGCGATGAAGGATTTTTCTCGCCGTTATGACTCAATAAAGATTAGAAGCTTGACAGATATCTTGCCGCACGATATTCTGGAGTGATTTCCCAGTTTGAAAAGAAAAAAATCTCGCCCAGTCAGGTCTGCAAATACTCGAGAAAACAGCAGAGCTTTGTCACGTCCAGCACGGAGCTCTTCTGTGGCGTTTCCAGATAAAGAAGTTGTGCCTCTGCTGTGTTATTATGAAGATCAGTCAGTTAGTCACACAGGTCGCTCTCAAACCTGACAAGTAAACACTAATACTTTTTTTTTTTTTTCCTCCTCCGCTGCTTCTTTGGAGAGAAAAACAAAAGCGTCAGGGGCGCTCTGGGCTTTAAAGTCCCTCTGCTGTGCCGCAGCTTAAACTGCAGAGGTTACTGCCAAGGTTAGAAGTGCAGCCTCAGCACCTCCGGCTGAATATGAGCAGAAGTTCAATATTAAAAAGGACTCGAGACTGGAAGCGAACGTGATCGGGACGATCCTCAACCATCCTGATGCTCTCAGCGGCGTTTACATGAAGTCTTTTATTAATCTGCAGCGTGGCTGTTTGTCTAAATCTTAACAAAGTGAGTCCCTCGGATGTTTAAGTGGGTGAGATTAGTGATTCTGTTCACTTTAAACCTGATTTGGTGTCTTCAGCTTAAAAAAAAACACAGCTAAAGGTTACAGATGTTTGTTTTTTTTAAAATCACATTTTCTACTGAAGCCTGATTGTAATTAATACGTAATTTCACAAAGTGTACAAGCGTCTTTGATGGTTAATAAGTTGCTGTTGAGATAAGTTATATGAATTAAAGGTAACCCCACTTAAACCCAAGACATCCAGCTTCCCTCTGATGTAGGAACGGCTGCTGTTAGATGTGTCGATGATGATCAGAGAAGTGTGACAACAAACCCCTACTTCCCCCCTACTTCAGGGTTCAGCCTCTCTTCCATATGAAGTCCCATGCTAAGAGTATAAGGGATGTACGCTTAAGACTTAAGTTTCAGCTGTTTGTTTCGTGCACCCTGATAAATAATGCAAATTTATCATGCAAAGTAGTAATAAAACAAAAGGCAGATAATCCCCCGTGCTTCCTGAAACCGTCTGTTGACTCCCACACAGCTGCTGACAAAGACCACTCAGGACTTCTTCTACCAGAATCACAGAGCAAATTAACTATAAGAGAAGAATCACGATCCCCTGTGATTACTGTTCTGCCGTTAACACCTTTCCCTCCCTCGGATACCCAGAATAACAACGCTCGATAGCAATTCACACGGCAGCTATATTCAGCCAGGACACAGAGTCACACAGCAAAATAACAATAAAAACACAAGCCGGCTCCCTCGAGTGCTAAACGCCTCAAACAAATCATCCTTTCTCACTTTGTTTCTTAATTAAAAAAAAATCCTACAAAGAACACAGAAACATCACGGCGACACGACAGAACTTCAGGCAGCTTTAGTATGAAGAGAAACCGGCGTGGATGTTTTCCAAACTGAGGATGTGGGAGAGCGGTGACGCCCGGTCTGACCCTGCCATCGAGATGAGCAGAGCAGCAATCACTGGATTTAGTTCTTCTTTATGAATGTTTTCATCCTCTGTGGCTGACTGTAGAGCAGAGCTGTTGGAGTTTAGAAAGCTAAGGGACTAATTTGGCGGTTCAATGGGAAATTTGGTTATTTGCTTCCTTGCAGTTAGAGTGAGATGAGAGGATTGATGCCTCTCTTCATATCTGTACGTTGAATATAGCAGCTAAGCACAAGAGGGGGAACAGCTAACCTGGCTGTCTCCAAAGCTAACGAAATTTCATCTCGTCTATTTAAATAGCGTCTAGATTTACGTGTGGTTATGTGCCAAACTATTTCATGGCCAGCTAAATAGTCATATGGTGCCTTCAAATGAGGTTGCGGCTACCGAGTGTCTGAGTTCACCTTTGATAATAACACAAACAAACACATTTCAACAGATAATAATAATATTAATAATAATAAATGAAAAGATTCTGTCCACAGTACCCCTACTGGGCTTTTACTTTGAAAGGGACATAAGAAAATATACCTTTCAGTTTTCCATGTATGAGACATGTTCTACAGATATGGACTGTGAAACTATTAAAAACTCATAATCTTGCCGGTTTGATACCAAAACACATCTGTTGTACAGTTGTTTCTGCTGCGAAGCGCATTTGTGTCGCAGAAAAAAATAAATAGGCGAGACTCCAAATCTCTGGCAGTGACCGTTAATTATTTGCTTTCTTATGTTGATTTTTCCAACGTCGTCACATTTAACTACTTTTTAGTTAATAAGAAATGACCACAAAAGAGTCTTTCGGCGTCCATGTTACCGAGCGGCGTTGTTCTGTGTTGTAACCACCTGATCGCCAAGTTTACTGCGCACACGACTCCACCTCCCACCCTGAAACCACAAGCTCACAATTAAACGAGCATTTTAATTAGCGAGCTTTAGAGGTGGATATCGTCATATCTGGCCAGCAGAGCAGTCCGGCCTTTATGCTAAGCTAAGTTAGCAGAGTGCTGGCGTGGCTTCATACTTAGCTTTTCTATTTCTTAGTAAGTGTTGAGCTTTTCCTTTTAATGGCTGCATAACGGATACCACTGCTGTCTTTTGTTTTTAGTGCTAAAACTTGTTAATTAGCCGATGGGTTTTGGCAATAAAACAAAGCATTGGACAAAGTGAAATGTTAACCTGATACTGATCACCAGAGTAATTGGGGTTTGATAATCTGAACCAAATTTCATGGCATCCAATTATAAAAAAAAAAAAATCAATCTCCATCTCCTACAACAGCAAACAGCCTCTTTTCTCTATGACGACGGCCGTTTGAACGCAGAAACCACGTAGCTGCCTGAACTTCACCATCAAAAACACAACTTATTTGGGTTTTTTTTTGAAAGGAGGGCTTCATGTTTACTGCGTCTTTCACTTGCTGTTGTGTCTTTTTTCTCTCCTCCCAAGAACTCACGCTGATTAAAACTCTGCATCACCGTTCTCGGTGCCTCGAGCTTCTGCAATCATTGATTTCACTTGTTGTATCCCACACACACACACACACACACACACACACACACACACACACCCCCGAGTCTCCAATATTTTGTTTTGTGAGCCCGTCTGTGCCTGAAAAAGAGAGACACTCAAGTATTACTGCTTTAACTAAACCACACAGGAGCAAGAAACACACAAAGACCCAAATAACACTAAAATATGCATGGACCCCGGAGCTGTGCACAAACACAGAATCCGTCTTCCTCACTTTCTTTCAGACAAAATCCACCCTCATCCCTGCTCACAGACTCCGTTACAGAATCAACAGACAAACTAATAAACCTCTCTGTTATTCCACAAGATAGATGTTTTAGTGGATTTTTTTTATTTCCAGCTCTCCCAGACAGACGTGATGCTCCGAAACTAAATAAAAGCACTCGGCAAGATCACAGGAATACAGAAGACAAAAGTACGGTGGCAATGTTTATTTCTTATCCTGTCATCTCGAGAGCCGATTACAGACAGTTAAATATCTCATTAAGTTGGGATTACAGAGTTGTTTTGTTTGGAATCAACATTTCAATAAACCAAACAACGGTCCTGTTCTCACAATAAGGTAATTATCTCCACTAAAATCATGTTATTCATCACCACAACTACCTTCTATTACCTTCTGTATCTGTTCAAATACCGTAAGAAGACAAATTTTTGTTTACTAAAGACATAACAGGATAATTAAATCGTAACCACAAGAAAAACACAAATGTTTTCCCAAGATCACAGAATTACTTGGAGATAATGGGGATCCATTAATTAGCCGCAAACCCGGCTAATTATCTTTATTACCAACAGTAACTACTTCAAGTTACTTCCAAAGCCGAGAGTTGGCATATCATTAACTAATAAATACAATATTTAATGGAGGCGACATGAGGAAAAACCCTGTGGAGGACCGGAGCGTCACAGTTCAGCTTCTCTGCTCTGTTTTATCTTTACAAGCTTCATCATCATCATAAACTGCTTCCCATGAAATATACAGTGAATATCCACAAACGGAGCGACTACACAGCGTCTGTTATAACATTTGTGTCTGTTAACTTGGTCTCTGTGTCTGATCAGGATGTTATAGAGTCATAAACGGAGGCCGACAAGAGCCAAAGAGAGAAAAGCCTAAAAAAAAATAAAGCAAGACGAGCCGACTGTGGCCTCTGCTCTGCTTCATAGTTCCAACTGTTCCACTGTGATGCACGACGAGATAAAACCAATCAACTGGCACCAAATATCTGTCAGGTCAGACTGTCGGGTTATTTTAGTTATTTAAGTTCTTACAAATGAACTTCAGATTCACTTTGGGTCTCTATTAGCTATTTATCTAATAAACTCTCCTGGTGACAGATTTATCTACTGTATGTTAAAGCAGGAAGATCCCCTTCGCTTTTAGAGAGACGGAGGACGGAGACCTTTTGAACTGTTGTGTTGCTGTGCTCATGTTTGTGGTAAAGCATCATTTAGTTTTGCATGATTAACTACATCCTCTCACGTCACCTGCTAGCTGATCTCAGCTTTTTTAGCATCGCTGGCTAGCTTGACGCCACTAATGCGACTTTTGAGTGCGTCGTCTTTCTAATTAGGTCATTTTCTTTTCAAATTTCAAATTATCGTGAGTGTAATTCATGGCGCAAATGAACAAAATGATTTGTCTCTCCCTGTCAAACGCTGTGTATGTTTTCTCTCTTCTCAGGAAGAGGAGGGGCTTTACTCCGGTTTGAAAGACAAATCCATCACTGGAATTGTAAGCATGTAGGCTACACAGTTTACAATTACAGTGATGGATTTGTGTTTCAAACTACAGTAAAGTCTCCACACGGGACTCACTGACAGGTGTATCAGCGGGAAGGTTAGCGGAGGTTCAGCTGCAGGTTCGAGACTAAATCAGACACACAAAATAAAATGTTAAATTGGTAAATCTATTCTACAATACTTGTAGATCTGGATAAAGCCGTGCGTGTGAAATCGATCTCCCCCCCCTTTAAATCCACCTCAGCGGTGAGAGGCAGAGGAAGCACTCGGGGAGAAGAAAACAGATCACAGAAAAATGTGCTGCAGTCAAACCTAAAGCAGCTTCGACTTCAGACGTGCTGCAGCTTTGTGTCGAGGTTGAATCACAAACAGCCGCGCCGACGCTGGATTTACCCAAATTAATCAAGGGAGAGAGGGAAGTTGGGTGTCAGGGGAGCCAGCTGAGTTTTCCATTAATTCTGCCACTAAAATCTATAATTAAAAAAAAGACAAATTTTTTATCTTAAGTTTTTATCCTTTTTTTAAAAAAAAAATCTTCAATCACATATTTATGTGCCGCAGCTACAAAGGAATCCTGTTCTGTGTTCAAAAAACTAAATTCAGTGATTCAATTATTCATCCCTCCCTCCCTCCCTCCATCCATCCCTCCATCCCTCCGCCCTCGTCCAGCTCTGTTAATGGCCGACACGAGTGTTTACAGAAGCCGTAAAACTGAATTTTGTCGACTCGTTTGATGAGAAAACGCCGCCTGCACTGGATTTATCTGCTCTTCTTCCTCCTCCTATTTTCTTCCATCTCTGCTCCTCCACTCCTCCATCACTCAGCCTGTCTCTCTCTGTCGTCCAGCTACCTTCCCTCTTCCTCCCTTTCCTCCTTCATTACATCTTCTTCTCTATCCACATCCTCTTTGTCTTTTACCTCATCCTCTTTTCCTCCATTTTCTTTCCTTTTCCTTTTCCTGTTATCTCTTTCTTTTCCCCATCTCCATGTCCTCCTTTCCTCCTCCTCCTCCTCCTCCCTGTTCCCTTTCTCCCCTCTCTTGCCTCATTTTGCTTTTCCTCCCTTTTTTCTTCCCTTTTCTCTTCTTCTTCTTGTCCTCACGTCCCCCTCCTCTCCTCTCCTCCCCCTCCTCTTCCTCTTCCTCCTCCCCTCCTATTAAATCCCCCAGTGAGCAGCCACACTGACAGTTTTTTTCCCAGACAGAAATCATCCCTGTCTTTATTGTCAGGCTGCTGAAAGAGGAGGCATTGTGTGTGTAGTGTGTGTGTGTGTAGTGTGTGTGTGTGTGTGTGTGTGTGTGTGTGTGTGTGTGTGTGTGTGTGTGTGTGCAGACAATCTGTGGTTCGTGGAGTGTGTGTCTGTGTGTGTTTTTTGTGTCTGTGCGAATGGTAGCCATCTTTTTTTTCCCCATTTTCTCTCTCCAGCCTCGCTCGTCTCTCTTTTTCACTCCCTACAGTACCATCATAAGAGCGTGCACACACACACACACACACACACACACACACACACACACACACACACACACCACTTACCTTCCTATTGAATGACAAGCTCTAATGGCGTGACATTACTCACTGACATAATAACTCCTGCTGCTGCAAAACATTTGAAAACTAACAAGCGCTTTCTTTCCTCCAACAACACCACTGCCGCACAATCAACCATTAACAATAATTATGTTAGCCCAGTTCTGCATAAATTACTCTCCCACAGTCGCAGCGTTGCAAGCGGCGTTTTCATAACGACATAATTATAAAGCATCTGAACTGAGACAGACATCACAGGCGCTCAATCTGGCAGCTGATGTAACACCAGAGACCGTTTTAATATACAGGAGACTCCCATCAGGTCACTGCAGGGAAATCTGCAACTCTTACGACGGCGGAGCTGACTGGCCAATCAGCTCACACACACACACACACACACACACACACACACACACACATAGAACAACTCAAACAAACAGAAGACACTTGCACCTTTCTAAACAGCACAGTAACCCCAGATGTGACTGTGAGCTCCCAGATGTGGACTGATAACTCTGTCTCCTAGAAATTAGGTTTACACACGACTAATTTGCCAAAGCAAATTAACCGCCGGTGACCTGCTCCTCATGTGCAGCCCCCCCCCCCACACCGACCCTGTGGATCTGCCGCAGCATGAAAACGTAGCTGTTCTCACATTAGAAAAAAAAAAAAAAGCACTGGCTCATTATCCACAACATATTTGGCAGAAGTCAAAGTATATAAATGTGTTGAGCTTTCAGTAGCAATATGGATTAAATATAAATACTGGACAAGACCGTCAACAGCGTTACATATCTGGTTAAAACCTTAGTTAGAGTTTCCTTCAGACTGAAGTCTGAGTGGCCGAGCACATAATGATGGTCGTCTATTAAAACTGATAAAAAAAAACAACTAATCCCAATAATCTTCCTTACTGTGACCACAGTTGTTTGTGAAACAAGACGTTTTCATGCCTGAACCTAACCGAACTGTAACCCTTTAACCTCCTCGCCAAGAAAAAAGCAATGAAAAGATGTATTCTTCATATATTTCCTGAAATATTGGCCATAAGTAAAACATGTTTGAGCAGAAGGTTAAAAAAAGGTGGCAGATAATTCTTTTTTTCATTCATTTGTCATGTGAAGGATTTTAGAAACTGGGACATCATATCAGAAAATGCTCGTCCTGTTTTTTCATTACATGTGGGGGATTTGTTGGTAGAGGAGACTGAAGATCACATGTGCAAAGTGTCCAAAGACACTCAATGTCACAAAGAGAAAAAGAAATGCATGTTTTGTTGTGTTCAGATGACGTCCAGATCAGAGCCGGTAGTTCAGGTGGCTTAAGATATAAAAGCATTAAATCTACACAAAGAAGTATTTTTGTCATTAGCGTTGAATCTGCACTCAAGTCAACACAAACTCCACAGCTCCATACAGCTTTCAGCCTCTTTCAGCTCACTGTTTTGATTCCACTGTTCGGTTTTGTCCTCCAACAACTGAGCAGAGTCGTAAAATAAAGACTGAACACCGAGAACACGTTTTCATTCAAGCTGTAAGTCGTGAAAACTCACGGCATCAGTTTAACGCGTAAAAATGCCCCCAGCTGAACTATAAAAAGAATTTTTAATCTGCTGACCCTGAACGCAACACACACAATGCATGTAATTTTTTGTAATTCCACCGTTAACAACTCTGCATCATTGCTCTACCGTCTTCTTCACACTCACACTTGTGCATATATTACGTTAAATGTGTGTTTACTTTGCTGCTCTCGTCTCCCTTTTTGTCAACAGACAGGAGAGCAGAGGAAAAACCAAATTCCTTATGTGTGTTCACATACTTGGCCAAAAAAATAAATAAAAAATCAGATTCTGACTCAGATTGTGAACAAGCAGGGATTTTTGTAGCCTTGTGTGATGCTCGAAAGAATCTCTGAAGAAACATTCAATTATTAAACACCTGAGAAAATGAAGTTTTTATGTCCAAACCCTCTTTCATGCCGTGAAGAACTCTTAAACCGCACAGAAAATGTTACAAACCGGCTGCCGTTTACCACAAAAACATGTTTGTCTTGGACCAAATTTCCCCCAATCATTCATTCCCTATTTATTTCCCAGCATGGTAATGGATTCCCATGAAGGAACCTTTTATCTGATTCTATCTTTTATCTGAGTGAGACACGCTCGCTGCCTTGAGAAGAACTACAACCCCCCCGTGTGCGAAAAGGAATGAGTTGTTTGAAAAGCAGCAGTTGAATAAAATATAAAAAGGCAGAAGAGTCGAGGATGTGAGGTGATTCTTGGAGGGTAACGACAGACGCTGGGAGGCGGTGTTATGATGGGTTTGCGTTATTTCTGAGCTTCCCTCAGCAGTGAACGCCGAGGCGACTGAACGTGGAGGAACACCTGCCAGCCTGCAGGGCGGAGGGCGTGCCGTCGCACCGTGGAGCCTCTCCACACTGGTGCCGTTGATACTTTGGCACCTGAAGGACCCTCAAGTCCAGCCGCTGAACGATCCTCGTCACGCTCCTGCACTCCTGACCTTCTGTCTGATCATTAAGTCACGTGCAAACTCATTTTTCTTTCTGCAGTGACAGCAATTAATCAGTGTCAATATATTGAGCAAGTATTGGCATTTTAGTCTCTGCCACCGAGCTCTAACGATGCAGACGATTTATCGCGTATTTATTGTGGCTCCACCTTGTTATGAGCCTCTTCTAATAACCCAGTCTGACATTTACTTTCACATTCATGTATTTATTATACGTAGATTGATCATTTGTTTGAACCCTGATAGTTAAACGGTTAATACTTTTAATCTCTTTCCAGCGACAGTCCATCATTTTAAAGAACAGAAATCACAATTAGAGTGAATTAAGCCGTACTGTGATATCCTCTCATCAATATGTGTCGACAACAGTTTCAAACGACGGCCAAACACCTGCTGTAACATCACTCAGACAGTAAATGAGCTCGAGCAGTTTGAACCATGTAGAAAAGCTTTGCTGTGGCACGTAGACACGCAATGTGACGGTCTGAGCGTAAAGGTTTTAGATCACTTGTACCAAACTGGAGCTGTTGTTCTGATGGTGCTGCGAGAGGAAATGTCCATAGAAATCTTGTCCAACGACACAGAAAGTGCCACAGATCCTCAAGATAGATTCAGATGAGCAAAGCTGAGCCAAGTCAAATGTTAACTATGAGACAGGAGACGTGATGAACTCCTTTGGCTGAAATCCAGAACAGTTTCATTTGGTTTTCATTATATTAGAAGCTGTTTGCTCGCAGCATTAAACTGGTGGTGACAGCAAATGATGCTACTTGGGGTTGTGCTGAAGGTCAATGGCATCGTCCTTCGGCCACGGCTGACAGTCATCAACCACGGAGCCCCCCCCACACACCACCACACCCCCCCACACCACACACAGACTCTATCACATCAAGACAGGGTCTGAAACCATCCCCCCACCAAGTGCAGGTAGGCAAAACCTGCAGCTCTTGCAAGTAGGAAGCCAATAAGAGTAATTCATCACAAACATTTAGCGACTTTAGAATGAATAAACATGTAATTCACAGATTGTCAGGCAGAGAACAATGAAGGATGAGTTTATACGGATTCTTTTCATAGCAATGATGTTTTATCATCAAACCCTCGGTGCTACGTTTTTGTCGTCCTCCTCATGTGACTGACAGATCTCTGCTTCATTAGCTGGGGAGTCTGTTGATAAAGACACACAGACTGACAGTCTGAAGGTTTGTTCAGTTAAGACACGACGCAAGTTGCATTCAAAGACGTCAATGGGCACAAATAGATGTAAATTTGGGGCTAAGACGAGCTGCACGACGCGTTTAAGGTCGAGCGATAAAATTCTTGTTCATCGTTTGGGCATCATGAATTTATTTTACTGAAGAGACAGAGAGGAAGGAGATATGACAACAAACAAGTAACACTAATATGATCTGAAGAACAAATATATTTATAATGTTCTGTCTGTAGCCACAACAGCTTGTTACTGTAACACAGTTAGAAATTAATATTTTCATCGTGTTACTTGCTCAAGTTTGATCATTTTTGTTTACT
Source organism: Pempheris klunzingeri (assembly GCF_042242105.1). NCBI lineage: Eukaryota > Metazoa > Chordata > Actinopteri > Acropomatiformes > Pempheridae > Pempheris > Pempheris klunzingeri. The sequence goes on along the minus strand of NC_092018.1, from coordinate 2,964,942 downwards.
CACGTTACTTTAGCTAATGCTAGCGCTGAAGAACAACTGAAAGCTAGAATCAAGTAACAAAAACAAACTTTCTCGCTAACTTTTCTCCAGCCCTCTCCTCAGCTCCTCCATGTTTGTTTCACCGGCAGGACGTCGGGACATCCAACCAGTCAATCGACACTCAAGTTGCCTTCTCACATCGACTCTGTAATTCGCCTGTGGGATAAATTTGCTTCACGTTTGGTGGAAACGCACATTAAGTCTTAGCTGTCCTCTGTTGTGGAGAGAGAGAGAGGCTTTAAACACCTGGACGCCGAGATGCTGAAGGTCTTATTTGTTAAAGTTCAACGACTGAACATCACCAAGTTTTTTTGTGGTGTGAAACATGAATTTATTCAGGACTATATATAAAAATAAGAACTCTTTCTACTCCATCACAAAGAGCTTCTCAAGACGGTGAGAAGAACTGAAGCATAATGATGAAGTTGTGCCGTTAAAGGGAATAAAAAAAAAAAAAAGAAGCACTTTCAAGGTCACCTGCTCATTTTGAAAAACTTATGAAGCTTCAGATTTTTCTCAAATTCACTAAGGGGGCTACTTTTGCCTTCTGCCTGCCTGATTTCCATGTTCTCACCTGTCAATCAGAGCCCAGAAGAGCTGACCAAAGCAAAACTCCTCTTTACTGTAGCACTTATTTTAAATTTGGATTTTACACCAAGCTTTAAATTAAAACTGTTCTTCTTTAGCAAGGGGGGGCTAAAAAGAAAATTAAGATTAAAACATTGGAACATCAGAAAATCATCTTCAGGATGGAAATTAGTGATTGGGGACTGCACGTGACCCTGAACGCATCATGCTGGCTCATTCGCACCAGAGAAATATAATCTCATGTTGTACTTAAGAGATCTGAAGAAAGCCAGAAGCAGCGTTAATTCTGATACTGAATACAAAACAGGATTCGAGAAGCTTCCATCAATAACCGAGCTGAAATGTTCAGTTCTCTGCCAAGAAAATTCAAAGCCATGAACAAATATGGGGCAAAACTGAAAACCTTGAATCAAAACTTCATTCGATTCTATTAGAAGTGTGTTGATATTGATTGAGACGTCTCTCCTGCTCGTCTTGTGGGCGCTGGGCAGAAGTCTGCACCCTGAAATCACTTAAATTACCAAAAAGTACCTTTGTAGCTGCACTTATTCATGATTAATTGATTAATTAACGTAAAAATCACAGATTTAATGTCGAATCAACGCAAATGAAGTTGATTTAAATGCAAACACTACTGTTTATACCATCGTTAAACACAGTCACATTTTAAAAGATAATTTCTTCTATGTGCTAAAAAACACACAACACCTCCAGTGACCGGCTGCACTTCTATCTACCATCTCTTTTTCCAGGTTCCTCACGCAGGCTGAGTGGACGGAGCTCCACGGCCACTTCACCACCACACACAAGCACATGGGAAACAAACAAGGAGGACAAGGAGCGACTGGAGGCAAGGCCACGACAACAGGTTAAATTAAAACTGTAGTTGTAACGCGAGCTGCTGCATCTGGAGGCATCAACCGTTACTGTTTTCAGCTTAAGTTGCTGAAATACATGTTACTAATGTCAGAAACACAATCACACGCATCGGAAAATGTATCGACTCTTTTTTAACAAACTGAATTTTTCTAAATTAATTACAAAATTAACGCGTTAACCTGAAGTCCCGATGAGAAACACAAACACGGTGCTGAGACTCTTTGACGTCTATGATGCTACTGAGAGTTTTAATTAGAGGTAAAACAATTAAATCAATTGGTTGATTGACAGAAAATTTGATGGTAGATTCATTCTGTAAGTAATTTGGCAAATATTCTTTGCTTCCAGCATCTGAAATGTTGCTGTTTTCGTTTAGTTTTTTGTGTCTCACGTCATATTAAACTGATTATTTTGGTTCACTGGGCCGAAGATGAAGATATCACTTAATTGGAAAATTATAATGGGAACTTTAAAACTATTTTCTGACATTTTATGGACGAAACGATCCGTCAGATTTACTGCATCTGCATGGAAACTTATCAGACACTAACATACTGCACCTCACTTCTTAAATATTGTGAAACAGGAGATTTAACTAGTCTCATTTTATCCTCCGTCTCTCAGTATCAATCATCTTCACAATTCCATGACTGAAAATGTTCTTCCGGTGCCAAAATTAATCAAAACACAACCTTTTCCTGAACTAATCAATTTATTCATATGAACAAAAAGCCACTAAATTTAATGTGAAGACGTTTCACTCATAGTAAACTTTAAATCTTTTAAATCTGCCCGGCACCAAACTGCAGACAGACACAATCAGAGACCAGCTGGTGCAGAAAGTGGAACAATTAGCAGCTGGAGAATCAGAGGTGTCTCTCTGGAGCTGGTGGAGACCAAACCAGAGCTAAAAAGAGTAAATATCCGAGTAAATATCGGACTTAAAACTCAACTTTAAGGTGATAACACGATCACTGACAGCATGATTAAATGCCACTACCACTAATATTCCATTGTCTTACAAACAGTATATTCCATTTGGATATTTCATATTATGTCAAATGGAGGATTTCCAATTAAAACATGTCCACATGTCCGGTCGGGACGACTGGACACACCTACTTTTTGAACATCTTGAAAAACCTGAATAACAAATAGTCCAGGTTTGGTCCTTATTCTGTTAAATGAAGTTTGCACGGCTGCATGTAAAGTGGGATATTAGCAGAAGACTCATTTTCATGAGCCACATAAACAGCTTAGTGGGAATTATTAGTACGAAATATTGTGAGCATGTAAATGTGATGTGTGACTGGACTGAACACACCTTAACCATAACTACATTTCCCATAACCATGATCGTTCTTAACCTGAATCAGACTGTATTATATCATATATTCGTGTTCTTGTCTGGCACATATCTGATTAAACAGCACCACAGTGTGTATAATGGATATTTTAGGACACCTGATGATGCAGCAGTGTGACCGTAATGTCTAAAAGGTGGTCAGACGCAGCTTTCGTCACATGTGACTACTGAATGTTGAGGGAAAAATAACTGTTGTGGATACGTCGTCGTCGTTTAATGGCTGTAAATGTTAAGTCTTGTTAAGCACATGTCAGATCTGATGTCTCAGCGGATGTGAGTCAGCTCCCCGCTGGTTTGTCCCCTCTTAGAAATTCACATCGAGAGAGAGTCAGGAGTCAGACATTTTGTTCCTTTAAAAAAAAAAAAAAAAGAACATGTTCAGTGTTTTGGAAGAGACGTCAGACCGGCTCGCTGTTAGATAACTGTCTGACCACGCCGGCTGAGATTCACTCCAGCCAGGATTCTTTGAAAATGAAAGAATAAACAACATCAAAGTGCTGATGGTTATCGGCCTCAGGTGCAGACTGGACACGTGACGGGAGTTTGAATCCTGCTGAGGGCTGGTGACCTTTTTCTCATGATAACAAGAAGCTAAATAAAAAGGGACGGTCCATTGGTAACCCCCCCCCGCCCCCCCCAGTCAGTGATCATCAGAAGGCAAACAGCTGCTAATAAACAGAAAAGTTATGATTACACTTTACTTTTCTCATAACATTTGCATGTCATTTACATTTACAGCTACTTTGATGCTCATAATGAGTTTGGAGTCAAACTGATTGTGATTCACAACATCTCACCCGTTAGTAATCCACGCTGGAATGAGAGGCATCATTAACAGATTCTTTCTTGTCCTTTTTTTTTTTTTTTTTTAGCACCATTAGCACGTTGTAAATGTAACGCTGCGAACGTGAGCAAGGTGCATTAAAGCTGCACAGCTGCTCCACGCTTTCATCATTTACAGTCTGGTGGGTTTGGGGGGAGAGTCTGTGCTGAAATGTCTGCTGAAGCTCCATCTGAAGGGATTCAGTTCATTTCAAAATCAACAAAAAGAAAAACAGATTACATAAATCAGCACGACCTGCACTGATGCACATCTACTGCAAACATAGTAAACCCTAATAACGTGTAAACAAAGACTTAATCTGTGGTTCTTCTTTAACCTTCTTCCCTATAATGTGATATTTTAACTAAAATAAAGTGCAGTAATTGAAACATTTGCTGTTTTTTTTCCCCTCTCATCTGTGAAATTGGGCATCAGCTTTGGCCCGCTGGCTCCGAATCCTCTGAATGTTTAGTATAATAAACTGTTACATCACTGCTCAGGAGGCTTAGCTCCAGGCTGTTGTTCCCCGACACGACTGCGAGCTCACTGATGCAAACACAAAAGTGAAATCATCTTAATAAACTTGTACCGCAGCAGCGTCTCTGTGTTACGCTGCACACGCACAGATAGCGACGCCGCAGTAGAAGCACCTTTCCTACGTGACTCTGGATGCAATTAAGGTGACTGTGTTGTGTTTCTGAGCACGGAGCAGAACAGTCTCTTAAAACAAAGTGCATTTGTTCTGTGTTAATGATCATTCTGGCTCTCGGTTTGTTCACTGAATGTGGTTTTTTTTCCTGAATTAAAATCCACTGAGAACGCTGTGAGGTTATTTAGCAGAGTAGCGCCTCATTATTAGCAGGTTTTCATTTGAAATGGTTAATGTAAATGATGCCATCTCATATCAGAACAAAATAAAATACACAAAATGTGCCTGTAACCAACAAACGCCGACTAAATTTGTTGACAATGATTTCTTTTTTCACGACAAGAAGCTCTATTCTTAAAGTCTTGTGTGTTTCACATGTTTGCATGCAACATCACACCCCGATCAAAAACCAAAACACTGTCATCGTCGCCACGGAAACAGGGCCTGTGCAAACCTGTTAAAACCCCACCAGGTAAAGCGGGGCGACGCCGCGAGGTCACCGCGGTCTGGAGCAAACAGGATGTGGTGTTTCAAACAGGAAATAAAAAGGCCGGAGGAGTAACCGGACACTGACGGCCGTGTTTAACGCTCCTGTGAGGTGATCAGAATTCAAGATAAACCAGTAAAATCCATCAGAGTGAGCGAGTGTGTTGTCTTTTTTTTGTCGTCTCGTCTTCGCCCGGCCTGCGGGGATCCACACTGACAGACAGAAAGTGAGAGCAGAGCAGCCGCTGTCATTCACAGACAAACTCAAGTGCATCTTATTGTGATGCAGATGACAGTCTGAGCTCCAGCAGCCACAGAACTGCTTTTATTTTTCTGTCAACAGGACTCGGATGCTAAGTGGCAGCTTCGTTATTTCAGCCGTTGTTAATGATGTTTATGTGCATCCACCTGAATATCAGTCATGGTTCCCAGAGGATGAACTCTACTGTCTCCTCTAGCGCCACCATGAGGGTGGACATTTGTTGTTTTAAGTGAATTAAGTAAACAGTGTGGTTCTTAGTCTAAGATTTAATTAAAATGTTATTTGTAAGCTTTGTGTGTTATATACAGCGAAGCACGGTGCAGTCAGGGCCTCCGCCTTGTGCCTGTCAGCAGGGGTGGAGCTACTTAATCCAATTTTTATTCAATTGAAAATAAATGCATCATGAAATCTCTGTTCGTGATTTGGGTTGATTCAGTTCCAAAAGGATGAAACGGCAATAAAAAGTGCAAGAATAATTAAAACACATCCGACCTCACAGCGTAACGAGGAGCCACTTTTACGGCGTTTTGAAACTCCGGCCTCAAAATCGCCAAGAGGAGAAGACGAGTGCGGACAGGAGCGTGTCGGAGCAGGCGGACGGCAGTCTGGATTGGGCTTAAAGGAGGAAATGTTGCCGTCTCAAAAATCAGAAGCAAAGACCATGATGGCGGCTTTGTGAGCGATGCATTCAACCAATCAGGTGTGGGACAGATCCATGCTGATGTCAGTCACTGCTCATCCAGTTGACTTTAAAAGGCTCTAAAAAGCAGATATCTTAACTTCTCACATAACTAATACTGTTATTAACAGCTGAATGACATCGACATCCATCTTTATTTAGCTGCTCCTGCAGAACATCTTCCATCAGAGGGGTTTATAAGGAGGTCTTAAATTTGGGACAATTAAAGCTGTGCAAGCACTTTGACGAAAGTATTAAGATACATCAACGATTAAGTCGTCAGGCTAAAACAGCTTTTTGTTCCAAATGCACTCAACAGATTTTTCAGTCTCTCATTTTTCTAAATGCCAACAATGCAATTTAACTTTAAATAGCGTGTCTCTCTGCCCTGTTCCTTCTATTTCAGCACAACCCAGATGTCAGTATTAATACCATAATTAAATTACTTTAACTTTAAGGAATATAAATACGTTTTAAACTTGGCAAAAGCAGCAGTGTTGGATATTGTGTCAACACAAGCAGCTGCACAAGAACTCGTCCCAAATAAAACATTGTAAAATGATCAAAGTCACAAATCAAACCGAGAAACATCTAAACAAAGAAAGAGTAAACTAATAAGTCCTGACCAAGTATTTAGTGTTCGGCACGGACACGTCTTGGTCCCACAACCTTATTCTCAAACAAAACATGTTGATAGTCTGAAGGGTTGGTTAGGTTTAGACAGTAAAATTAATTCCACCAGGAAAAGATGGTTTGTGATAGTTGGACAACAGGAAGCACACAGTGGAGTCAGAGGTTCAAGTCAGACACTCAACTATCCAACATACAGAGCAGCCCGTCCTCCTGCTGAAAACCACATTCACGGTCATTTTTCAGGGCGGTTACGACGGCAAACACAGGACGTCAGCTTTACAGGCTCCATGAGAGAACGAAACATCAGCGCTGACTTATTTTAGGTGACGTAAGACGTTATATACACGGGACGTAACTTAAGTCACTTCCCTCTAATGTCTTCTAATGTACCAAACCAAACTCTTCTCCTAAACCTAACCAAACTGCAGCCGTTTCACAACGTCACATGACGTCACTGTCCCGATCCGTCCTACAGGGGGCGCTAAAACGCTCTTATATGTTCGTGTTTAGGGAGTCATTTCTGTTTGTCTGGTGAGGACATTCTCTCCTCTTCATCAAACTTGTTGTGTGATCTGACGCCCATCGTTTATATCATTAGATACACCATCACAAAACTAAAAACTGTGGACAGTTTTCTCCTGAAACTGAAGCTGAAACTGATTTTTAAAATGTTGACGGAGTTTCAGTAATGAAACAAAAACCACCATCTACCCTTTTACAGTTGATATCTCAGCATACTTTGAGGAATATGCATTTGTTTTCTGTATAATCTCTTCAAGTCAAACTCAAATAAACAGCATCTGTCTTTCATAACAGTCTAAAACTGGGGAAATGCAGTTAAAAACTTAGCATCAAAGATAAAGAAAAGGCCAAGAAAAGTGTTCTTGACAGTTCAAAAGGTTCAGCCCCCTCCCTGCAGGCTCAGGTGGGGGTCCCAATGTCTGTGTGATATTTGAGAAAACCAGAATGGCCTTTTATCTGTCATCTCTCCAGCTGGCACATTGTTTGTGCCAACATTCAGTCAGATCTTGGACATTTTAATATCAAAATGAATCTCTGTTGTTGGTGTTTTGGGGTGTAAACGCCTCTGGAGCTGCACCACAGCCAGAGCAGGACACTAAAACTCCAGATGACTGTTGGCAGCGAATGAATTACAGTCACCAGAGCTCAGGGTGTGTGTGTGTGTGTGTGTGTGTGTGTGTGTGTGTGTGTGTGTGATTCAGTGTTGAATGGGAATCCTTCACATCAACAAATAAGCAAAGCAGCCGGGACGTTTCAGTCCTTTCCTGCCTCGTCTAGTCCTGCATCCACGATGAAACCCCCCCACAAACACTCCTTCTGGACATCTGCTTCTTCTATTTATTTTTCCTGTGACTGTCACACTCTTCCAGCCTCCGTCCTCTACTGTCACGTCCAATTCCTCCCTCCCTATCAAACATCTCCTTTCCCCACTTCACCTCTCCACCCATCATCCTCCATCTTTGTCTCTCCTTCAGATGACTTATTTAGGACCCAAAAAATGATTTCACAACCGGCAGCATCCCCGTTACACCCTCAAGAGGACTCAGAGGAGATGGGACTCGGAGCGGCTCGTTAAAACCTCAGCAGTCCAAACTGTCAACCTGCGGGATTTATGTCTCATTTAAAGAGATTGTGACCCTCGCTGTCACACCTGATTCCTCCCTGACATCATGGGCATTTTCCCCCCAAATGAAATGAGCAAACAAAGCCTGAGCAGATGCATGAAAAAAAAAAGGAGGAGGAGGATTTGGAGAGGAGGCTCGTTCTTATTCTCTCCTGCCTTTGCTGACTGCACACGTAAATAGTTCCTCTCTCCTTTAATCTCCAGCAAAAAACAAGCAGGACTGGATTAAATGAGAGGAGGAGGAGGAGGAGGATGGAGATGGAGGACACACTGCTGCTGCTACTGCTGCTGCTGCCTCCCTCCTCCTCCTCTTCTTCCTCCTCCTTCCTCCTCCTCCTCCTCCTCTCTTCATCTCCCCTCCAAAAGAAAAAAGACACACACACACACCAAAAAAAAAATCTCATCTTTGCACATCAGCATGTAAATATCAGCAGACAGACAGGGAACAATGACACCAGCTGGGCAGCAACAAAAGGAAATAATAAATATCATGTGGCAGGCAGGCGGTCAGCGCTCCATCCATTCAAACATTCCTGCTGTGTGTCTGCTGCTGCTGCTCACGCTTCTTTGTGGCCTTCACACCTGCATCTGACTGCCTGTGTGCGCTCTGAATACCAGAAACATGTCACTCCTCCTTTTCCCACCTTAAAATAAAAGATCTCCACCCTGACAGTGTGTGTTTTTTACGCACAGATGAAGCAGCTGCAGGTGTGAGGTGTCAGCTGCTGTGTGTGTGTGTGTGTGTGTGTGTGTGTGTGTTTAAGTGTTGCTGTGTTTGGTTGCTGGCCTCCAGACAATAAAAGCTGCTTACCTTCTCGGCTCCTCTGTGTTTCTTGGCCGCCGGCGTGTCGTCATGCTGCCGCCTGACAACAATAGCGCCGCCGCTTTTAACTCCACAATCCAGCGCGGCTCTGCTGGCTGCGCCGCCGCCGGTACTCCCGCAGTTATTGTTATTGTTTACGTTGATGGAGCCGCCGTTATCTCCCACGATCCTGGAGTCCGACGCGGCGCAGTGGCACAGTCCGGAGCACGGATGGTGCTCGGGCAGGGCGGACGACGGGAGGAAGACGGAGGGAGGAGGAGACGAGCCATCGCCGGGCTTCTCCTTCCTCGTCCGGACCGGAGGAGCGGCAGCAGCGGCGTCCCTGTCCCTCTCCCTGTCTCTCTCCCTCTTCCAGCCCCGGATCACGTTTTTCCCCTTCCTCTCCTCCTTGCCTTTGGCGCAGGACGCAGCCGGAGAGGCCGTGGTCACCTCGGAGACGCCGTTGTTGTTGTTGTTATTGTTGCCGCTCCCGCAGCCGTCCGCGTCTCTGCTGACCGCAGAAATCATCTCCAGACCTTCTGCACCGACGCTGCGTCCTTGAGCCTCCCGACGCAGCTGCTGATGCTGCTGCTTTCCGAGCCGGACGCACAACTCGCCGCCGCCGCCGCCGCCGCGCACCGCGACGGCAGCCGCTGAGCGATCCCCCGCCGCCGCCTCCGGTTCCTCTCTTCCCTCCCGGCCGGCTCGGCTGCGTTTCAGCGCGGATCTCCTCGGCGGCTCCGACCCGCAGCTGCCGCCGCCGCCGACGACAGGTCCCCGGGTCTGGAGCGAGGGCAGGGCCGCGTGTCTGTCGGCTGAGCCAGCGGCGCTGGAGGAGGAGGAGGAAGAGGAGGAGGAGGAGGAGGAAGAGGTGATGGAGATGGAGGAGGAAGAGGTGGTGGAGGAGGAGGAGGAGGAGGAGGAGGCGGTGTGGTTGGGTGACAGCTCCCTGCAGTCCGTCAGCAGCCCTCCATTCTCCACAGCTCTCAGGAAACGGTTCATCTCCTCCTTTCCCGGTGTCCTTTGTCGATCCTCACAATAATCAGCATTCAAGTCATTGTCAGCCCGCCGCAGTGTGGCAGAGAGCACCGAGCTGGAGGTGGACACATGCAGCTCCGTTATAGGCTGCTGGATCAGGCCTGCTCCATCACAGACCAGCACACAGGCTGAATGACAGCTGAACATCTGACACAGGCTGAGGGGCTCGGTAGGTATCACTGTGGTGGGAATAAAACAAGGAGACACTAAGAATAAAGACCAACAAAACAAATGAGCACATCACACCACAACCCAGAGACACTGCAACATGTTCTGAATAATCACACATAGATAAACTAATATAGGATTTATTCTAGTGCATCTTATTGTCTTAATAATAATAATAATAATAATAATAATAAATACACACAGTGTGCTGGTTTATTTCTCTCCCACTGTGAACACAATCTTGCCAAATGTGTCAGAAGCTACAAATTTCATTTAGATAAAGAAAAAAAAAACTGTTTAATGTCTCACACTGACATCAGTTTCCCACAAGGAGGCGCTGCAGTGTTTGTTTCAGCTCAGGTGAAGCTGAACACCAGCTGCTCCTTCTGCTCCTTCTTTTGGGTTGTTTCTCGAAAAGCAAGAAAGAAAAACAAAAGAATACAAATTAAATCATGGTTTCTACTGTGTCTACAGCTCTGGTAACAAACAAAAGACTCACCCAGGTGCATGCTGGTCCTCTACCTGCTCTCACAGGTAAGCTTAAGTTTTACATGACAAGAAAAACAGATGCAGAAGAAATTTACATTACATTTATATATAAAAACAACAAAGAAACATTATTTCAAGAAAGCTGAACTAAATAAAAAGGTCACATCAGCCATTTTCTTTACATTTTAATCTTATATGTATTTATTCTTATCATTAGTAGTAGTATTATCTTTGAAACATAGATTTATTTGTAGAATTTACTTTATGTATTTTTTTCATTTTATCCTCATTTTGTAACAAGAGAAAATAATAAAAAAAGAATTGCAGTCTTTAATGATATTACCTGGACAGTTTCCTTTCAATAGAAACATTAATTTAAGAATAAAAAAGACAAAAGTTGGACAAACAGGATTTAAACTAACACGAGTGAAACCTCACTGCCGTTAGTGAGTGTGATGAAGAAATAGTGTTTTCCAAACCTGAACAGGCGACGCAGAGAGAAAGGGAACATTATCAGAGTCATTTAAAGGGACGAGGGGAATAAATGGCAGCTCAGAGTGAGGCAGTGAACGCACCACGGGCCCAGACAGAGTGCATGAAGACATCTGATGCCGGGATGTGAAACTTTAAATCGTCCTACGTTAGGCTGCTCTGGGAGCTCTTCTTCTTTGTTCTGGCTGGATTTCGATGCAGGAAATTTATCAGAAGTTATTGGTTTTAGAGAAGCTTTTGACAGGATGGCGATTATGTGGGTTTTGGAAGGCGCAGACTGATCTATCAATATTTTACTCTAAGAGACGATATATGCTGTGCCAGTCTTCTGATCTCTGCTGGCCTGGTTTTCAGTTATTCTACCATCCAACGCATGCATAGTATTAATCCTTTGTACACTAGGAGCCCTTGTTAGTTTTCCATCAGGTGCAGAAGGATCAAACATACTATTGATGGACCAATACTGGTATCAGACCGATATCTACTCAAATAAATTGCTGGGATCAGACCGAGCCCACAGGAAGTGCTCCACTGTCCAGGTCAAACTGTGGAATCACAATAATGGCGTCCGTCACATGACATCACTGGGCTCAAAAACAAAGACAGAAATTGCAAAACAGACGTCGGTAAATCATCTGATACAACCTGCAAAATGGTTTTCTTCACCGTCAGAATTTGATCCATTTTGATTACATTCAGAAAGTCTAGTAGAGCCGATTGATTAAGTAATTTTATTCCCATTAAAAGTTAGCAGAGGGCCAACAGGCTCGGCAGGCCTGTAGAGTAGTCTGGCCAAAAAGGTCAAGGAAGGTGGTCGGCAGGCAGATTCAGACTTCTTGTGTGCAAAAGTGGTGATTTTATTACCACTAGTAGAGCTTCTCCATTAAGTGCAGCTTGAATTACAAAAAAAATACAAAGAACTATACTAAGTGACAGTGTGGCAGCACAGCCCTCTGCTCTCTGTGGCAGCGGCGGCCAAACCTCTCCTCCTTATATAGGGCGTCCAATTCACACCTTACTCACTTCAGCTCTACCACTCTGCAGCATGGTGACCTCCTCTGCACCCTGAACGCAAACAAACCTGCAAATACCATCTTTGTACCCACTACAAACTTCTAGGCCTTTCTAAATGTTTCCCTGCGAGCTAAACAAGTGAAATCAACACTAGTTGATGCGTTTTGATACCAAAAGAAACATTTATCAAAAGGAGAAAAAACCCTCCACTTGGTCTGACCCAATGATGTCACTCTGACATCACCAATAAGCCATAAATTCAGGAAGTGCTCGGCCGGCCTCCTCTCAAACACCAACTCCCCACATGGTGAGCCGGAGCAAACAAAGAAAGGTGAGTATGAACAAAGGAACAAACAACTGGACCACATTTTACCTCCAACTTAGAAAAGACTGAACTAATTAATGACTGTTTTACTTTAATCCTTCCTGTGATGGATGGAAACCGTAACATAATACTAACACTAACACACCCGGTAGAGTATGTGCTTCACTGTTCACACGCCATGGCCTGGTTAGTTAAGTTAAGCACAGTCTTTTCTTAACCGACCAAGTAGTTTTGATGCCTGAACCGAACATATTTACACACATAACGTAACTGAAGTTAACTTGAGATGTTTGCTTGCTGGTGGTTCGTCCCCATCTGTCCCATCGAGAGCTCTGAAAACGCTCAGATTTGTCGTTCAGATACAGAAGAATCAAACAAACTGTCGTGTGTCATTAGAAAAACGGTTTTACATGGATGTGCTTCCAGCCAAATGAATACCTGCATAACTGAAGGTGATGATATACGTTACAAACCGGCGTTGTGTTCACAGGGAATCATCAAAAACGCACCATGGACCTGTCGTTGTGTCGGACCCACAGATGTGAAACCATTTTGGAGGGTCTTTTTAAAATGACGAGACGTGTTTTGCAACAGTCAGCTCGTCTATCATTGACCAGAGCCGCTGATAAGAGATTTGGAGCAGCAGGAGGAGGCACAGTGCCCCGCCAAATGTCGACAGTATGAGTGTCACGCTCAGTTAGGGGCATGTTGATTTGGCCGGGGTCGAGGAGGAGTGTCGTCTATTAACACAACACGTCCTACAGTATGAATATGTTCCAGGAAAACAAAAGTGGAGCACAGACAAACCCACAAAAAACAACCCAAATCAGTCACTCGTGGACAGCTGAGCAGGCCGGACGAAGCCGGAGGGGTGAGACAGTGGGTTAGTGTGCCACACGTCACAGCAGATTATACCTTCAGGTGGCTCTGATGGAGAACTACAGCGCAGACGACTCCTTTCGGTTTATTAGGAAGAGCACAATGTCCAAGTCCTTCTGTGCTCCGTCCACAGCTGGACACCACCGGTAAGACAAGACATCATCACTTCTTCTTAAAGCAGTTTGTCTTTTCCTGAACAGAAAAACTGGAAGTCTTCAGTGTTGATGTGAAACATTCTTCCTCTCCTGCTCACTTTTCTCCACTTTTGCATTAACAAAAGTGAGATTAGTCTGAGGGTGAGACATTTATGTGGAGAGTGTATTATATTTATTCCACTCTTTCCTCCTGTCAAACCCTGGCACCCATATTACCCACAGTGCAGCAGTCTGCTCACAGATTCAGGTGTGCTATGCTGGCAAACGTAGCCTGTAGCTAACCTGAGGATTAACACACTTGAGACTTTACTCAACACTTTTAACACACATGTAGTCGTCCACAATGATCAGATGACCCGTTTTGTCTGGAACATGAAAAATGAAAATGCTGCGTTCATGCAAAAAATGATCATCCTGACGTGTGTATAAGTGCGTGTGTGTGTGTGTGTGTGTACGAACAATCAGTTCTGACGGTTCCCAGTTTGAAGGTACGGTCGTCCAGTAAAACTTGGAAACAGACTCTGTTTCATTTTTTGTTTTTAGAATATTAATTTTAGTTTTCAGCCGGTTTGTTGTTCAGATAAACTTGTGACATTAACAACTAAACATAGATAGATAATCTAAAATATCACGTCAGAATACACCTGACAAACAAAAAGATCATTTATAAAAAGGTTTATACCAAATAATAGCGTTGGCTCAGTGACTAGTGGGATCAGCGGCCAATATTGTCTGTAAAGGTGTTAATTAGATGACTGTATGTTTGAATAAGATCCAAAACCTCCGAGTAGAATATAATTATATATAATACGTTTCTCCCCCTTTGAGGATAAAAACACTTCTTTAATCCCACCACCTCCCAACATACACTCCTGTAAACACACACACACACTCTTTGCTGTGACCTAGAAAGAATAAATCTGCAATATTGCTTGAAATTAAAGGAGCACTCCGGGGATTTAACGAGACATCCTGAGGGCCGAGTGTGTCGACATTCAAGGTTGTTTTTTTTTTGTTTTTTTGTACCTGCGACCACCTGAGCAGCAGCAGCAGCAGCAGCAGCAGCAGGTCATTCGGTTTGTGTTTGTGTTTCAAAGTGCGCGTGCTGCTCTGTTTGCACACCGCAGCCTGCAGGAGTCTGCAGCGCTGTGAGCCACCACATCCTCATTTGAATCAATCCCAGCCACTAAAGTCAATTACATTTCCTCAAATTTATTTCCAGGGCAGTTGGAATTAAATTGTCCTGCACTGGCTGTTGAAGCATTCAATAGTATTTATTGTGTTTGAAAAGAGCCGATAATATAAACACCAGCAGAGTAATGACGGATATTAAATCTACAGCGAGAGCGTCATTAGTGTTTTATTGGAATTTGGAACACAGATTAACAGTCTGGAAACTAAGCAGGGGGAACTGAACATGAGAACACTTCAGCGCAGTGTGTGTGTTTCAAAGTGCTGCCTGTGTGTGTGTGTGTGTGTGTGTGTGTGAGATGCAGCCGTCAGTAACACTAGTGGAGTTTTGTGTTCTTCCTCTTAAAGGGTTTAGACCTGATTCAGGTTTAGTTTAGACCACAAACGTTTGTTTTTACTCGTCCGTTAAAGATATAAAGTGCTCAGAAGTGGGCTTCAGTCTGTCTGTCTGTCCAAAGTGCCTCCAGCCTTTAGGCCGAGTGAAGCAAAGAACAGTTTATGAGCATATTTCTCAAAATGCTGAACTGCTCCTTTAAGGTTACTGTGTGCATATATGTGTGTGTAACAATCTGAGTCAGACAACAAGTGATTGACATAGACAGAAAACACTGAGGGAGAAATTTCATAGCATGTTTGTTGACTGTCATTGAGGCCCTGTGACCCAACGCTGATATCAGTCAGCTTAGATTACACACACACACACACACACACACACACACACACGGATCATATATCCTCACGCAGGTTGAATTTAAACAGGAACTAAACTTTGCAGGGAGAAATTCAACAGTTTCACACAGCTGGAAGCTTTTATTTGTCTGTCTGTTCTTTGGATCATTTCAGTTTTACTCTGATGGGAAAGTATTCAATAGATGATCAAAAGCTCTGAGGTAACACAGCACAGTAGCAGTGGGGCGACTTCCAGGGGCCATAACCCCCCCGCAGGGGTCACTGAATGTCAATTAAGTTTCAATTATTTTAATTAACTGCAAATGTTTCAGAAGCTTTCCTTGACCTGACTACATTACCAGGTAACAGTGAAGGCCTGTCTTGTTCTGTGGCTCTGATGACTGATGGTTGATATTGTTCTCTCGTGGCACATTTATGTGAATAATATTGCTTTTCTTCAGACGACTGACACTTAATCTATTCTGAACTCACCAGAAATGGCCAATAATTAAGAATTGCTTCTAGACAGTTGTTAACAACAAACACAGCTTTTGCTGTCAGCAAGGCAACATTAGATTTATCTGACTGCAGGTGCATCATATTCTCTGTTTACCTGTTAAAAAACACAAACTCCATGTGAAGAAAGCACTCGTTCACTGGACTGTCACTGCTTTAATAATGCTTATCTGATGCATGACTCATAAAGATTTACTGCAGGCTGCATCATGTTATGCATCAATTAATATGCAGCTGGTTTCAGTTTGTTTCAGGACCACTTCAGGTGCTGCTAGATCTACTGCTACCATACGGCTATACTCCATATTTATAATAACTCCTGTTCCTCCCGCCAGGTTATAAATGTGTCAAAAGTAACACTCATCGTTTGTTAATGATGCATCCTGAGTTAATTCACACATTAAATCATCATCGGTCGTGCTTTAGTTGAGCATTGCTTCAGTATACGACTTTTTCAGTGTAACCTGCTGTTTTCATCCTGTCTGTGCAGCAAAGACGGGGAGAAAAGTGAAAGAAGTTTTGTTCCAAAGTAAACCGAGCCAGAAGGAAGCACATGTGAAATCACTGTGTTCCCGTCTGCCAAGATTTAACGTGAATTTACCCACACAGAGCAGAATAAGCCGAGATGTTACTCTGCAAACAAGGCTGAGCACACTGCCACTGATCAAAGGTGTCACACACACACCACCATGTCCAGCCACCTGATTGGCTGTGACACACGAGACCAGGAGGCCCAGCAGACACTCCCACAGGCAGGTGAGGGAGCAGAGGATCAGGCTGCAGGGTCGGGTCGCCTCTCAGCGGCTACAGACACGAGACAAACAGGACGGCAGGACAGACAGACGGTGTTTTTGTTGGGTAAAAACTGTTGAGCGTGATGACAGAACAGTATGTGAACCGGCACACATCCCCGGACGGTGCCAGGAGGTCCAACAGAGGAGCTGCAAATGGGGAGAGGAATTATCAGTGAGTTTGTTGTGACTGTGAGGAGATGATAAAGCAATCAGCTGCAGATACTGCTGGCCTGGTGCTAACGCTGGTGTTTTTATATTGGTACTATATAGTACTGGCATGCTGGTGGAAGTGTTAGAAGTCAATTCATCTGTTGGTCGTTTGACAGGAAATATAGAAAGTGTTTCCAAGGAGATGAAGATGAAGTCAGCTCGTGCTCTTTTTGTTCCTATATACATCAAAAAGAGTCATTAGTTGCAGCTAAACCTCGACTGAAATGTCTGCTATTAGATTATCAAAGATCATATTTATCCATATCAGAGTTTTCAGTCTTGACCGATAAGAAACGCACACAAAAAAATGTCAAACATAAGTTTAAGGTCATTTAGAAGCAGGTTCACTGTGAGGAAAATGTTTCACACAACACTGAAAGCTAAAGAATATTTATCAGAAGTGTTTGTTTTGGATGTTTAAGTCATGTAACGTGCAGTAGCTCTCTAACACTGATATTAGCTTGATGTGTTTTTAATGCAAATATCAAAACCAACCATATTCAGTGGAGCTCTTGTGACGTTTTGAGCTCTGTTGTCTTGAAGTGGAGTCATTAAGAGGATCTGAACCCAGACTTGGCCTCAGTAATAAACCGCTCTTGCTGCATGTACAGTATTTACATGTCAGACTGGAGGGATCTCTGCCTTGTTCAGTGGTTCCTCGTCTATTCTCTGCTCCTGCCTGCCTGCTGGCTGCTGAAGGTGTAAAGCGTGTTCTTGCTGTCTGTAGTTCAGATGTGGAAAACGTGGAGGAGCGGCAGAGATATGGGAGGATGGTCAGTGAGCCTCTGCAGGCTGTCGATCCAGAGCATCAGGAGCCGTCGGGCCGGAGGAAGCCAGCGTTAGTCAGGTAACTCTTCCTCTGTCTGAACTGACCCACACAGCTCCAGGCTCAACACTAAAGGTCTGGTGCTCTTACTGCACCAACTGAACACGGTTGAATCAGACTTTTTTCACAGTCTCTCCCTGAAATGTTCAGGAGCTTTTCCTGCATCGGCTGTACGGCTGCGCTCTGAATTGATAGAGTAACATTGAAGGGATTCAAGATGTTTATTTGTCATGTGCACAGTAAAAACAGGGTGGTAACACTGAGCAATGAAAATCTTACTTTGCTCGTTTCCCTCCACATCGACAAAAACTATTATAAATATTAAAAAAAAGTCAAAGTACAGAAGAATAATTTAAGAAGAAAAAGAAACAAACAGTGTATTAGAGTTTGATTGCAGTTCACCAGTGCAAAAAAATAAAAATATTCCAGTATTTATGGGTTGCAGAGGTCACGTACAGTGTAGTGATCAGAGGTACATTGACAGGTTACGTCTGTCTGACGGCTAAAACCCACCGACAGCGCCTGTGTCCTGACGCCTTAAATCCCACCTGACGCAGACACTTGGAGTGTTTGAACCGATCACAGGACTGTGCTGATCTCATATCGCCGTCTCGTCGATTGTTTGAGCAGCAATACGAGTTCTGTTGCTTGCAAACAAACAATAGCACAGAAATGGCTGCTCGCTCACCACGGTCCGGAAAATATTCATAGACCTTCCCTCATCTTCTTCTTCTGCATCCAGAAGTGTTGCATTCAGTCCCTTGCTCCTCATCTGCTCTGGTGTTGTGCAGGACCTCTGTGTGAAACAGGCTTAAGAGGCCACGAATGATTATTTTGGCGCATATTCCCAACGTAATTATCTTAATTATCTCACTAAAAGCTCCTTTTTTTGGACACTGATAAACTCAGATTATTAGAGTGCCACATAATGTGTGATGTATAATGTGTCCTGCGAGGTAAAATCCCTGTTTTTGTGAATGGAGTCTGGTGTGTGTGCAGAGAGCGAAATAACTTACAAAGTGTCATTCTGACACCAAAATATGTAAAAAATAGGTTCTAGATTTGAAAAAAATACCACAGTTCTCCTTTAAAAGAAGCGCATCACAAAAACAAAAACAGTCCTCTTCCTTATCATTTTTCTCCTGAGTCAGTGGAGACCAAATCAGAGCTAGAAGGAGAGAAAATATTGGATTTACACAGATTAGAAGGACACGAGCATGAGGGTTGGTCTGTGTCTGTGTCTGCTGGATGTAGAATTAGTATCTATTAGCATGTTTGGATGCATTCTGCCTCCACAGATCGATTGTTGTAGCTTTACATTTCTCCCTTTCTCCGTTTTAAACAGACTTTTGTTGGCGTTAAGGAATAAAAACCTTTCATGTGTTCTTTCACGTCAAGTATGAAGACTTTCTGTTTGCTGCTGCTGTTCATTAATTATTATTTTTATTATATTATATTTATTATTATTCTTGTAATTTATTGTCTTGTCTTTGTTTCATTGTTGAAATGTGATGTACGACTAAACCCGTCTGTCCTTCAGTTTATCTCATTTCAGATCTTTTATATCTTTCTTTCATTTCGATTGTTGTATTTTATTACATCAGGTCTATTTCTTTCATGTAGGTTTACTCGGTGCCCCATAATAAATAGTGTTGTATAAATATATTTGAGTACAAAGGGTCACCATCATGTGAGATGTAATATAATATAATATAATATAATATAATATATCTCCTCTTTATCTGTATTAATTTTCTTGTTTCCAGGTCAAAGACCTTCGACCACTCCCTGCTGACTCAGGTCCAGACGGACTCAGACTCTAAGATAGAGAGGAAGAAGTCTCACTACAGCCAGGTGAGCTTTCACTAAATGAGCCCTGATGCATATTTTATTTCACCTGTGAACATTAAAGCGTGGCAGAACTGTCATTTTTCCAGCTGATCTAATTTCTGCTGAGTGGCTTTTTGTCCGTTTCTTTACTGTGGAATTTAATAACAGACCAGTTTGTCTGTCAACCATTTACTTTAATTAAAAATTAATTGATATTGATATGACTGAACTTAACCCACTGTCTGTGTTTCACCAGCGTGTTCATCTTCCCATGTTCTTATGCAAGCATCACTCAGCATTATGCATTAATGTCTAACTCTGTGTGTGTGTGTGTGTGTGTGTGTGTGTGTGTGCGCTGTGAACCAGCTTTCGAAGAGCAACTGCCAGTACCATAAAATATTTAAGGAGATCAGCAAAGAGGAACAACTCAGGCAGAGTAAGTCTTTAATGATCACAACTATCCGCTCCACCTTAAATACTGAATGAGGGATTAGATAATAGCGGAACATTTGATAGCCTCCACCGGCTCTATGTTAAACACTAGCTAATGATTTAAAGGATAGCTTCACATCAAGTCTGTCTTCATACAATGTACACACAGACCGGTGTGTGTGTGTGTGTGTGTGTGTGCATGTCCGTACTAGCCTAGAAACAGAATAATTACTGTGGATTTTAGATCTTAGAGGTGTTTTTGCAGCCAAAGAGCAACAACAGTGATCAAAAACCATCAACCATCAACATTATTAGTTAACTTTAATAGTTTTTGTTGCTGCATACAACCCACTGTATTATATATGTTAACTTTTATAACATTAAACATAAACACAGCCATAGTTACGAGTGTCCGTAGCATAGACTGTAAAAAGAAGTGGATGTAGCATTTTCAAAATCACAATCTTGGTTTTTTTACGGATGTCGCCATCTTGATTTTGGAGCCAAAAGTGACACACGTCCTCGTTTTTTTCCCCCCACATCTCTGATTGGTCAGCACAAGGTGGTCCCGCCCTGAAACATGCCCCTCTTCCTGATCTATTTTCCTCTAAATGGGGTCATAATTAACTAAATGAACATCCTGCTGTGCTGAAGAAGACTGTAAACTAGAGACTGAGAGCAGAAACTCATCAGGAAAATGTTCACTGAGCAAATGAGGAGAGAAGTCGGCTCATTTCACTTCACTTCACTTCACTTTTCAGACTTTGCGTCCACTTCTTTATACAGTTTATGGTCCATTAACGAAGAAGCACATACACAAACAAATTAATCAGTCCCTCCACTGTGACATAAATCATCAATTTCTTCCATTCACCAACAAAAAACCCTGTTCAGTAGTTCAATATCTTTTTACTGTAGTTTAGCTTGCGATTAATAGTATCTTGGTTAAATATCTTTCTTTACAGACGACACAATCATTTATACTTCCAA
This sequence comes from Pempheris klunzingeri, assembly GCF_042242105.1. NCBI lineage: Eukaryota > Metazoa > Chordata > Actinopteri > Acropomatiformes > Pempheridae > Pempheris > Pempheris klunzingeri. The sequence goes on along the minus strand of NC_092018.1, from coordinate 2,944,073 downwards.
TACTTAACCAAAAACTAACCAATAACAAAATGACAGGACTAGATATAAATTCAGTAATAATCTCATTTAGTTCCAGTCCATTGTGGTCAAGTAAAAGTACATAATTTAACTTGAAATATATTTTAAATCAAACAAAAAGGTAGTAAAAAAAGGTAGATATCTGTCTTTTCGGACACCAACACTGTGTCTGTGTCTCTCATCGCTTTAAGAAATATGTTGTTGTCCAGATCCCCCTCAGTAACCTGATGCTGTCTACCTGTTTGTCAGGCTACACCTGCGCTCTGCAGAAAGACATCCTCTACCAGGGGCGGATGTTCGTCTCCGACCACTGGATCTGCTTCCACTCCAAGGTGTTCGGCAAAGACACAAAGGTGCCGTGAACTGGGAAAGAGTTCGCTCTTGTTGTTTACATGAATGTATCGTGAACATCAAGCTGCAGCATCAACAAGAGAAAGTGATGTAAAGCTTCATCTCTAGTTTCCACTGCAGCATCTGAAACGGAGCCGTCACTGTCTGTATAAGACGGCTGAAGGTCATCGCTTGTTTGTGGTGAATACAGTTTGATTTGATAAGAGAGTCGCTCCACAGAAAACTGTCAGAGCAGCAAACTAACGACAAGAAACGTTATTTTTCATCAACGCACACTTTGTAGAACAAGGTCAGGACGTGTTTTAATTCATTTTCATGTTACTAGGACAGTCAGATGTCTGAATTGTCCCTGCTGGTGTCTGTGTGTCTCAGATCGCCATCCCAGTGATGTCCGTCACCCACATCAAGAAGACCAAAACTGCCATCCTGGTGCCAAACGCTCTGGTGATCGCCACCACAAACGACAGGGTGAGCGGGTCCGGTGGGACTCTGGGATCTCTCTCTTTATAGGACTTTATTTGGGCCGCCCACTCTCCCACAGGGGAGGGGAAGGGAGCACAGGAGATTCATAAGAGGAACCACAAATCCTCCAAGTAAAAGTAGCCTGTGAATAGTTAGATTTAGTGTGATTATATAGCAGATAATTGTGACCCTGTCAGTTTAACTTCATTTTATTGGACGCTTCACCCAGAAATGTTGTCATGAATTCTTTTCTTTTAAATCTAAAGTGTTTGTTCTCTGATAACTTGTCCGATGTAACAACACAACAAGCCTGCTGTGAATTTTTCTGCATGTAGAAATGTGTGTTAGTGTGACTAAATTCAGTTACATCAGTCTATTCTGGCACCAAGTGGTCGTCTTCAGAGCAAAAGGAAGTCACGTCATTTATATACATCTTTTCTTTTCTTGACAATATGGCATTGACTAAAACGGTGAAATGCTAAATCCCGGCTGAACAGTTGTCTTTGTGGTCGTCCCAGGCCGTTCCCGGCATCCAACCAACACTGTCGGCTTAAAAAAAAAAAAAAAAAATAGAACCAAAACTGGAGAGTTAACAGTCCGACTGTTGTGCTTTCTGCTGCAGTACGTGTTCGTGTCCTTCCTGTCCAGAGACAACACCTACAAGTTCCTGATGTCCGTCTGTCTTCACCTGGAGGTAGGACAGACTTCCCACCTGCAGCCACGTGTTCGGTCACAGGGGGAAAAAAACAATCAAATGCAAACTATAATTAGACTATTTTCATGGTTTTGTTGATTTTAAAATGAAATTCTTTTACCTGTTTAATGTTATCATGCTATCAAGCAGCTGATCTCAGAGATAAAAGACGGGGAAGCTAAAATCAAGGCAGGTTTTCCTCCTTTTAAGGTTTTTAAGGAGGTTTTTATAAACCTGTGCCCTTTTGTCAAGAGCACTAATTTTACCTCTTACTTGTTTTAGTTAGTTAACATCTGAACTAACTCTTTAAAACACCAAAGTCATGATCGAGGCAGATCAGCAAGTCTGGTCTAAAATCCCTGTTTTTGTGAATGGAGTCTGGTGTGTGTGCAGAGAGCAGTATGACAGTATCTTTATAAATCTATGCATTGCATTGCTACATACTAATTATTCAAGTTTTATTCTAAAAGGAGAAAATCACTGCTCGAAAAGTGATATTTTGAAACAGAAGGATATTTTGATGCATAGAAACACACTATATTATATAACATATATTATATTATCTGTACATGTACAGGAGAAGAGTCCATGCAGCAGCCCCATCCCCTCCTCAGCCGAAAACAGCTTCAGAAGTCAGAGGTCACCTCTGTCGCCCCGCTTTCCTCTGGTAGGTCAGACACTTATAGTACTGATTATAACTGTCAGTCAGAGCCAATCACGTCACTTTGTTGTGTTACATAAATAACTAAAACAGATTTACAAAGTTTATCCCACATTTTGTTTTAAATAATGAAAGTAATATTGTGGAGGGGTGCTTTTAATGTTTATGTTTTAAAATACTAACAAAACTCTTGATTTTTGGAGAAATGTACCTTAAAATATGGACAGAAGACCTCAGGAACATGTTTCATCTGGTCAGAAAGACAAATGAAAGTTTCTCCATGAGTTTTTTGGGAAACAGTCTTGTAAGATTGAACGTTTCTGGTGCTCACGTGTCGTCTGTGTGTCTGTGGATTTCTGCAGAGTTTTGCAGGTGATTTCAGTGATCTGGATGGAGCGGTGCGACAGAGGAGGCAGGAGATGGAGGAGAGCAGCAGCTCTGACTCCCAGACCCCCGACTACGAGAAGATAGCAGGTATTTAGACCGCATGTGAGGACGAAGCCACCTGAACGTCACCTAGCGGCTCACCGGTCGTACTGAAGCCTTGAGTTTTGTTCCCATCCTCATTCAGCGAGGACCCTCCTCTGATTGGTTAGGTTTAGGCATGCCTTGTCTCTGATCCTGATTTATGGTCTATTTCCCTCTAAATGGGACCATAATTTACTACATGAGACCATAAACTCATCAGGAAAATGTTCACTGAGCTGATAAATCAAGTAAGAAGTCGGCTTCCATCCAGTCAGTGTTGTACTTGGAGGTGCTTTTTAGTATTTCCATTTTATCTCAGAGGAAAATATTGCCCAACATCTTTAGACTATAATTTCACAGCCGACCTGTCTAGTGGAACTTATTTCACTATATAATTGTAGATAAACGTGGTGATTTTGACGGTTTGTGATGATCCGAAGGACGAAGTGTTCCTGCACAGTTTGACAAACAATCTCCTCCTTCTTAATCTGAACAAACTTTTTGTTAAAAACTCATCGTCACAAAGCTGAAAAGAGGCTCTCACAGAACAGCAGCGCTACAGATACATGATGATCTTATATCCCATGATGCACTGCTGTGGGTTAAACTACCCAGCGGGATATAAAGGAGTTCAAATGAGCTCAACCTTAAACATGTACAGCAGTAGAATAAAACACTTTTACTGTAGTTATTATAAGTACATCTGAGTGAAAGATATACCTTTACTTAAATAAAGGATCTGAAGAGACAAGATGAACAGATAGATAGATCTATAGATCTATAGATAGATAGATGGATCTATTTTAGTGATCCCAGACTGAGAAATGGTGTTGTTACAACAGAGGTTGTAAAGTAACACCTGGATACGATCTGCTGTTCAACAACGAGGAGAAAATAGGAAAAGATGGAGTTAATTTACCAGCTGCAGGTTTTAGCCTGCAGGCAAACCCAGTGTCTTGCTCCAGGGCTCTTCAGCAGGGTGTGATACACACTCAAAGTCAGGCTGGTTTCCAGTTAAAAGTCTTCCTCTTCACGCTGTTAACTCCTCCTTCCTTCCTTCCTTCCTTCCTTCCTTCCTTCCCGTCTCCTCAATGCTGCAGAGTTCCCGGTTCCTCCCTTTCTGGATGTGTTGAAGCACGCAGACGGTGCAGCTCCTGCCGAACATCCAGACCATCAGCACAAAGTGAAGAAGCAGCATCAGAGCCCAGAGAACAAGCAGCAGGACACAAACCCCGCCGGTACGAACCCTCTCCTGTCGGCAGCGGCAGCAAGAGACGCTCTGAGGGACGTGTGGTCAAGTCTGTAATCCTCCAACTGCACTGACCCCAGAGAAAAATAATAAAAACTGGACTTCGGTTCAGGTTTTTATCCATAATTACTCCAAACGGTCCCATAATTCCTGGTCTTACAGTCCAGGTCACGCTGAATGCTCTCAGAGCCTTGAGTTCGTTATTTTGAGATGAAGGAGTTAACTTTCCTCTCTGATGGGACTGTTTATGGTGATAAATCAATACAGGACCAATAAGGTTTTTTAAAAAGAATATCAGATCAATAAAAAGCTGTAATTTGTCTGTTTCCAGGCTCAGAGTTGGTGATCGATAGCAGACCTCTGAAACCAGTCTCTCTAAACACGGTGCTGTTTGTCTACCTGTTTCTGTGAGTTTACTATTCATTCATTCATTCATTCATTCATTCATTCATTCATTCATTTATTCATTCATTCATTCATTTATTCATTATTCATTCATTCATTCATTCATTTATTCATTTATTCCATATTGTTCTGCTCATTCATCTATTTATTGATCTAATAATTTGCTCATTAACACATTAACACACTCTGTTATTCATGTATCCACTTCATTGTGTTTCTCTCACTTCTCTAAAGTGTTTGTATCTTTTCCTCCAACAATCCTTCTTCTCTGATTGATTGATTGATCGATTGATTGATTGATTGTGTGTGTGTGTGTGTTCTCAGAGTGTGTGTCCTGGTCCTGTCCTCCTGTTATCTGGCCTTTAAGATCGTCTCGTTGGAGCAGAGACTGACGACGCTCGGCTCCATCTCTGAGTTCAGCCACCAGGAGTGAGTTTCACAACCTGGAAGTCCTGGAAAACCTGGAAAAGCAGACTGGAAAACTCAAAAACTCTGCCAGGCTTTTCAGATTTTCAAATCATCATAACTTTAAAAGTCATATAATCATTATATTGTTAAGAAAGGCTCTGTTCCAGTTGTTTGTGAGATCACTGCTGCTTTAGGTATTTTGAATGAGGTTTTAATCCGTCCAGTAGTGGATTATAAACTGGATCCTTCTGACTGCTGTTAAGTTAAATGTTTTATTCATTCTGGATGTTTAAGGATACACCTGAAAGTTTTCTAATAATAATAATAATAATAATTAATATCCAGCACTGTGTGGTTTTTGCAGACCGGACTTTCTGCGGGAGAGTGACGTGAACTCTGAGCTTTTCTCTGAACTTCTGTCCATCAACCTGATGAAGCTGGAGAAGGTCTGTCTGTCTGTCTGTCTGTCTGTCTGTCTGTCTGTCTGTCTGTCTGTCTGTCTGTCTGTCTGTCTGTCTGTCTGTCTGTCTGTCTGTCTGTCTGTCTGTCTGTCTGTCTGTCTGTCTGTCTGTCTGTCTGTCTGTCTGTCTGTCTGTCTGTCTGTCTGCTTTGTGGTTGCACCTATTGAACATAAATCAGATGTATTGAAACTCCTCACAGTCGATCAGTTTTTCCAAACGTTGGTCGGTGCTCACCATAGTCCTGTTGTTTATTTCATTTTTCCATGTGAAGGTTTTTCTTTATGAGGATCTAATTACTCAGGAGAGTTTTATGTTTGATGCTCTAACTATCCAAAGTAACGTTTGCTTAACTCTCTCACATTATAGACTTAGACTTTTCTTTATTTGATCCCCCATAGGGGGAAATTCTCATGTTACAGCAGCAACAATAGAACAGGGAGAGTGAAAAGAAGCAATAGTAGAAGAAAAAATAGCAATAGCAGAATAAATATAAATATAAATATATGGCTGTGATGAAAAAAATATTTACACTATGGGATATTTACACTTTGGTTCAGAAAGTTGTGAGTTGAAAAGCAACAAAAAAACACGGGAAACACACAAAAATAAGGCAGAAACAAGAAAAGTTTTGAGGAGCTGCTGCAACTGGCTGCCACTCTCGCAGCGCCATCTTGCCAAGGACTGCCAGGCTTATTACCTTTTATTTTTAACTTCATCAACTAAATTACTGCAAATTACACAGCAGATAAACTGGTGTTACTGACGTTTTCTCCTCCACAACATCCCTTCATCGGCGTGACCTGCAATCGTAGAACAGAACGGGAAAACCTCGGGAGAGCAAAGTGTAACCGGACGCTTGCTGCTGTTAATCAAACATTTATAGTCAGTGATCTGTTCATAGAGAAGAGTGGACGTCATCGGTAAGGAGAGCTCGTTTCTCATCCGGAGCAGCGTTAACATTTCAGGCTGACCCTTAAAAAACACAAACAGCAGCAGCTCACAGCGGCGTCCATGTTGGAAACTGTCAAAATGAAGTTTAGTCAGAAAAAAAAACATCTATTAAGATCTACTGTAGGTCTACATGGTGATATGATGTTTTTAACAATATGTGTGAGAGATATTTCAAAGGAAATATTAAGGATTTTACATAATAGGTGTTAGATATCAGAGAGGCTAAACAACAACATGTCGCTGAACTAAGCTACAGTCACAATATAGTGTTAGTTTGTTAGCAGAGTGTTGTGAAGACGTTAAAACTGAGAGAAAAGCTTGTGTCCCAAAGCAAACATCAGGCTCTGCTCGTCCTTTTGGTTCACATGACGACAAACATTTAGCCTAAAGTGGAACAAAACTACATAACTTACAGTTAAAGCATAAGTAACTTATAATTACTATTCAGATGTCTTTGTATGCTCATGTTAGCCAGCTAGCTACTGTCGACATAGAGTGAACTATTAAAAGTGTTCAGCCTAACTAAACTGGCCGGACCCCGAAGTGCAGACACAAGAGACTGGTGGTTCTGGTTTGGAGAATGAGCAGAATGAGACAGGGATCCTAACAAACAGTTAAAAATAATGTACAATGTCTTTTCCTGCAGGTGCAGAAGAACCTGCAGAGACTCCTGGATGAAGCTGCCTGAATGTTTCATGAAACCAGTTTATTAAGATGAAAGTGCTGTTAACAGTTCTGTAAATATTCTGTAAATATGGAGTTTACTATCGTAGATGTTACAGTCTGACATTACTGAGATGTACTGAACTAACATAACAGGCTTGAAAATTAAATGCTGCTAAAGAGTATGACAGCCGTTATATCGCTCTCTGCACACACACCAGACTCCATTCACAAAAACAGGGATTTTACCTCACAGAACACAGGAGCTGCTGGTCTACTGCTGCCTTGATCAGTGAGTTTGTTAATGTTAGTGTTTGATTTTGATGTTTTAAAGAGCTAGTTCAGATCCTAAACAGATCCCAGAACTAAATCTTTAATACAGCAAGATCACACAAAGGCTCATGTTCTGCAAGGTAAAATTATTGTTTTTATGAATGGAGTCTGGTGTGTGTGCAGAGAGCGATATAACGGCTGTTTGTGGTTAAACCACAAGGATCTTCCAGGTCTCTCTCTGTAGGGATCCTTTCCATGATGCTGTCACACACTTAGTATTGCATACGCTTGATGAAAATACAGTCAGAAGAGTTGTGTTTTAGAGGCTCTGATGTTTGAACAGTAGCAGTACTTCATATTTTTTCTGTCTTTGGACCCAAACTGATTTCCAGCTGCTGTTTTGTACAGTAGCACAGTGGATTCACTCTGTTCACTCTTCTCACTGCTGGATTTATCTTCTGACTTTTGCCCTGTTTCGGCTCATCACATTGACGTTGACACAGCAAACACGCTGCTGTCGACGTGATGGGTTTCAGGACTTCAGCCCACACTCTGCCTCTGGTGGATCTGCTCTTGTAGATGACTGAGGTGTTTAAAGAGAAAATAACTATTTCTGGAAGTCTCCTTATTAGTATGAGATGTTTTGGCTGTTTTAGATTACAAACATTGACTTTTGTTTACTCTCCTGTAATCTTGCCTCTTTTTTTTCTTTTTTTTCTTTTTATTTGTCGGAGCATCCTCAAATGCACCAAGAAAAACCAGCTCTTAAGGCAACATCATCCAGTTTTTACCATCAGTACTTCACCTTGTTGTCGATGTGAGAACGTCCACAGTGTTTTACAGCTCAAACTTTGGTTCAGTTCATGTGTTGATGCATCATGTCTGAGCACCAAGAAACTGATTCTGATTCATATAATAGACTTTTATTCACTGTGATTCTGTAAATACAAAACTTAGATAGATAATATATATAATATACATAGATTTAATGATGTGATTTTATTTTGAAATAAAGTTTTATTTTTGCTGTTATTATTCTTTTCTCTTGGTTATATTTTAGTTGACATATTGTCTGTTAAACTCACTGTTCTTTTCTTTTAGTTTAGTTTTACTCTCATCTCTGAGCAGACATTCAGGAAACCATCAGTTTGTCTAAAAGAGAATTAGCCAACAATGTTTGAAGGACATTTAAAAATCCTTGTTCTGATATTTCCAGACTCCTCAAAGACTCTTCCGACCATGTGGATGTAGAAATATTCAGTTCGCTGCTCATTAAAAAAGGATTTTTAACCCGTTTTCTACGTTGCAGCTTTGTTTTCTTCCACAAACTGAGAAGCAGCTTAGGAAACATGTAAAAAAGAGAAAATACTTTTACATCCAGACGATACTCTAATATCAAATATATGTATGATACATAATACTGATGCTATGGAGCTACTACACCTACCATGTGTTATTACAGTTCACGCCAGTATCTGAGAAGGAACTAGACTGAGAAGCTTGTTCTTAAATCTAGAATATATCTGATGCAGAACCAGTGAGCAAACTTCTGGTATCAGCAGCGTTAACTTCATATTTCCTCAGAGCCGCTGTGTTTGCAGAACAAAGGGCTCAAACCCTGAACGCCAACGTGACCCTGAGACACGAGCAGCAGCATGAAGAGCATGAAGAGGTGCCTCTGCCTTCGCTGCCCCACAGGAGGAAGAGTTTCAGCAGTTTTAATCCATCCAAGACGATATAAAGGCTTTTTAAACAGCCACTTCTGTCCAGCAGATTCAGTCAGTTTTAACCAACAGCTCATTGATCCATTGCCAAAGCCTCTTCTTGTAATCCAACCCACTACCCACCATGCACTGGGAGGTTTCTAAGGCGACCCTGACGGTCAACAAACATGGCTGATGCTGCAGGGAGCTCTTCCCAACATGAGTGAGTGATGTTTATGGTTTTTATACCGTTAAAGTTAAAACCACATTCAAGATTCATTCATTCATTCATGTTTTTATCTGTTGGCTGTGATTCATGGAGACTTTCTCACTAAATCTATGTGTTTCTATACCAAAAGTAAAAGTAATGATGATGCAGGATAATGTTTATTGTATTATTGATCATGTGTTCATCAGTCTGAGGTTGCAGCTGGTGAAGCTGGAGCTCATTTCAGCTACTTTACACACTTTCTTCTGCTGTGTTAGCTTGTTAAAGTTTTATCTCAGCTTATTGGTTGTTTATATTTTGGATTATTAATCCAAATCTGCAGCGTAACTGGAAACAAAAGTTAATAAATAAATGTAGTGGACTAGAAGTACAAAGGACCTCAACACTGTATCTAAGTACAGTACAGTAGTAAATGTACTTCCACCACTGTGATCTTACATAAGACACATAAAAACACCATAAAACAAGATAAACTCCAAGATATTAGAATTATTTGTTTTCCAACTTAATATTCACAAAATTCTTGCTCTTTATGGATAAAAAAGTTTATCTTAAAACAAAAATTAAAATGAGTAAAAGCAAAAACACATCAAGTTGTTTTCTCTTTAAATGTCATTTTTAAAACACAGTGTGCTCTGAGCACTAGCAGCTTTAAATGACCTGTTCTTATTCTCACATGATTATTGTTTTTCCACAGTTCCCAACAAAAAGAAAAGAGCTGAGCTCCATCTATTTATCAGTCATTTCCCTCTTACAGTAGTTTTCATGTCGTGTTCTCAGTCCTGACAAACAACAGAGACGTTTACAACTAAAGGTTAAAGAACAAAATCTGAACTCCAAGAAGCTGAAATTACTTTCATAAAAAAAAGAAAGGAGACAAAAAGATGTGAGACTTTTCTAACTTAGGGAAACTATTTATCCTCATATTCACTCGGAGGAGATCCAGCTGCCACGTACCAACGTTTTCGGCCCGACATCCCATGATCCCCAAACTGTACGTGATGCCATGGAAACAGGACATGAAGAACCAGAGGCTCCTGATGAAGGTAACAAACGCTCCTTTGGTCGGATTCATTTGGAGTGTTTGTGTGCAAATGTACCATGTTTCACTTGTTGTGTGTGTGTGTGTGTGCGTGTGTGCGTGTGTGTGTGTGTGTGTGTGTGTGTGTGTGTGTGTGTGTGTGTGTGTGTGTGTGTGTGTGTGTGTGTGTGTGTGTGTGTCAGAACGCAGCTCTGGCAGAGATCCCTGTGGTCGCTCTTGAGGAGTCCTTGTGTTTTTGTGGTCGGGAGCGTCTCTGCCACAGTCAGGACTCCACCCACTGCTCCTCCTCTTCCTCCTCCTCCTCCTCCTCTTCATCTTCCTCTCCTCCCTCTGCTCCTCTCAGCCAGACAGGACTGACAGCTCATCACTCTTCCCACCTCTCCAGGTAAATTCAGGCCACGTCAGGAAAAAAGAGAAGTCGTGAAGTTTGTTGTCTTTCAGCAAACTTTTCTGATGATTTGCTGAATGTTGTTGGACAGTTTAGTCGTGAACAAAATGAAAGCATCACTTCTCATTATGTAGAAATGACGACATCTCGTCTTCAACTCTCTGCAGGTACAACAGCTCAGTGGTGACGACCAGGCGTCTCTACCAAACCTGAAGACAGATCACACAGACGCTAATAAACCCTTCTGCTCTACACGCTGATTACACCATGATTACATTTTTGTGTCTATTTAACATTCATGCAGATATAATAGAAAAGAGAATTGGCCCTTTGGTTCAGTTTGCAAAAGAGGTGCGAGGCTGCATTAGTTCCTTTTAAAATGAAAATAAAAACCTGGAAGCTAAACACAATATTAAAATGGTAAAAACACATCACAGTGTTTGTGTGTTATTACAGCACACAGAGGCTGGTAACACTGGAGACCTGCAGCGACCCTGAAATCTCCAAACTGCAGATGAAGAACTAAGTAAAAAGGCAGAAAACCCAAACAACAGACTGTGTGATATGTCATATACTTTATATACAATATAAAACAGATAAATATGAAGATAACTGTGCACCGGCATGGTGAATGAATATATATGCAAGTAAAAAAGTGATAAAAAGTGCATGAAAAGTAGAGAACAAGAGAAAACAAACACAGGAAATGTGTGTACAAGCTTTGGTAAATGAAAAATGAATCTTCTGGTTTCTGATTGGCTGACAGGTGTCCCGTTTCCTCAGGTGTCTGTGATCAGTGCTACACTCTGCAGTTCTCATATTCACCACAGGGTGTCAGTGTTTGTAGTTGTGGCCCATCAGAGGAGCTGCAGCACCACAGAAGGAGAGATGAGGTCTGGAACAAGAACCTGCAGAATCAATCATCTCTAAAGGTGAGATTATTTTGAGCAGATTGGCCCCAACAATCTTATCACAGCTTGTTGTCGCTGTGTATAATAATGATGTTTGTTTTCTGGGTTTGATAATTGTTCCCCGAGCTGTTTGTCCCCTTGGTCAAGGAGGGGAAGGTGATGAAGGTGATGAAGGTGATGATGGTCCTGATGCCTTTAGAGGGTTTTTATTTTGCTTTTTTTTTAAAAGGTGGTGTTTGGGTCAGGTTTGGGGTTAATGGTGGAGTGTTGTTCGCCCCAAAGGGCCGACCAGTGGTGGTAACACAGTTAAGTTAAATTGATTAACTGAATATGCAATATGAATAGTTTTCCACTAAATAAATGATTTGGGGGATAAAAGTACAATTAAAGTACTTTAAAGTTTTATTATCATCTCTTCAAGCCTCATTTAAATGCATTTACTCTAAAACACCAGAAAGTACTAACTGCACGGACACACATTGACCTCCATCATTTTTATTAATCACTGGGTTTAAAAGAAGTTCCTTAGTCAAATAAATGTGAATGTAAATCTAAACTTGTTCTTGTCATTCTGTCCTGTTTATTGTCCAGAGTTTGGCTTCAGCATCAAGCACTTTGACAGAGAAAGCAGCTGTTGTTCCCCATGCTAATGATGCTGCTGCTGCACACACACACGCCACACACACACACACACACACACACACACACACTCACACACACACACATACTACACACATACGTATACACACACATGCTCCCTTCTCCTCCCTGTGTGCGACTCTAGGCCTCTGTGTAGATGTCTCAGTGTGTCACCAGCAGTGACAAATCTCTTTGTCTTGCTACCACACACACACACACACACACACACACACACCATGTGACTACACACAGTGTATACTGTAACTAAAAGCACTAACCCTTCCCTGACTTTAACTTTAACCATCACCAAACTAATATTTTCACACTTTTAGTTTTGTCAGTAACAACATAGTTCAGACAAATAACCCCACAAAACACTGTGGACCCCAAACTGTGTGTTCTCTCTCCCCCCCCCCCCCCCCCCCCCCACACACACACACACACACACACACACACACACACACACACACACACACACACACACACACTTTGGGATAAATGTTTCTATTATGTAAAGTGTTCCTGTTTTATGAAATCTCTTTCTGTCTCCAGCACAGTTCTGGTTTTGAGTTTGGTTCACTTCACCTCAAATGAGCAGATTTATGCTCCAGTGTTACCTAAAACTATGTGAGGTAAAAAATCTTTACTGCTCTCTCATCATCATCATCATCATCATCATCATCATCATCATCGTCATCATCATCATCTCCTCTCTGTTTCTCCAGACTTGGATGCGTCAGGACGCGTGCCAAAGGTTTGGTGCGTAACGGACACCGATCCCTCATTTCTTCTCCTTCCTCCTCCTCCTCCTCCTCTCCGCCGTGTGCCCGACATGCTCGGATGTCTCGAGAGTCCAGCGAGAGCAGGAGGAGGAGGAAGAGAGAGAGAGAGAGAGAGAGAGAGAGAGAGAGAGAGATGACAATAAACCGTTTGAGTCACCATCCGAGGGGACGATTGCCGGCCAGCTGGTGGATGGAAGGACAGACAGAGACAGAGAGAGACAGACGGAGAGAGACACGGAGTGAAAGAGAGAGAGTTGGTGTCCTTTACGCACATTACGCACTGATCTCTGTCGTGCGTCCTGGCGCGCACAGTCCCCGCAGCTTGTAAGAGGACAGCAGAGGAGTTAATGACTGTTTGTGTGTAACTCTTGTCTCTAAATGTTTATTTTGGACTCCACTTTTGTGACTTTTTCCTCGGAGTGTCTGCGGTTGTGTGTGTCCGCTCTGACAGTTTGGCACTAAATGCTGCCTGGACATCCCGCTGGTTTTGGAGCAGGTGTTTATCTCACGGTGACCGTTCGCCTCTCGGTCTATTAGTGACTCTCTGGACGGGGTGTGTCGTCTCTCCGGGCAGACATGTCGGGCCAGAAACCGTCCTTGAAGAGCGCTCAGAGCCGCTTCCAGGTGGATGTGGTGACAGAAGCATCATCCGCAGCCGCAACCGCCCAGACCCAGACCCCTTCCCCGGCCCCTTCCCCGGCTCCTGCTCCTGCTCCTGCTCCTGCTCCTGCTCCTGCTCCGGCTCCTGCTCCGGCTCCTGCTTCCACCGATGGATCCAAGCACCCTGAGGAGTCCAAAAGCCGGTTCAGGATGGTGGGGTTCCTGGACTCGGGCGTGCTGGGCAGCGCCATGGACATCGGGCTCCCGCCTGATGTCTCCCACGAGCCGGACACGGCGAGGAGCGACTCCGTCAGCCTCCATTCAACGGGCACGGGACACACGCACATCTCCGACTCCCACTCCAACACCTACTACATGAGGACCTTCGGACACAACACCATAGACGCTGTGCCCAACATCGAGTTCTACCGGCAGACAGCTGCGCCTTTCGGGGAGAAGCTGACCAGACCGTCGCTGTCGGAGCTGCACGATGAACTCGACAGAGTAACAACAAACAATACTTATTTATTCAGTCAGAATAACAACATGTGAGGGTAACATGGATGCTAGGATGGCACCAACAAGCAAAGATGGAAGCAGGATTCAGACCTTTTATTTAAATTTAATGTAGCAACACATCTTAAAGCTCAAATAAGAATTTAACTGAAGAATTGTTAGTTCATTAATAAACATTATCAGCAAAGTATGTAAAGAATATTGGTCTTTATAAAAGAGGAATAACACAAGTGATAAGAAATGTAATATAGGCCTAATGCTAATAGTAATTCTAATATTAAACAATTTGCAGGACTGTTATCCTGATAGGAAAGTAGGATTGTTCACACTGTAAGCACTTATAGTAGTAAAATATACAATATGAGCTTCCTGCTTGGTGCTTGACACACCTCACCTGTGCCACACTAAGGTGAGGCGTTCACTGAACGTACGGTTAATGTACAGCTGACATCGACAAGTCAGTGTATCTCAGCAAACAGACGTCTTAAACAGAAAACATTCCCCTCGACTCCCATCTGAGAGTCTGTGAGTGGGTTCAGTGACATCACTGGAGGCATGACCCCAACACACACACACACACACACACACACACACACACACACACACAATGCTGCCTCTCATGACCCTGCAGGCATCCCTTGCCACGCTCCCACTCCTCTGTTACAACTAGGTAGCTGTACCATAGACGTACATTGTACACTGATAGTGCTCCGACTGCAGGTTGGGTGACGTCTCGCTGAATTCAGAGCTGTAAGCGACACAAAGCTCATTCTCAGCATATAGAAAACTATATTTTCCTGCACACACTCCTGGTTAATGTCACAGAGAACTCAGCGAGGCCTCGACCTCGACCCCCACTATAAATTAAACATGACTGTGTGGTCGGCATTATGAGCACAGCGTGTTCTTATGTTCGCAGCATCTCCACACACAGGGAGGCACTTAAACCAGTTCTGAGCAAGTCAAGATTAGGTTTCAGTCTCTGCTGTGTTAGTTCAGTTGAAGTTAAACGTCTCTTTGTGTCCATCTCAGTAACTCTGAGGTTCAGGTGCCAAATTTCTATCTTAATTTGAGGAGCACAAGGATCAGCCTGACGCGACATGCTGTAAAATTTGGGAAATGTGTATTAGGAGAGCAGCGAGTCTTTGCTGTTCACCTGAAATGGATGTAAAGTCGTAAAGTCTGCACTTTTCTAGGTTTTTAATGGATGTGAGGGAAAGTCATTAATGAAAATTTGCATCTTTTAAATGTCAAAGAACCAATATTTCAATTATCTATTAAACTTTTTCATTAAGAATTAATGTATTTTATTTTGAATGAATCAGAAAAAACAGCCCTATTTTTCTACTGAATATGTGAAACTCTTCATGACCAACAAAATATTTCACTGCAACAAACAATCAAACAAAACTGCTGTTCAAACTTGTGATACAGAACATTTATTTGAATCCTCTTTTCCCTCATTTTCTCCTTTACTCACCTGTTTGTCTCCCACCTTTTTTTTTTTCCATCTCGGCTGTGATTGGCTGCCAGGAACCGTTTGAGGACGGTCTGCCCAATGGAGAGGAGCCATCCGCGGCTGAGGAGGCGGCGGCCTTGGCGGCAAAGGATGCAAAAGGAGGATCTGTCAAGTTTGGTTGGGTCAAAGGAGTCTTGGTTAGTGTTGAACTGTTTCTGTGCGATCTGATCAAATGAACTGATCAGCGAGACGTTGTTTTATCAATCACACTGTTTCATTCCTTCATCTCCCATCTGGAGATACAAGCTGGTCCCCATGAGATTAACCATGTGTGTGTGTGTGTTGCAGATCCGCTGCATGCTGAATATCTGGGGTGTGATGCTCTTCATCCGAATGTCCTGGATTGTCGGACAGGCTGGAATCGGTAGCTGCAAATAAATCAAGTCTGACTTTAGCCAGAGTAAAACTTCCCTCAGTGGATTGATTGTATTTTTTTCCTTCATCATGACTGGTGTGGTAATAACGGTGTCATGTTCAAACACCACAGGGAAGTTTGAGCCGGTAAACTAAGACAAAGTTATACCTCTGCATCGTATCTTACTGCTACTTGAGATATTTATGGTGAATCTGTTTTAATGTGTTTAGCCACTGTGATCATTACACATCAATCAATCACAGTTGTCTCATTTAAATCTTCTTTCTTTCTTTGATTGATTGATTTATGTTCAATAGGACTGACCATAGCGATCATCCTGATGGCCACTCTGGTCACCACCATCACTGGTCTGTCTACCTCTGCTATAGCAACCAACGGCTTCGTGCGAGGGGGTGAGACAGCGCTTTTATTTTGAAAGTTAGATGAGATTATTACATTAGATCAGCCTTTACTGTCTCCCTGGGGATAAATGTTGTCGTAGCAGATCATAGCAGCACATAGACTTTTCATACACACACAATATATGGTGTTCATTTAAAGTCAATCACAATGCCAAGATACTGCACATTTCCCCCCCATAAAAGCTTTAACATGAAATGTTATCTGTAATTTAGTTGATTTATCTCCCAGTTTTCCTTAAAATGCAGAAGATTCAGGGACTTTAAAAACAACAGAATAAGCTTTTTTTTTAAAACCCCAACCAGCTGTCAAACATTTGTGATATAATATTCAAAGCTCCGGCTTTTGATTTGATTTGATTTGATTTATTCAACAAATAAAAGAAAACAGAGTGTTAACATAAAAGAAAAAGTCAGAATAACACAACAAAGCCTTGGAGGGTTATTTCTATTGGTTGTGAGAAAGCTTGTGTGCCAGTGTTTCCAGTGAGTCAGCATCTTTTCAAAGTGATTACTTTGCCAGCATATTTCAAAATGAAGCAATGAAAGTGTGTTTGCAGCCAGTATTCATGTTAAAGTGCCACTTAATCCTAATTATAACTCTGTTTCACGGCTGTCCAGGAGGAGCGTACTACCTGATCTCCAGGAGTCTGGGGCCGGAGTTTGGAGGCTCCATCGGTCTCATCTTTGCCTTCGCCAACGCCGTGGCTGTGGCCATGTACGTGGTGGGCTTCGCTGAGACAGTCGTTGAGATGCTTAATGTGAGAAATACTTCCTGGTGCAACCATTCAAACGTCTGTGTGTTGTCTGTTTACCGAGCACTGACTCTCACAGCGCTCTTCCTCCTGCTCTGGTTGCAGGATGTTGATGCTCTGATGACTGACGAGCTGAACGACATTCGTATCGTCGGGACTCTGACTGTCATCCTGCTGCTGGGAATCTCTGTGGCTGGGATGGAGTGGGAGGCCAAGGTAGGACTGGGAGTCCTTAATATCACACAAGCAGAAGACAAATGATGCTCAACGTAAACTACTGAGGTCCTGCAGCTGATGTTACAGCCTCTAACAGCTGCTACTACTCTCTTTCCTCACTTTATGTGTAAATGTAGTAAATATGCATGGTGCCATGCTGGCAAGCTAATCTAAGATGGTGCAGTGCACCTGCTAGTGAGTCCTGTTGTTCCTCTAGTCCAAATTGAGCATGTTATGCAATCTATTATGGAAGAAAAAGATCCCGTAAGTCATTATAATGAGAAACGTTATTAAAATACTGACTTAGTTTCTCTAAATAATGAGAAAACTGTTCTTGAAACTTGTATAAAATAGACTAATGCAAGTTTTGAGGACGTTTCTCTGTATTTTGAGATATTAAGTCATATTTTGAAATAAGTAAAGTAAAAGTTTATTATAATACATATATAAACATTAGATAGCATTATTTATCATTCATTTTGAGACACTAAGTCATTATTTAGTCAGAGTTTTTGATTATTTTGACATAATAAGTCAATATTTTCTCATTAAAATGACTCATATTGGCAGAAATGAGCTTCCATCCTGAGCTTCCTGTCCAGATGTAAAGCAGCTCCCCAGATTGAAGCACATCAGCAAATGTTCCTGCTTGTAATGTGGTAATTTATTATGTGATCCTTCCTCATTGGCTCTGTCTCTCTGTCCTTCAGGCTCAGATTGTCCTCTTGGTGATCCTGCTGGGAGCCATCGCCAACTACTTCATAGGAAGCTTCATGCCAGTGGAAAACAAAGAGCCCAAAGGATTCTTCGGCTACCACAGTCAGTCTGCTCCCTCTTGGTCTCATCTGAACTTCTGGTCTATTCAGTGCTAAAAAAAAAAAAAGTTTAGCCCTTACAATCCTCTGTTTTGGTTTTCTCCCCCTACAGCTGCCATCCTCTTAGAAAACTTGGGTCCAGACTTCAGAGACGAGGAGACGTTCTTCTCGGTGTTCGCCATTTTCTTCCCTGCAGCCACTGGGATCCTGGCTGGAGCCAACATCTCTGGAGACCTCTCTGTGAGTTTTTACTATTTGCATCTGACATTAAGTGTATTTTACAGTATTTGGCAGACTTATTTTGTATTATTGACGGCTGACTTCAAAAAAGAGTAAATTACAAATGAAGATCATGCTGAAAATATAGTTTTTTCTAAAATAACAGTGCTTGCAGTGCTCATCTTGCTGCACTGATATAGTTAGTAGTTAGTACACCAGTTCTGATTTCACTGTTGTGTGATCCCGGAGGTCCCGGAGAATCTCTTTTCAGAAAGAGTAAATATTTCTGTCCAAGGTTTAATCCAAAAGCAGATTTGTCTCTTTCTTTACATGCTGCCATTAGGTTCTATCTCCTGCAAACATGATATCTGTTTCCGATTGTACGCAGATGATACACAACTCTATATCTCAGCTTCTGTTTTTGATATCTTTTACAGATTATATATTACTTTACTTCTTTTTCTGAGAAATGTGCTATATGAATAAAGTTTATCAATATTATTACGATCCCCAGAAGAACAATATTTTCACCATGGTTTTAAGTTTTTATGCAGCTCGAGGCTTTAACTTTATAAATACACTTTGAGCTGAGCAAACATTAAACTCCATTATTTCAACCATTGTCAGGACCCTCAGTCAGCGATCCCTAAAGGCACTCTGCTGGCCATCCTCATCACAGGAATCACCTACGTGGCTGTCGCCATCTCTGCAGGTAATGTTATATACGTTTCAACATATAAGTAAATCAATTCTGCACTTGTTGAATTCTGCATACAAGTTTTGTTGAAGCTTCCTGGATTTGTAACTTGTCTTCTAAAACTTTCTTTCCAAATCTGAATTTTCAAAAGATTCAATAGGTTGTAGATTGTTATGTTGAGAGTTAGAACGTTAATATTAAAACGCTGTTGAAGGTAAATACCTTACAAACATGAAGAGATGCCCTGGGTTAGATAACAGGTGATTTATGGATCAGGTGGCAACAGACAGCGCTACTTTGCAAAAACTCCAAAGCTTTAACAGCTCCCTTAGTCTGGGGCTAATTTATAGTTTTCATATTGGGCTTCCTTTTGATTGTTCATAAACTTTATTTGTAATAAAGTCTGCTTTGTCATGAATTTACTTCCAGGGATATTAAAATGTCTGGGGGGCCATAAGGCTGTAGACAGACAGGTTGTGGTTTTGGGGGGGAAGATGTCGCTAAGGGCCCCAAAATGTCCATAAACGGCTCTGACCAGGTGTAAATGGAAGCAGATCAGGTGAGCTGACCGTGTGATGCTCGTCTCCTCCTGCAGGCTCCTGCATTGTGAGAGACGCAACCGGTGACCACAACGACACAGTGAGCGACACGGTGAACTGCACCGACGCCGCCTGCACGCTGGGCTACGACTTCTCCATCTGCAAGGAGGGAGGCTGCCAGTTCGGCCTGATGAACGACTTCCAGGTAACTGACACACACTCAGCTCACGGGTCGATTTTTAGAAAAAACTGATTTCACTGATGTTGGAATGATGCTGATTGCTCAGGACGCTCAGGCTGGACTGTAAAGATTGATGGTTGATGGAGTTTTTTTCAGATATATTGAACCCATTTAGTGCTAAAATGATCTGTAATTAGTCCACTGACTCATTTATTAGCAAGGCTTCTGAATATCTTTGGGTTTTGGACTTTTAGTTGAGACATTTGGAGACATTGTCTTGAACTTTGGAAAACTGTGATGTTTTATAGGATATAATTAAAAGCCCTGGTTAGTGATTCAAATATTATCACAGCTGATAGCAGCTATGAGGAAATCAGTGATGTTAAGATCCAAGATTTTAAGATTTTCTTTCTTTAATATTGGGGAATAGGAGTTGGAACAAATACCTGAATATATTGATTGTTATGTTAGAGTATGTAGTAGGTTTTTAGGGGGTGTTTTTTCCTTGGACAGTGGACAGTAGAGAGGTGACAGGAAATAAGAGGAGAGATATTAGAATTTGTGATTGTGGATATGATGAAAAATCAGGTATCTTGCGTTTATTTCACTCAAAATATTCAGACAATCTCAGGAATGCGTGTTACATAAAGGCCAACACACACTGACAGAGTGTGACGTGCATCAAAACACCCACCGCTATTGTTTTCGGTGGAAGCCTACACATCGACCGCAATGCAGTGTCAGGATACGACGCTGTCCTACTTCCCATCGTCGACATACATAAACGCCAAACAAAAGCAGCAATTTCATCACATCCGCTCCCTGGATGAACAAATTCAGCCCCAGGGTCAGACTCATTTACCTGAAAGAGAAAATTTGCCACTTTTATATGGAAGTTCAGTCATTTGAAGCTCTAAATATCTCATTGCATGCTGTATTGACAGAGAAAGTTGAGTCCTACATTTACCATGACATGATTTACCGGCAAACAGCTCAAAAAAACACAAAAACAAGACTCAACCTTTACATTAATCGCAGCAGAACAAGCTGATTGGTCGAGCTGACAGAGAATGTAGTTCTTTCTGCTCACCAGTGACTCAAATAGCAGCGTCGGTGACCAGGAAGTGCAACAGATTCTGCACTCAGACAATACAACACGACCTGAGGTATCTATTTCTGCAGTGGACTACGTTTACCATCAACACTGACAGGATATCCTCATAAAAAGTGGCGACGTTTCCCTTTAATCATGATTTACCTTTAACTATCTTTGCATTATAATGACACGCACTTTAATTTGTGTGTCGGACTATTTTGTCTCAATACTCTTTGTACTATTTATGTTGTTTTTTTATCATATTAAGAATCGTTTGTTTTAGTTTTTGCATGCTTTATTTTATATAGTTGTATTCTATATTTAAGGTTTCGTCACAATATTGACTATTGACTCTGTTCAATGTGTGTATGTTAGTATTTACTGACAAAAATAGAAAGCAGGTGTCGTCACAGTTTTGTTTCTGAACTGGCATCAACAGACTCAAATTAAAAAAGATCCTGTTAAAGGTTGTTTAACACGAGCGTGAATCGTGTCAGACTGCTGCTCTGATCCTGCTTCTGGTTGTAGATGACTTCTGTGTGTGTGTGTGTGTGTGTGTGTGTGTGTGTGTGTGTGTGTGTGTGTGTGTGTGTGTGTGTGTGTGTGTGTGTGTGTGTGTGTGTGTGTGTGTGTGTGTGTGTGCAGCAGCAGCAGAGACGGAGCTGTTCCCAAACAAAGTGCAGCAGTGATAATAGTTACTGTTGTTTTGAGTCACAAGATTCCTGCTGGTTAGAGCCAGAGCTGAATGAGAGCATTGACAACATCCACCTACACACACACACACACACACACACACACACACACACACACACACACACACACAGCTTACTGACACTGATATCGCTGACGTTGTGCACAATCTCGTCCGTCGCTGCAGACAGAAACACTTGCTCTGTAGCGTGTGCATCTGTAACATCTGTCTCACAGAGAGCAGATGTGAATAAATCTAACATCTGGATGTGTTTCTCGCCCTGTCACATGCCAACAGACGTCACATGATGTCGGTAGGTATGGATGCTTGAGCCGCCATCTGTCCTTCAATTCATTCAGTGATAAGAATATTTGGAGTCTAAACCCGAGCCTGCTGTTCTAAGAAGGAACTAGACAATCAGAATATTTAGTTTCTATGTATATATTTACTGTATTTCCTCAAATAAAGGCCGGGGGTAAAGAAAGGTGCCTGTTATATAAGTAAAGTTAATAAACCCAATAGCATAAACATGCTATTTTCAACACATCGGTGACCAAATGTACTTTTTTAAAAGAGGGAATTAGACATAAAGCTCTAATACATGTTGAGCTTTACACATTTTTAACCCACGTGCTTCATAGTTGATTGACTCTAGTTTTCAAAAGTCAAATTACTGCAGGACAGATGCTTTTCTGAAATCTCACTGTGGTGACAGTGAGGACGGCTGTCGTCAACACCTGTGCTGTAATCTACATAAATATAAGCAACTGTCAACAGGAAAGTTAGTACAAGACCAAAAATCTTACTGCAACAGTCTCACACATTGATCTCTGAAACCTTGACACCTACTGGATAAAGAAAAAAGCACTTTGAATCAATATGACGCACAGTGGATTGTATTTTGCAAACATTTATCATCATTATTATTAATCATTAATGTTGTATCTTAATTAACTACATGTGAAAACTGTCCCACATAACAAACATACTCTTACATTTGATTTGTTGGCATCTGATCTCCCCAATAAAGACCAAATATCGTCTGTAGTTGAGGTAAATAAAAGCTCTGGTCACTATTTGAGGAAAAACAATATACAGAATATCATTAACTGCCCAGAATATCTGATTGTTGCTGTTGTGTTTTGTTAAACCTGAATTTGACGTTGTACTTCCTTGTTTTGCAAAGGATTATGGGTAAACTGGGTCGACTAAAGTCTTGTCTATAAAGTCTTGTCTTGTTTACAAACCCTGAGTGGATGATCTGACTGGCCAGTGTGAAGCTGAAGGTGTGTGTGTGTTCTCCAGGCGATGAGTCTGGTGTCGGGGTTCGGTCCTCTGATCAGTGCCGGGATCTTTTCGGCCACTCTGTCGTCGGCTCTGGCCTCGCTGGTCAGCGCGCCCAAAGTCTTCCAGGTCAGACATCATTTTATTTTATCTCGTTTATTAGAAAACCAACAACAACATCACAGAACACAGACAAAAGTAGAACCTTTGACTGTAACTACAGATTAAACAAGAACATAAGGAATGATTTTCTTTGAAATCATTTTTATTTAACTTTCTGCAAAAAACACATGAACACAGATAAAACATGAATATTCATATACATATATACTCCTACATGCACACATATACAGTATAAAGATAAATACATACACATACACATATATAGACATGACTATTTCAAGTTATGTCACGTTATTATGAACATATACTTAAACATACATGTACATGTCACATATATATCATGCTTGTATGATCTATACATACAGCATACAGTACATGAAATGCACATGAGGCCAAATTAATACAATATTAGGCAAATTTAGGTATTTAGAGTATTTATTGTGTATTCGTGTGAACGGCTGAATTCAAAAAGCAGATGACCAAGAACAAAGTGAATTCATGAGGAAAAAACCCTGAACTGAAGGTCCATTTATTAGCTTGTTCCATAGCTTTCAATAGCATCTCACAGTCTTCATCGCCGATGAAGACCACAACGTGTGGTTTAAAGCGCCAGAGGAAGCCAGTAAGCGGCCCTTGAGTTAACCACGTTGCTGTGATTGCAGGCTCTGTGTAAGGACAACATCTACCCGGGGCTGGGCATGTTTGCAAAGGGTTATGGGAAGAACAACGAGCCTCTTCGTGGTTACGTCCTGACCTTCTGCATCGGCCTCGCCTTCATCCTCATTGGTAGGCCGCTGCATGCTGCTGCTGCTGCTGCTGCTGCTGCTGCTGCTGCTCCGCCCACACACAAACTGTAATTTTTACTCTTTGAGTTTGATCCAACTGTGGCTAAAGCTTCAATAAGAAGCGATCAGGTGTTAAACCTCCTTATTGTCGTCCGTTAGCGGAGCTGAACATCATCGCTCCCATCATCTCCAACTTCTTCCTGGCCTCGTATGCTCTCATTAACTTCTCCGTCTTCCACGCCTCCCTGGCCAACTCTCCAGGTAAAGACTCATTCATTCTTCTCCTCATATGTGATGAGATTTATTTGATTTGCTTTGATTTGGGTTCTGGTGACGTCAGAGTCAACTTGGGCTTTAAAAACTTGAAAAGTTCTCTCACTTTTTTTAATGTATTTTAGGTGAAAATGAAAGATTAGGTCACATTAAAAGTGTCATATAAAGATTCAGGCTGTAGGAGGTCAGACTTTTGTCTCAGGACTTGAGAAAAGTCACCACACTTTTCTGTTTCTGCTTAATTTGCCTCTTCTCTCATACTGACATGTATGTACTTAGCAGCAGGCTCAGATTGGCAACTCTGACGACTCTGGCAAAGATGCCAAATGGGCCACAAAGCCACCAGCAATGTGGTAAAAGAAAGTTTTGTCGAAGAAATCTTGGTTTTCTGGCAAAGAACTTTTGTCTTTGCAGCTTAAAATTTGCTAACTAGCCACTTTTATTAGTCTATTCTTTTGTTTTTATTCCTTTTCCATGACAATATAGATAAAATAAATAGATTAATATAAATATTACTCGACTTAAAACTGAATAATATAGAAGAAAGTGTAAGAAATGTTAAAATACTGACGTCTTACATTGTCTCGTCACTATGGGTCTCGACTTTTACAGCTAGTTTAAGTTCACCTGAAGTAAGTAGCAGCTGTGTTTAATTCTCCATCAGGGGCTTTAAGAAACATTTGCATGACTAAAACTCTTTTTGCAGAATGTTATTTCTAGCATGTCTCGCCTTGCCTCCCTCCCGTCTCTCGCCACAGGGTGGCGTCCCAGCTTCAAGTACTACAACATGTGGGTGTCTCTTGCCGGGGCGATCCTGTGCTGCGTGGTGATGTTTGTCATCAACTGGTGGGCGGCTCTGGTCACTCTGCTCATCGTCCTCGCGCTCTACATCTACGTCAGCTACAAGAAACCTGGTGAGAACAGAAAGATTTCACATTTTACCAATAAGACTGATCAAACAGTCTGTTGGGGTTCAAGCAAAGGCCCAGCTATCAATAACTGAGCGCCCTGGAGATGCTGTTCCTCTAATGGCCACATATTGTATTGAAGTTAAGAGGAAAATCTTATTTTTCTGCTGAAATACAACAATTACCACAAGGATTTATTCATTAATAGCTTTAACCCAGTGGTTCCCAACCTTTGTGGCTTGTGACCTTTTCAGTAGGGACGTACCAGTATTGATCCAGTGCCTGTGCTCTTTTTCTATAATGTGAAACTCTTTGGGATCATATTTCTGTAAGGTAACATGACGTCAGGGACATTTGGCACTAAAAGCTGAGTTGGTGGATGAATGTAACTGACATTGACGTGACTTTTTTGTTCTGACTCTGTTTCTATCCACCTGCTTTTATTTGCATGTATAAAAAAATCGATTGAAACCCTCAAAAATTCCCCAAAAAGTCAAATATTGTATAAAATGTTTTTGAAAATCCCAAAACTTTTGTTTTCCTATGAATACATTTTAACCCTTGTACGGTGTTCAGGGTTTGTGGACCCAATTTCATCAGAATGAAAAATGATACGATTAATAATTTTTTCAAACTCAGACTCATCAATATGAGTTTGAAAAAATAATTAATCGTATCATTTGGTCTTGATAAAAAAATGAAAACCATTCAAGGGTTAATACATAATATTCATTTTACTTGCAATAAAACATTTTTGATTGTATCGTCAATAGTTTTGCTTTCAAACTTATTGTGTTTGATGCATAATAAAGACGTAACCACCAATCAGAAGACCAAAGCTTTGATCCTCCTTCATCAATACATTCCCACTCACACAGTGACTGTGGGAGTGGGAATGTATTGATAAAGGCTGGAAAGTAAACAAACTGATATAAGTGCTGTTCTTTTACCTTTTTACTTAGACAGACTTAGATAGACAAGATTTTGGAGAAAAAGTAAGAAAAATCTTCATAATCTTCACAAAAAATATGTAATAAAAATCTAAATATTAAAGACATTAAAGGATATTGTAGATTCCCGACCTTTGTTTGTCCTTTTCTACTGTACTCTGCCTTCTTTTTCCACTTTATAGACACTTAAAATCATCAAATCGTGTGTGTGTGTGTGTGTGTGTGTGTGTGTGTGTGTGTGTGTGTGTGTGTGTGTGTGTGTCCTGTAGATGTGAACTGGGGTTCGTCCACTCAGGCTCTGATCTACAACCAGGCTCTGACTCACTGTCTGAACCTGACCGGAGTCGAGGACCACGTGAAAAACTTCAGGTGAGCTCGAGGCTTCACTTTAAGGTAAAAACCATGAGGCAGAGACATCAGCAGTAACACCTGTGTGGAAGCAGGTACCTTCTTTCCCTCATTGTCAAAGATCGTTCTTTGGCTCAGAGGTTATTGATGATTGATTTTTTAAATTCATACCTAAACTTTATCTTGTAGGAGCAGGATCAGGTTTAACACTTGGAGGTTTTATGCCTGCAGAAAGAATCATTCCTCCCTTGGATCGATGATAGATAGATTAAATGATAACAAAAGGAAAATTTAATAATGTAATAGATGAAAACTAGTCACCTATAACATGTCAGGGAAGCAAGACTATAATCTTATTTTATCACAGGGTTTTATTTTAATACTCAATTCTGATAGCAGAAGCAACAAAATCATTATTTAAATCAGCAAAATAGATTTTTAATTCATAATTTTGTGCCTAATTGTTCATTTGTTTATTATGACAATAATAATATGGAGGGTATATGTTTGTTTTTTCCATAAGAAGTTTGATTTATCCAAGATTTAAAAGAAAAGCAGCAGAAAACTTGTAACAGTGACACAACAGGAGTAACAGGAGTAAACAAAGAACCTTGAAAACATCATTTCCATCAAACATCAAACCAGAAGTCACTCTAAAACCCCTTGAATCTAAACCTCCTGCAGTCTTTCTAAGTGGTTGTTTTCCCTGTTGACAGGCCGCAGTGTTTGGTGCTGGCTGGTTATCCCAACGCTCGTCCAGCTCTGCTCCAGCTGGTCCATTCTTTCACCAAGAACGTCGGCCTGATGGTCTGCGCTCACGTCAGGACTGTACGCACAGACGAACATCTCTTCCTGACATTCATCAAGTCCTCTAGATCGTTTGATAGAAATCTGATCTTCCATCTTATCGCCTCTCCTCCTTCCAGGTGTCCCGTCGGCCGAACTTTAAGGAGCTGTTCCAGGATTACGCCCGCTGTCAGCGTTGGCTCAATAAAAAACGAATCAAGGCCTTTTACACTCCTGTTTTCTCTGACAGCCTGAGGCACGGGGCGCAGTTCCTCATGCAGGTACGAACACCTGGTAGATGTTACAACAACTCCAGTGTTTCAAAACCTGGTATTTATTTTTACATATTCTGGTGTTAAAATGACTTTTGGAAACAGGCTGCAGTGGCTGTAACGTGATCCTGATCACAGTAGGTCCACTAAAAGAGCTTGTTTGATCCACTGACAGGCTCAGAGTGTTATTCTAAGTGTGTGACAGCATCATGGAAAGGATCCCTACAGAGAGAGACCTGGAAGATCCTTTTGGTTTAACCACAAACAGCCGCTGTGTCGCTCTCTGCACACACACCAGACTCCATTCATAAAAACACTGATTTTACAGTGCAGAACACAGGAGTTGCTGGTCCTCTGCTGCTGCCTCGGTCATTTGGTGTGTTTGTGTTATTGTTTCAATTCTGTGTTTTAAAGGGTCAATTCAGATCAAACACAATATCTGTGTAACACACCAGCACACTGACTGATCCTCCAGCATTGGTCTGGCAGCTCTATCAAGTGGATATAATGAAAATGATCTCAGTGTAGGAGTGACAGCAGCTTTTCAGCTGGTCTATAAATACAAACCAGAGACATTAATGATTCACTTATTCATTTATTTTAGACCAAACTTCCCTGGTTACAGTCACAGGTCACATTTAAAAGGCCACACAAATGTATTATTGAGTCACATCCCATCGCTGCTCTGTGATCTGCAGGCCGTCGGTTTGGGTCGCCTGAAGCCCAACACGCTGGTCATGGGTTTCAAGAACAACTGGAGCGATGGAGACATGAGAGACGTGGAGATTTACATCAACACTATACAGTAAGGACCGACGAGTCTATCACAAAGAACCACTAACACTTTTTTTTTCCCCAAACATGGTGGAAGTTTGGGAGCTCACGACGAGAGAAACCGGTTTGTACATTATAGAGTTTGTGGTGCAAAGTGAAGAGAAGAGAAACATGTTTTACCTTCTTTCTTAATGTGGAAGTATCCGTTTCAGCACCAAAACCACCAGAAATGAACTCATGACGCTCAAACAAACTCCGTCACAGAGAGCTACAAGGTGCTTCATGATAAACCTGAACTTTTAAAATTGTCCTCCAAACTAATTCATTTGTGTCCTCTGCTGTTTTTGTATCCCCGTTCTTACTTATATTTATAAAGAGCAGCACACACGGCAACATAAAGGAGAACAACAAGGACTAAAGTAATAGAAAACTGACTGTAACAAAGGCTGATATAATTTTGCACTAGTCCAGGTTCTTCTTTTACTTTGAAATCAGACTGCTTAAATTAGTTTTTAATCTAATGAATTATAGAATTGGAACTGGAATTTATTTAGTTTCTTCTTTAGTCTCTCCATAAACTAGATTTCCTGTAACTTGAATTGTGTGTTTTATGTCCCAGCGACGCCTTTGACCTGCAGTACGGAGTGGTGATCCTTCGCCTGCAGGACGGACTGGACGTCTCTCACATCCAGGGTCAAGGTACGTCTGTCTACCTGTATCTGTTTACCTGTCTGTCTACCTGCTGCACAGTCTGTATCTGCAGCGTCTTCCTGGTCGTCCCTGCAGATGAGCTGCTGTCGTCCCACGAGAAGCCCCCGGCCGGCGGGAAGGAGGTGGTGGTTTCTGTCAGCCTGGCTAAAGACTCCGACTCAGACTCCTGTCCCTCCAAAACCACCAGCAACCAGAGCAGCCCGCTCATCATTAGAGGTAAAGGAGGACGAGGGAGGCCGACACTCACACTGTCTTCATGTCCAGCAGGTGTAGGAAGCTTAGCACAAAGACTGGAGGCAGACATTGCTTTTGCTTCTTTATGCAGAGGTACAGAAGTATTAACAGCTCACTGCAAGTTCAGCTTCAAATAATATAGTAAGTATAATAATATTATTACATAGTTTCACACAGAGGCTCCCAACGGAAGCTGTTCACATGATTAATGATCCAAAAAAAGTTCTGCTACACAAATGTGTATTTATTTTATTCCTATTTTCACTTCTTACGAATCTTTTTTGTGAAATATTCGAGTGTTTTACCTCATTTTGCAGACATTATACATCATATGAGACCGTGTGAGGAGTTCAGAGGGGAAATTTCTCTTTGGTGGAGCTGCCAACAGCTCAAAAAGATTAAGAATCTGCGTCTTAATCTATAACTATGTATTGTATCTATGAGCTCATATATTCTTAATGTAAAATCTCTGAAATCCAGTGGGGTAAAAGTATAAAGTAAAATTTATAAATATAAATCATACTCCACTTGGGGAGGACTTCTGAATGTCTCTAAAAGGACCTTGTGTCGTATCATGTCGTGTGTTGTCGTCTGCCACAGAGACCAAATCTCCTCTGAGTCTGACCGACCAGCGTCTGCTGGAGAGCAGCCAGCAGTTCAAGAAGAAGCAGGGCAAAGGAACCATAGACGTCTGGTGGCTGTTTGACGATGGAGGTCAGTTTGCTACACGGCATATCGACACGCTATGAACTGTGGGTAATTCCTTCTTTGTCTTTGCCACGATCGAACTCTGAGGCATGAACCCAGATACGCAAATCGACACAGAGGAGTTTAAAATAAAAAGTGTTTAATGAAAAGTTCTTTGACAAAGTACAACAGGAACGAACTCAAAATCACTCTTAAAGAGGAAAAGTACAAAAGCAAAATACGGCTCAAAGCTCCGACACAAACTCAGAGAATTGACTCTAAATCTGCACACAAGGTAAGTGAACACAGGTGGAAACAATCAGGGCGGGAAAACACTCAGAGGCAGGAAGTGAAAACAAACTACAAAGTGAAACAGGAAGTGATGAGACATCGTAGGCATGAAACAAGATTAAACTAAGTAAAGCTACTTCAGATCATTTACGAGACACAAAAGTTTCACCGAAAAGAGTGCACAGAAAACTCCCCTCAACTTCAGACTGACGGAATGAATGTTCAGTCACAGCAGCCTGAAGCTGAGTTTTCAAGGCTGAGATGTAAAAAAGAACAAAAAGACGCAGACTAAAGGGTTCAGCTTCAGTTTAGTTAGAGTTTATTCTTCAGCTGAGGAGCACATGAGACAAACATACAGACCCACAATGCCGTTCATCATTCACACCATGAAGACACCTTCACATGAAGCACTTGATTATGCTCGCTTCTCTGTCTCACTGAGCTCCTGGTAACACAAAGATGTCAGAGATCACTCTGATCATCTGAAACAAACAAGCTGCAGCAGCCATGTCTGAAAAAAAAAAAACACAATGAACATTAAATCAATGGAAACCAGCTCTAGTAGGACCTCCAGATACAAGTATGATATCATTTGGGACCTTTAATATGAACACCAGATTGAAGCGTAGATGTGAGAGTGTGTGAGAGTGTGTGAGAGTGTGTGAGAGAGTGTGAGAGTGTGTGAGAGTGTGTGAGAGTATGTGAGAGAGTGTGTGAGAGTGTGTGAGAGTGTGTGAGAGTGTGTGAGAGTGTGTGAGAGAGTGTGAGAGAGTGTGAGAGTGTGTGAGAGAGTGTGTGAGAGTGTGTGAGAGTGTGTGAGAGAGTGTGAGAGTGTGTGAGAGTGTGTGAGAGTATGTGAGAGAGTGTGTGAGAGTGTGTGAGAGTGTGTGAGAGTGTGTGAGAGTGTGTGAGAGAGTGTGAGAGAGTGTGAGAGTGTGTGAGAGAGTGTGTGAGAGTGTGAGAGTGTGTGAGAGAGTGTGAGAGAGTGTGAGAGAGTGTGAGAGTGTGTGTGAGTGTGTGAGAGTGTGTGAGAGTGTGTGAGAGTGTGTGAGAGAGTGTGAGAGAGTGTGAGAGTGTGTGAGAGAGTGTGAGAGAGTGTGAGAGTGTGTGAGAGAGTGTGTGAGAGTGTGTGAGAGTGTGTGAGAGTGTGTGAGAGTGTGTGAGAGAGTGTGAGAGAGTGTGAGAGTGTGTGAGAGAGTGTGTGAGAGTGTGAGAGTGTGTGAGAGAGTGTGAGAGTGTGTGAGAGAGTGTGTGAGAGTGTGAGAGTGTGTGAGAGTGTGTGAGAGTGTGTGAGAGTGTGTGAGAGAGTGTGAGAGAGTGTGAGAGTGTGTGAGAGAGTGTGAGAGAGTGTGAGAGTGTGTGAGAGAGTGTGTGAGAGTGTGTGAGAGTGTGTGAGAGAGTGTGAGAGTGTGTGAGAGAGTGTGAGAGAGTGTGAGAGTGTGTGAGAGTGTGAGAGTGTGTGAGAGTGTGAGAGAGTGTGAGAGTGTGTGAGAGTGTGAGAGTGTGTGAGAGTGTGTGAGAGTGTGTGAGAGTGTGTGAGAGTATGTGAGAGAGTGTGTGAGAGTGTGTGAGAGTGTGTGAGAGTGTGTGAGAGAGTGTGAGAGAGTGTGAGAGTGTGTGAGAGAGTGTGTGAGAGTGTGAGAGTGTGTGAGAGAGTGTGAGAGAGTGTGAGAGTGTGTGAGAGAGTGTGTGAGAGTGTGAGAGTGTGTGAGAGTGTGTGAGAGTGTGTGAGAGTGTGTGAGAGAGTGTGTGAGAGTGTGTGAGAGTGTGTGAGAGAGTGTGAGAGTGTGTGAGAGTGTGTGAGAGTATGTGTGAGAGTGTGTGAGAGTGTGTGAGAGTGTGTGAGAGTGTGTGAGAGAGTGTGAGAGAGTGTGAGAGTGTGTGAGAGAGTGTGTGAGAGTGTGAGAGTGTGTGAGAGAGTGTGAGAGAGTGTGAGAGTGTGTGAGAGAGTGTGTGAGAGTGTGAGAGTGTGTGAGAGTGTGTGAGAGTGTGTGAGAGTGTGTGAGAGTGTGTGAGAGAGTGTGAGAGAGTGTGAGAGTGTGTGAGAGAGTGTGAGAGAGTGTGAGAGTGTGTGAGAGAGTGTGTGAGAGTGTGTGAGAGTGTGTGAGAGAGTGTGAGAGTGTGTGAGAGAGTGTGAGAGAGTGTGAGAGTGTGTGAGAGTGTGAGAGTGTGTGAGAGTGTGAGAGAGTGTGAGAGAGTGTGAGAGTGTGTGAGAGTGTGAGAGTGTGTGAGAGTGTGTGAGAGTGTGTGAGAGTGTGTGAGAGAGTGTGAGAGAGTGTGAGAGAGTGTGAGAGTGTGTGTGAGAGTGTGTGAGAGTGTGTGAGAGTGTGTGAGAGAGTGTGAGAGAGTGTGAGAGTGTGTGAGAGAGTGTGTGAGAGTGTGTGAGAGTGTGTGAGAGTGTGTGAGAGAGTGTGAGAGAGTGTGAGAGTGTGTGAGAGAGTGTGTGAGAGTGTGTGAGAGTGTGTGAGAGAGTGTGAGAGAGTGTGAGAGTGTGTGAGAGAGTGTGTGAGAGTGTGAGAGTGTGTGAGAGTGTGTGAGAGTGTGTGAGAGTGTGTGAGAGAGTGTGTGAGAGTGTGAGAGTGTGTGAGAGACTGTGAGAGTGTGAGAGTGTGTGAGAGAGTGTGAGAGTGTGTGAGAGTGTGTGAGAGAGTGTGTGAGAGTGTGAGAGTGTGTGAGAGACTGTGAGAGTGTGAGAGTGTGTGAGAGAGTGTGAGAGAGTGTGAGAGTGTGTGAGAGTGTGAGAGAGTGTGAGAGTGTGTGAGAGAGTGTGTGAGAGAGTGTGTGAGAGTGTGTGAGAGAGTGTGAGAGAGTGTGAGAGTGTGTGAGAGTGTGAGAGTGTGTGAGAGTGTGTGAGAGAGTGTGAGAGAGTGTGAGAGTGTGTGAGAGTGTGTGAGAGAGTGTGTGAGAGTGTGAGAGAGTGTGAGAGAGTGTGTGAGAGTGTGTGAGAGAGTGTGAGAGTGTGTGAGAGTGTGTGAGAGTGTGTGAGAGAGTGTGAGAGTGTGTGAGGGAGTGTGAGGACTGGCCGTGACCGTGTGTGACTAAAGTGTGTGTTTGCGTTTGCAGGTCTGACTCTGCTGATTCCCTTCCTGCTGACCAACACGGGCAAGTGGGGCGACTGCAGGATCCGCGTCTTCATCGGCGGGAAGATCAACCGCATCGACCACGACCGCCGAGCGTGAGCCACACCATGCTGCGATCTCGTTTATTCCTCATTCATTATCATTTTGTTTTCGGTCCGTGCCGTGATGGTGTGTGATGTCGTGTGTCCCCGGCAGGATGGCCACGCTGCTCAGCAGGTTCAGGATCGACTTCTCCGACATCCACGTCCTCGGAGACATCAACACCAAACCCAAGAAACACAAGTACGAGCCCTGATGGCCTCGGCTCTCCTTTAGTCCACTTAAATCTTGACTGGTTTTTATTCTGGCAGTCGATGTAATGATGGATTTTTAGTTCAAAGTGGACAAATAATGAAGATATTTAAAGTATCTAGAAACTCTGGTGCACTAAAGACTTTAACAACAATCAAATGTTGGACAGTAATTTATTTAAACTTTCAACTCAACACAGCAAATGTGGAAAATACTGTTTAAACATTAGTCCATGTTTTGTTTAGCACTGCAGGAATGAATGAATTGATCCTTAACGTTTCTTTACTTGCATATAATTCTTAGATTTTAAGTTCAGACTCACCAAACACAGTGGTTTTCAAACTTTTTCTACATAAGGGACACAAATCACTTTAACCGTTTTAACAAGATTTTGTCCCATCTGGTAGGATTTTTGTTTATAGTTTATTTATTACAGAATTATATTGAAAATAAATTGGTGGGGATCCACAGGAACCCCCACTAGGACCACTGAGCATCCCCCAGACCACACTTTGAGAAACACCATCGTAAAAGATGTATAAAAAAATTTAAAAATTAATATGTTTGGGAAAGTTTGGCTCATTTGCCAATTAATAGTCCCGAATTACAAGCAGTTGTCCCAAATCCTGAATCCCGTCCTATTTGTCCCAGATCAGACTAAACCAGAGTGCTGATTAGTTACAGCCCCCAAAAAACATTCATTACTGATCGTTTTGAAACAATATTGATCACAAAAAGATGACAACAGTCCTCTCAATAGAAGAAAAAGTTACATAATTAGATTTTGAAATAACAAAAGCCACCATGTGCAGATTTTTTAAAGAGTATTTATCAAAAAAAATTATTCTAATGGCTCGAGAAGTTGGAGAAGATGGAAGTTTTAGTTTTGAAAAATGAAACAATATCAAGTCCAGTTTCAAATCCTGCACAGAGCTACTTAAGATTCAAAAGGAAAACAGTTTAACAAAGCTCTAAATGAGCTGATTAAGAACGCTCTGTGATGATAATAAACTATATTCGGTGCATGGATCGGTTCCAGCTGAGCGGTTGAAGCCGATAACGCTGTAACGTCTCTGTGTGGCTCTGCAGCAAGCTGAGCTTCAAGGAGCTGGTGGAGCCGTACAGGCTGAAGGAAGACGACATGGAGCAGGAGGCCGCAGAGAGGCTGAAGGCCCAGGAGCCCTGGAGGATCACCGACAACGAACTGGAGCTCTACAAGGCCAAGGTCCCACACACACACACACACACACACACACACACACACACACACACACACTGCTGCTAAAACATCCTTGTCAAACATGTTGTCTTCGACTTTCAGACCAACCGTCAGATCAGACTGAACGAGCTGCTGAAGGAACACTCCAGCATGGCGAAGCTCATCGTCATGTAAGAACCGTCCGTCCTCCTCGTCGTCAGTGTCCCACTGCACCCTCCTGTCGCCATGGAGACCGTTATTCATTAGTTAATCATCACCGGTTGAGGATGAACCTGGTCGTCCAAAAACCTGGACCGGGTGTTCCTAAGTACTAATACCACACAAAATACTAGAAGTCGAATTCAAAACTATACTTAAGTTTAAATATTTAAGTTTACTCTGGAAAATTTTAACCTTTTAAGGCTAAAATTTTAAGATTTTATGCTGTTTTGCTTCTATAACACATCTTCTTTCAGTCTAGTGGGAAGAAAACATCCCAAAAACACATTAAGGAGTTTATTTTACTTCACGTTGTCTGTTTGCATCTCTTTTAAATTCATGTCTTTAAAGGCTGTTTTTCTCAAAATGAGTGTTTTGCGCCAGAAATCTCGACTTCAGCAGCGAACCAAACACCAAACTCTCCAGTTTTATTTATCAAAATATAATTATTTAAATGTATTTATTGATAGATGCATCTGTAAATCTTCTCCGTGTCTGCAGGAGCATGCCTTTGGCCAGGAAGGGCACCGTGTCCAGCGCCCTCTACATGTGCTGGCTGGAGACTCTGACCAAAGACCTCCCGCCTCTGCTGCTGGTCCGAGGAAACCACCAGAGCGTCCTCACCTTCTACTCCTAACACACACACACACACACACACACACACACAGATGTACAGATGCTGTGTGTCGTATTTATTACAGTGCTCCACCTCCTGCAGCTGCACGTGTTATCACGCTTAAACTTTTATGTCCTCACACCTGAAACTCTTCTGCTGTGAAAAGAAAAAGCGTTAAATGATTGATTTTAGCACGTCTCTGTCAGGTCTCGCTAACAAATTAATCAGCACAATCTGTGTGTTTTACCCTCCGCAGTAACAGGCAGTCTATTCTACGCTCACAGGGATGTAACTATGATGAATATTAACTTGTTTTGTCCAGTTTTAATGTTTATTTATAATAATATAATCAGGATTTCAGAATGATTGTTGGTTTTCAGGTGATGTGTGATTATTTTTTTCCACTGGGTTTGAAGTAGCACGATACTGTATCTGTGGTAACATCATTTTGTACATTATTTTATTAAAATATTAACTAAACCACATGTTTCTGTGTCTAGTCTGGTTTTTAGACTGATTTTTTCAGAAACTGGCGTCAAAGGTGAGGTGTACAAAGTGTTTTATGGTAAATTCTTCCTCCCACAGTCCAAATACATGCAGAAACTGAACGTAGGTCCGCGTCCCTTAAAGATAAGCTGTAAAGACAATGGATGGATGGAACTTCTGGTATTTAAATAACCTTTAAGATACTGTAGATCCAATAAATACAGTCAAACCTTCACTAAAAAACAGTGATTATTCATAATAAAAAATAAAATAAACGGCTGAGAAAGTAAATGAAAACAACAAGTAAATGAATGTGTGATGAATTCAGGAGGTCATTTGAAAACAAATCTGATTTGAGTTCTGAGATTTTTTTAAAACATTATTGTTTTATTATCAATTAATGACGCCTCTTATTACAATCAAAGCTTTTAATTATCTCAAACCTTCAGCATGAACTCCCCAGATTTAGTCTGTGGTACATTCACAGCTACAGAATATTTTAAGTCTTGAATCGGACTTTTTTTACACTTACTTACGTCTGTTGGTGCCTTTAGTGTGAACTATAGATAGGTCAGTGTTATTTCACTGCATTTGTTTCTTTATTTTATAAAATCTTCAGGCAGCTGTATTATTTTCAGTTGTTTAACAAAAAGAAACATGAAAGACTCAAAGGAAAAACAAAAAAAGTGTACAGCTGATGTCCTCTCTAACCTATTTATTTTATTTTATTTCTTCTTTTATGATAAAGAACAAATTATTGTTGAAAAAATCGGCTTTACGATAGTTTAAGGAGCGCCTGAAAGCAGCACTGTAGTGTTTTGTATGGCTGATGCTCTTGAAGGCATCTCGTCACCTTTGAACCAACACACAGACAAACTACTTCCGGGACAAACCGGAAGCGGCGCGGAGCTGAAGACAAGGTGAGACACTGAATTTTAACATTTTCACCTGAAAACTGAAGCTGTTGTTGTTGTTTGGGACTCTGGTGGAAGCAGAGAGCTCGTTTAGAGGATTTAAACTCAGTTAGACTGCTCTCTCCTCTGCAGACCCTCACCGGGGTCACTTTAATGTCTCTTTAATGTCTCTTTAATGTCACTTTAATGTCACTTTAATGTCTCTTTAATGTCCAGGTGAGATAAAATCCCACCAGTGTTTTTACCTGCTGAGAGTCTGAACAGCTGCAGGACTAACTGACTCAGTAACACGTGTTTTTAAGGTGTTTTATTCAAGCTGTGTTTTGTAAGGAGCTCAAGATTGACTGACAGCTGATATAAAGAGTCCACTCAGTGTAGTTTCTCTCTTTTTTTAAGAATATTTAGTGTTAAAGTCTTTATTTATGAAGTGCCAGCTCATAACAAATGTTATAAAACAGCAGGTCCAGACCAAACTCTCTAGTTTAAGGAGACCCAAGAATTCAAGAATTAAAAATTAGGAATTTAAGAAATCCCACATAAGCAACAACTAGGAGACAATGCAGAGAAGAAACTCTCCTTCATCAGGAACAACTCTCCTTTAAATACAAAAAACACTCCTTTTAATAGAAAAAACACTCATTTTAATAGAAAAACTGCCCTTTTAATAGAAAAAAACAACTTTTAACAGGAAAAAAATCCTTCTTACAGGAAAAACCCTCCTTTATCAGGAAAAACTCTCCTTTTAATAGAAAAAACTCTCCTTTTAATAGAAAATAACAACTTTTATCAAGAAAAACTCTCCTTTTAATAGAAAATAACAACTTTTATCAAGAAAAACTCTCCTTTTAATAGAAAAAACTCTCCTTTTAATAGAAAAAACTCTCCTTTTAATAGAAAATAACAACTTTTATCAAGAATAACTCTCCTTTTAATAGAAAAAACTCTCCTTTTAATAGAAAAACTGCCCTTTTAATAGAAAAAAACAACTTTTAACAGGAAAAAAATCCTTCTTACAGGAAAAACCCTCCTTTATCAGGAAAAACTCTCCTTTTAATAGAAAAAACTCTCCTTTTAATAGAAAAAACTCTCCTTTTAATAGAAAATAACAACTTTTATCAAGAAAAACTCTCCTTTTAATAGAAAAAACTCTCCTTTTAATAGAAAAAAATCCCTTTTTAACAGGAAAAACTGCCCTTAAACAGAAAAAACTCTCCTTTAACAGGAAGAAATAGTTCATATATCAATATCAATAGTTACTATATTAATGATAATAGTAACATGAGCAATAATAATGATGATAATAATACACTAAACTGTGAATATACTCCACTACAAATTAAAGTCCTGCATTCAAAACCTTACATGAGTAAAACTATTTAAGTACTAACTGAACTGTATTTGAAGTAACAAAAGTAAAAGTGCTCATAAATTGTTCCCCAAAATAAATAAATAAATTGGCCCAAGACCATTTAGTGCTTTAAAAGCCAGTAACAGGATTTTAAATCTATTGTTTGTCAAACTGTAAGCCAGTGGAGTGATAGAAGGACTTCTGTCATGTATTAAACTGCTAAAAAGTGAAGTACATGTACCTCAAATTTGTACTTAAGTAAAAGTTACTGAAGTATTAGATGGTAATACTGAGGTCATGCATTTAAATTTGACTTTCAAGTCCTGAAAACGCTGGAATCATCTTAGTTTTTTATCCGATCACACCGTTTCACGTTCTGCAGGCGGCCAGGATGACGAGCCTGCAGCTGAGCGCCAAGGAGGAGATGGTGGAGAAGCTTCTGGATGCTGCCGCCAGAGGAGACCTGACCCAGGTGTCCTCGCTGCTGTCCCACGTCCCCTCGCTCATCAACCAGACGGGATACAGCGGCTGGACGGCGCTGATGCTCGCCGCTCGCAACGGACACTACCACGTGGTGGAGGCGCTGCTGTCACTTGGGTACAGAGAGCTGAGATAAAGGCAACGCTGTCTGTGTGTAAGGTTGTCTCGAAAAATGTAGATTTTTAAATCCGCTCTTCAACCAACCAACAGTCAGTCAGTCTGATTTTATTTGTATAACACTCAAATAAATGTAAAACTTAATACATACACCCATAAAGAAATAATGAAATATTAATAAAACACTCAATAAAAACAGAAAAGCTGAGGAAACTACCATAAATCAGGTTTACAGATTAGAATAAATGAAAAAGCACAAGTTTTGAAAGCACAAGATAAAATAATAAAATACTAAAAGAGAGGAGATGTATTGAA
The DNA here is from genome assembly GCF_042242105.1 of Pempheris klunzingeri. Taxonomy (NCBI): domain Eukaryota; kingdom Metazoa; phylum Chordata; class Actinopteri; order Acropomatiformes; family Pempheridae; genus Pempheris; species Pempheris klunzingeri. The sequence goes on along the minus strand of NC_092018.1, from coordinate 2,905,207 downwards.
GTGAGTATAAAAAAAGAAGCTGGTGCATAAAGTAAAAACATAAAAGGTGATACCAGGCAGTAAAACAAGTGTATTGATTAAAAAGCTCCGTCTGGACATGCAGATCACAAATATTAACTTAAACTTACAGTAGTTTTGGGTGATGTGACCTATTTTATTATGTTTTATCTGTGTGGTTGTACAGTTTTCTCTCAGTCTCACGTCTTTATCAGTAAAGCTCCACACAGTTTTAAGGGTTAGTGTGTTAATACACAAAGAATTTAAATAAATCTTTTGTTTGACCAGTTTGATTACAATGTTTTCTTTGCTGGGTTAATTTAAACGTGTGCTCGGATAAATGCACTCTTACATCTTACATATCTTCTCTGTTTCCAATCAAAAGCTGTGACAAGTTCTCGGTGAACAGTTCGTCGCAGACTGCCTACGATATCGCCAAGTTCTGGGGCCACAGACACATTTCAGACCTGCTGTGCCGGACGGACGACGTCTGCCAGCGAGTCCTGCCGGACTCGGACCTCGACCGGCAGGAGAACTACTTCAGCAGAGAGACGCTGGACCGGCTGAGCGGGAAGAGGACAGACCAGGTCTGGTTGGAGGCCAAACACAAGGACCCGAGCACAGTCTACCTCCTGTTCTCCAGCCTCAGCCCCATGGTCAGCAGCTCCCAGGAGGACGACAAAGCAGAGGTACGTGGCCGAGGGGAAACGTTTGGAAATGAGCTCTGATGCCCAGAGGGTGCACCGAGGCTACAAGGAGAATATCATCAGCATTTAAGTGGACTCTCAAAACCCAAAGCACCATCTGGATAATAATAATATAATAAAATAACTTTGTGTGAATATAAATGAACAGATACTAATGGACAGTCAAACACACACAGATGCATAAAGAGAGCATCATTCCAGTGATATATATTATTAAGGATTGAGGAAGATGCATCTGTGATTCTACAGTAACATCCCTTTAGTTGAACATGAAGAGATGCATCTACGGCAAGCCACGTGTAAAATAACACAAAGAGGCATTATTAAAGTATAAAAAGGTTCATTTAATTCTTAATTTTTTTAAACCAGCAAGTTTACTTAACCCTTCGGAGTCTAGGACCGCCACACGGCGTCAAAGTCACATGTTGCACGTTTGAAAACGTAAAGCTGTGACACAAGCACGCAGGTGCTCAATTCAAAGACTGTTGGAAAGCGGACACTTCAAACTTTTTACAAGTGTTTGAATTTTGTCGATCGGCCTATTAAGACTAAATTTATGAAGAGCCGAAGTCGTGCACTACAGCTCTTCTACGAGTTAGAAGATGGTGAATCTGGGGAAGAACGTTCTGATCCTGAGGAAGACTCCTTTCAGAGGATGAAGTGGATGCTGCACATGAAGACGAACGAGAGGAGGTGTCCGCGCAGACCCCCGCTCCTCCAAAGATCCAACTAGTTCCTGCTCGGATTTTGTGTTTCTTTTGCACTTTTACATACAGTGTGTCCATATATTATGTCAAAATAAATAAATACTTGTAGAATCACATAGGTGAGGTTGTGCTGAAAAGAAAGACACAAAGAAAGGCAAGAAAAAGGTAAGCTTAATGGGAAACACAAAGGTAAAATGAAAAGTAGTAAAAAACGCCGTTTTACCCCTCTGAAGGGTTAAGCCCTGAAAGTAAATCTACTGCACCTTCATCAGTGGATAGTTTGCCCAGTTATCGTGATGGTAGAGTAATTGTTCTCACATAAAAGATTTTTATTGTTTTTCGTTCTTTTTCTTTTATTTCAAAGACCAAGAATGAACCTTCAAGCTCAAACCAAACACATTGTCAGTGGGAACACCTAATAGAGTAGTTACAGTCCAACCAGGGGGATTCCTAAATGTAATATATGCAGATTCAGGCGTATTTAATCTGACCTATAGGTGGTTAAACAGCAGGTTCAACAGCTAAGCAAAGGAATTGGCCAGAACAGTAAAGCACCACATCATCTGCGTAAAAGAGTATGTTTGTAATGTCATTTATAAACAAAAGAGAGTAGAAACAAAAGTCTACATAAGATAATGGAAGGATCAATTGTATCAGACGTCGGTCCTGGACTAGTCTGTATTTAAACCTTCTCCCTGGATCCATGCACGCTTGGACAAATGAACTTTCCTGTGATTTCACCTCCAACAGGGTGAGATCAAGCTGTGTCGGTTCAGATATGAGACCGTGAAAGACCTTCTCCAGAAACCTGCGACTATGCTCATCTTCTTAGGAGTGGAGAAGAGGACAAAACCCTCCTCCTCTTCCTCCTCCTCTCAGACAGAGGGCGGTGCCTCAGAGCCGCCTGCTTGGTTTGCTTTCAGCACAGATGAAGACGCTGCTGAACTCCTTAAACGCTGCAGAGAGAAGAACTGCTCCTTCCCAAAGTCCGCCAACAGGGACCTGCTTAAATTCAGCGAGGAAGAGGCCGGTGAGGAAGATACAGTACACTTAACCACACAGATACTGTTTACTCTTCCAGAAGCCTCTTTCTCTGAGCAAATACTCCAATATTTGATTAAATATTCTAAAATGGACTCTTTTCCCTCCTCTTCCTCCTCCAGGAGTCGTGGCTCAGGCTCGATCGGTGTTGGCCTGGCACAGCCGCTACAGCTTCTGCCCGACGTGTGGCAGCGGCACCAAGCTGGAGGAGGGAGGGTACAAGAGGAGCTGCCTGAACTCCGACTGCAGGAGCCTGCAGGGGGTTCACAACACGTGCTACCCACGAGTCGGTACGGAGCTCCGCCCCCACTTCTGCTATCGAGTGTAGCCGCCTGCAGGATATCTGCTGTGTGCAGGAAACTACGGGTGCATTATGCTGATGCACATAAGTGAGCAGGTGGAAAATGGTCACGTGTAGTTTAAACCATGTTTCACTTGTGAACTCAGTGAATATGTTTGTAGAATCGGCCACAGGCTGTAAATGCAGACATGGATTACCATTTTAGTGGTAATCAGAGGTTCAGTTTTGATAATCAGATGATTCTTTTTGTTTTTATAAGCAAAAATAAGAAAAACAAACCGACTGGTTCCAGCTTCTTAAATAGAATATGTTGGATTCTGCTTCTATTATAGTAAAGTGAAGTTTTGGGGTTGTGTTACAGCCTTGAACTTAAATAAAATCATTATAAAGAAGCATAAATATATTTGTACTGAAAGTGATTGAATGCTATTCGGTCCACTGGTTGTTTCAGACCCAGTGGTCATCATGCTGGTGATCCACCCTGATGGAAACCAGTGTTTACTGGGAAGGAAGAAGATCTTTCCAGCTGGCTTGTTCTCCTGTTTGGCTGGATTCATAGAGCCGGGTAACACACACACACACACACACACACACACACACACACACACACACACACACACACACACACACACACACACACACACACCTGTAGATTAAGTCCTCACTCCATCCTAAACCAAAAATCAAGTGGTAAAATGTTTTTTTGCACCTAAATGTAATAAATACAGTCGATCACACACAAACACCCCCTCACCCCCTCAACCCCTCCTCCCCCGTGTCTGTGCAGGGGAGTCGCTGGAGGACGCGGTGAGGAGGGAGGTGGAGGAGGAGAGCGGTGTGAAGGTGGGACCGGTTCAGTACGTCTCCTGCCAGCCCTGGCCGATGCCCTCCAACCTCATGATTGGCTGCCTGGCTGTCGCCATATCGACCGACATCAAAGTGGACGAGAACGAGATCGAGGAAGCCCGTTGGTTCCCACGGCAACAGGTACAAACACAACATCATCATCAATAACAATAATAATAGTATCAATACTACTGAAGGCTCATAATTTACTTCTTGGCTGGAAATGTTCCAGAGCTTTCAGCCATATCTTATGGCCTTCATCATGAAAAGGATCATGGAGATGGTTCGGTTGTAATGATTAATGATTTTGTTTTTATAACAGTTTATTAAAAATGGATATGATTACATTTACAGGATATAACGAGTTAGATACAAGCAGTAATAATAACAACTTAAAGGTAAATATACACAACATGATATTAATTCTAACGCAGAAATAATTATTAGAATAAATATAAACAAATACAATATATGGAAAGTTTTCAGCTGATGAGTCCTTTCACTGTTTGTCATGCTATGAATTTAATGTCTATGTGAACATGTCACATGTGAGTAAACGTGGATACAGCGTGAACCTGCTCCCTCAGGGTAAATGCTGCATCTCTGACTTTACACCTCATTTAAATACGACTTTAACTACAGAGAAATACAGACAGTGTAAACCAGAGATTTGAGGAACATCCCTGTGCAGCAGAGCAGAGCCGTCCGTTGTCTGACCACGGACATGAATCAGTTGATGAGTGTTTTGTTGGTATTAAAGCACAGTCGAGGTGACGACGGAGAGCAGGAGACGGAAAACATCCTAAAAACGTCATCTGAGAATCCAGCTTTTCTTTTCTTTTGTTCAGGTGATTGAGTCCTTGCTCAGAGGAGCCCGTCCGGCCTTCACCGTGCCCCCCAGACAGACCGTCGCCCACCAGCTGATCAAACACTGGATCAGCATGAAGTCCAACCTCTAACCTCCAACTTCTAACGCGTCACCTCCCAGCCGGTTGAGGCAGAGCTGCAGCTGGTCAGACGGGTCCGAAAAAACCAGCAGCTGTCTGAACTTCTGCTGCTTTTAACACGTCAAACGAGCGGCCAGTCGAGGTAAATCACCAGAGTCTACACGACACTGTGCTTTTAATATGGTGTCAACTTACTGTGACAAACAGTATCTGCAGTTAAATCAGCAAAGACGGGAAACAAGACACTCACGAGAGGCCGTGATACCAGACGAATGCAGGAAGCTTTCATCTGTATTTATATTATGCAGCTGTATCAGATGGAGCCTGTTTGTTCCAGAGACACTTTAGTGGAGCGTCAGCTACACTTCGGAGTGTACAGACCGTCAGCCTTACAAGTCCAACACTTTAATATTGATGCATAATGATTTTTTTATAGCTGGACTATTAAGCTAAATAAATCTGTGTCCATCAGCTCAAACTCGGCTTTGTTGGACGTGTTTCTTTGTCAAATCAAATGTTAGTCATCTTTATAAGTGTATTGACTGTAATCTAATACAGTATTCACAAGCTACAAAGATTCATTGATTCATTATGAGATGAAAACAAGTCTGATTTCCCCTGAGAGTTAATATACAAACTCTCTAAATGAACTGGAAATATTAAAGTGCTCAATTGAACTGAATCTCATCGTCTGTGGCAACATTTTGTCAAACATGCTAAACATCAGCATGTTGATATGATAACTTTGTACGTGTTTTTTAAAGAATATTTTTGGCCACCAGTTGAAATAATGGACGTGGGGTCCACAGAGCATGCACGCTCTGGGCCTGCTAACTGGAACTGAGTTAAAATGATTTAATCTTGTGACTCTTGTAGACTTCCCAAATGTTATCGAACCGAATGGATCAAATTCTGATCCTTTCGTTTGGGTTGTGACGCTCCAAGACTGCAATTGCGATCCAGATTGGCTTCCTCGCTCTCTCTCTCCATTCTGTTATGTCCTGTGACAGGTCTCTGACTAGTGAAGGTAATGTCATGTAGAGGGTTAGCACTGCTGCATCACAGCAACAAGGTTCCAGGTTTGAGGTTTGAAGACGTGTGTGGAGTTGTTGTTGGAGCTTGATCTCCTCATGCTTGCGTGGGTTTTGTCCTGTCAGCTGGAATTGGCTCCAGCTCCTGAAGGATGAGCGGCGTAGCCAATGGATGGATGTTGCCAAATGGCGTGAACGTCCCTGAAATGGAGACCGTGAGTCTAATGGACGTCACCGGCTTGTTTCTCCATCAGCGCTGCAGTCGGTGGTTCTGTCGACGTCTGCGGCGCAGAAGCTGTTTGCTACGTAATCAGTCTCACAGATGAGATAAGAGCATCTGGTCTGTCCACCCTCTGCTTCAGCGTCACTGCTCACGACAAAGGAGGAGCTCATCACATACTGTGCCTCGCAGGGCATCTCACAAACACAGTGACTGGTGAAAAGATCCCATTTCACTGCGGCTTCTCTCCAGTGTGACGTCTCCGAAAGGTCAAGCCGCCTGCTCTCTTCCTCCTGAGGAGGAAACCAGCTGTTACGTCCTCTCGTCTGATGCAGCGGAGCGCCGTCGGCCTCTCGGCTCTCCTCGGGCGGGAAGACTCTGTCCGGGTGATGGCAGTTCACTGCGTAGTCGGGATAATCGGCCTGCGGAGAAGCCAGTGGGTGCTCTGTGAACACTGGAGCATCTGAGACGTACGCCGTGTCCTGTTGGATGAGGCGGCCGGTGGACAGCAGAGAGGCGTCTTCATGCAGGTCCTCTTCTGACGAGGGCCGCGAGTTCACCCCGACCGTGATGAGACTCTTCCCACCAAGGACATCTGTCACCTGGAAGTCCTCCAGGTCCAGAATGTTTCTCTCTGCGTGTTTCTTCTTCTGTTAAAGGGAGAAACGGAGAAACTGGATTTAAATCAGGAAGTTAATGGAAGTAAAGAGCTGCTAATGATGCATTTTTCTGGTAGATTAAACAGAACATGCAGTATTTCATATTAAATAAAACCACAAGACACCGGATGTGTTTAGTCTTTTCATCTGATTGATTGAATGATGCAGCCATTTATAAATCTGGGTCCTGTTTTTCACATGTTTTGTTTGCCTCAGCCTCAATGGACTACAATGACTGTAATGTAATCCTTTAGTTATTCTAAGTGTGTGACAGCATCATGGAAAGGATCCCAACAGAGAGAGACCTGGAAGATCCTTTTGGTTTAACCACAAACACAACTTGTATTGATCAATTCAAAGCTACCAGACTCCATTGACAAAAACACTCATTTTACATAGGAGCTGATGGTCTACTGCTGTCTCGGCCAGCTAGTTTGTTTGTGTTATTGTGAGACTGTGGTGTTTTAAAGGATTAGTTTGATTCCAACACAATGCTTGTGTAACACTCAATAACACATATAAACTAAGCGATCGAGGCAGGAGTAGACCAGCAACGTTACGTGTACTGCAATGTAAAATTACTGTTTTTCTCAATGGAGTCTGGTGGGTTTGAATTGAATTGTGCAGGTCTATCTCTGGAGAGATCCTCTCCATAATGTTTTCATTTTTGGGGGTTTGAACAGTCAAATGGAGCATCATAGTTAAGAGTTAAAGTCTGATGTAGAAAAAAATGACCCACCTAACAACACATTTTTTATCCTACATATTTATTCAAAATACTGAGACTGATTCACAGAAAAGAAACAGATTTGTTTTCTATTTTTAAGAAAATTAAGTCTTGAAAATTGAATTTAAGATTAAACATGATTGTTTAACCTGTGAAGACACGAGCCGGTGCGACGGTCACATACTTTAATCTGTGAAAAGCACATTACCTGGTGGTTTGGGTCCATCAGCCACTGGCCTGCTGTACTTCCCCGAGGGCTGGAGATGGGCGGGAAGAAGTACGACTTGTACCTGCACAGTGATACAGATGGATTTTAATCTAACAGCTGCAGTAAGAAAGTCCTGCGTTTTCATTGCTGCTGACATGTTTTGGCCCATTGATCAGATTTCAGGGACAAAACTTGCTGCGTGTCCTGATTTAACGTCCTGGAGTCGTCGTTTGTTTGGACAGAAGAGCAGATGACAGAGATGCTGATGGTCCTGAGAAATGTGCTCACAAAGAACCGTCGATACGTCCTGTGTTATTCACTGGAGCCCTCAGGTGTGTGTGTGTGACAGTGTGTGTGAGTGTGTGTGACGGTGTGTGTGTGTGTGTGTGTGTGTGTGAGTGTGAGTGTGTGACAGTGTGTGTGTGTCTGTGTGTGTGTCTGTGTGTGTGTCTGTGTGTGTGTCTGTGTGTGTGTGTGTGTGTGTGTGAGTGCGTCAGTGTGTGTGTGTCAGTGTGTGTGAGTGTGTGTGTGTGTCTGTGACAGTGTGTGTGTGACAGTGTGTGTCTGTGTGTGACTGTGTGTGTGTGACAGTGTGTGTGTGTGTGTGTGTGTGTGTGTGTGTGTGTGTGTGTGTGTGTGTGTGTGTGTGTGTGTGAGTGTGTGTGACTGACTCACACAGTCCTGGACAGGATGGAGGTGATGAACACAGTAACAGCCAGCAGCAGCAGAGGAGTCACTGCAGCCACAGCAGGAACCTCATCTGAAGCAGAGAAGACATTCAGGCTCATCAGGCTTCAGAAACTAAACAGGTTTATTTTGGAGCCAAAACCCAAAAATTAATGTGTAAATGTTTTGTTTTTTTTAATCACACTGTAGAAAACACAGTGAACCAGTGATGGGAAGTCCTGTAGAGACCCTGTAGCACTCATTTCTTTTATCTGTTTATATTTTATGTGTTGTGTTGTTTTTATTCAGGTCTGCAGCAACGACTGTCGACCAGTCAATCAGCAGTTCCAGGCTTTTCTGGTGCTTTAGAGCAAATACAACACATTTGAGCCTAAAAAGTCTAAACAGCAAATGACGATAATAACATAATGTTTTAGTGGGTATATTCCAGCTCCTCACAGGGTGGACTTGTTGGCTTTTTACTCTAATTAGATTATTTTATCTTAATTCATGATGTAAGATGTAAAGTTTAATACTACAGTTTGATGTCAGACTTTTCTTTCTTCTATTTTCTTTCCTCGTTTCTTGAGTCGGTACTTTTTCCTTCAGTCCTTCTGTCTTGTTTCAAGGTACTGAGACTAATTCCCAGAACACATGTGAAAGGAGCGACACTGCACCGAGGAAATAAACCGGTTTTGTTTTCCAATTCTTTAGAAAAAGTAAGTCTTGAAGCTGAAAACGAGACCAAACAGGATTCTTTCCGTGGCCTCACTGGAGATTCTGCCTTTAAATCAGAAAAACTAAAACTTCAGAGCCACCAGGTAAACTCACCAAAGTCTGTTCTCACGTGGACGGTGCTGGTGGAAACGTTATCAGCCAACAGGAGGAGAGAATACTCAGTGTTGGGCTTCAGGTTGAGGAACGTGTGCTGCCGTTGGTCCGGCCACAGAAACAGAGCTGTAAGCGAAGAAAACACTCAAAAACACATTTCCAGACAGACTTAACATAGATATTTACATCCAGGTGTCTGTGGAAAGAGAATATCTGGTGTTTAATGCACCCTTTATTCTACATTTGACTTGTTCTTTTCACTCAAAGTGACAAAAACTGAAATATATAAGTTAACTAAGTTTAGAAATAAATGAATTGTGTTTTAATACTAATTCTAAGATATGATATAATATATAATAAGCTAATATATAATATAATAATGAACAACTTCAAAAACAACTTTGAAACGTCCCGGATGCTGAAAATACAAGTTTTAATGGAAGGATGAACTTTAATCCTCCTTCCATGTGACAAAAAAGAAACTGAAGTGGGATTTCTTGTTAAAAAACACAAAATATGTTTAGTAAAGTTAAAGTTTTATTGCTAAACTGTGATGTGCAGTGATGTAAAATGAGCGTTTGTAGGTAAGGATTTGTTATTAAACTGGAAAATGAACCTACTCTCTGAGGTTTCCTTCAGCATCGCTCTGTACTTGCTCACTCTGATTGGTCCGGACTTCTTCTTCTGCCACGCCCACACCGCTGTCACCGTCGTCTTGGTGACGGACACCACCTTCATCCCCACGGCCTCCATCATGGCTGAGAAAACAGGAAACGGTATGTTCACGTTAACATCAGAAATCATTTCCCTCTCTCACCAGTAAATATAATCAATAATCAATAGTGATCCGGTCTGAACGTGTGGTCGAAGCTCTGCTCAGGGTTTTAAATCTCTTTGTTTCCCCTCAAAGCTCCAGTTAAAGCTTCCTGTTTTATCTTCTGGCTCAGAAGTTTTAGTTTCTTAAAAACGTTTCCTGTGGTTCTTTCAGTCAAATTTACTTTTTATAAGTCCGTGTTGTGATTTTCTCTAATTTATGTGTCTCAGATTTATCTAATTATTCTAATATCTAGATTAAATCCTGTTTTTCTCTGTGTGCACGGCTCTAAAGCAAAGGACACTGTGACCTCGACCAAACTCCTTTCATTACTTATTCCACTATCGAAAGTAAGAATGCTAATAACAGCAAGTACATTTACTCAAGTACCAACTTTGAGGTATTTTTACTTCAGTTTTCTGCTTCTCTGCCACTTCTCAGAGGGAAATACTTTTGTTTAACAGCATCAGTTACTCAACAAATGAACATTTTACAAACAAAACGTGTGATCAACAGTGTGAAAAGTGGTTAAAATGAGCTGCTTGATGTTAAATCGTCCAGTAATGTGATCTGTTATAACAAACAAATACTTTTACTGTAATTCTGTTAATGCTTTCATAGTTTTACTGAAGTGGACTTCCTCTTCTTTAAGGTCTTAGCTGCAGGTTAAAGGTTCAGGTGTATCTTTACTCGTTCAGGTGGCTGAACCCAGCTGGTTTACCTCCCTGCTGCAGGCTGGCGGGCAGCGACTGAGGAGATCCACACTGCCGGCTGTAGACGGGGAACACACTGACCAGGTAGGACTCATCAGGGCCGACGTCTGCAAACACACACACACAGTCAGCGTACACCTCCACCTGCTGCACACAGAACCACTGCATCACTATTCTTATACAATAATGTGTTTTAATCTTCCACCATCTGGGTTTTGTCCTTTAAAACATATGAATAGTGTCTGCAAAGGACTCAACACATATGAAATATACTTTCTTAATATAATAATCACTGGAGACGGGCCTTTATTTTCAATCAGCCTCTTTTGTCCTGCAGCCTTTCAGAATAAAAGCCTGCAGGAGCAGCTAATAATGCAAAAAGTGTTCATTAGTTTCACAGCAACTTAACGAAACTCGGACTGAGACACAAACTGATCATAAGAAAATAACCACATGACAGATTACAGAGGAGCAAACAGTTTGATGCTTCTGTCTTTGGATGTGATCGAGCTTTTACATTTACAGACTTATGAATGTTTTGGTTACTGTTAATAAATCCCCCCCAAAAAACCCACAAATGTTTAGTTCAGTATTAAAAAAGTCTCAGTAATTTCCTAAAAACAGCAGCTCAGTTGTAGTTTAGTACAAACAGGAGGAAATGCTGTTAGGAACTATTTTCAGCAGCGGATGAATCCACATGTGGAGCTCACTGATGTGTTCTTAATGGAGGAAGAGGATATATCAGGCTGTGATACGAGCACAGTACTTGTTGGTAGATACTTTTCATTGGATTTGTCGACACTAAGAAACTGCTGAATATCACCAGAGTTAACTTGATGAAGACGATGATGATGTGCTCAGTCCCCCCCCCCCCCGACCAAACCAAGGCTTCACCTTAAAAACAGAATCTCCAGTGTTTACTTTCCTTTTTAAATCTATTCTGAGATTAAAACATCACATCCGCCTGCAGCTCAGTTTGTCTTCACACCATCTTCTGACTGACTGACAACCTCTCTCCTCTGGTGCGTTCCTCTAAATGGCTCACAGTAAAGTTGAATGTTCCTGCTCAGCTGCACCTTGTATGACGGTGGAGTTGCTGAAGCTGGTGGTGCAGCGGCTGGTGGACGGACGAGCGTCGGAGCACCACTGAACGGCGTAATGGCTGCCGGGCTGGGCCGAGGGGTCCTCCCACTGGACCAGGAGGCCTCTCGTCTCCGGGAAGGAACTGGAAACCCACAAGTGTCTGACCGAAGGGAGAGCTGGAAGAAAACGACGAGATCTAATGATGTTATTCTGGAGAAGCAGACAAACACGTCAGCACATCACCCAGCCGTGTTCTTCCACCCATCCCTCATCTCAAATCTTTTGTTTGTGCAGGACAGGGAGCGGGAGGTGAGGTTCACCCTGGACAATAATGATTCAGATTGAAGCCGTGACAGCAATTCAATCAATCAATCAATCTATTTCATGTGATAACAGTGTTATCTCCAGACGCTGTCCAGAAAGAGCAGCTCCAGACCAAACTGTGTGACTAATAATGAGCATTCCTGTTGATGTTTTCACGACTAAATAAAGAACTGTTGAAAAGGAGAAGAGTCATGTTGCAATAAGTTTTATCTGAGCATCATGTCGCTTCCTGCTCTGATAGTAAACACACACACACGCACACACACACACACACACACACACACACACAGGATATTGTAGAAGTGGCTTTAAATTTGATCGAATCTGTTTAAAAGCTGAAGTCTGATGTTGTCAGTTTAACAGATAACTTTCTGCGGCTGTCAGAGAGGAAGATAATCTTGGTGTTTGCTTGGTTTCGTTTTAGCTTCATCACCCAGCAGGTGACTTGGAGGGAAATCTAGTTGCTAGTCGTGTCTTTGTGGGACTCGCTGGAGCTCAGGAATCCTCCGCTCCTTGGTGCACCTGAACGCATCACCAGCACACTGACAGTGCTGACTAACAGGTGCAGGTGCAGGTGCTCCCCAGGGTGCCGCTCACCGCCGTGTCTCTGTGTGTCGACGCTGAGATGTGCAGCAGGTCCGAAACCGGCCGTGTTGAAGGCCGCGACGGTGACGGTGCAGTTCCCCTCCTCCACCACCAGCAGCGCCGTCCCCTCTGTGACATTTTGAATTAACCTCCCCATCTCCTCCTCCTCCTCCTCCTCCTCCTGCTGCTGCTTCTTCTTCACTGGCTCGTAGCTCACCTGGTATCCAAGGATACGACCTCCATCACCGGGGTCAAGATCCTGGAGAGAAACAGGAAGTTTGCAAAAGAAATGTCACAGCCTTCGTTTGGACGTTTTAAAACGCTGCAGACTTTGGTTTATTTTCAGTCGTGGACGTTTGATGAAAAGGTTCATTTGATTGTTGTTAGTCAATAAAAGCTCAAAACATTTTGGTCTAATTTTTGTCATTTATTTATCATTTGTTCATGAATCTCTTTTGGTTTCTCTTCGAAGAACTGAGATCAGATACACATAGATAGATATCTGAGGTGTGAGGCGCTAGTCAGACTGAAATCACCTCCCAAAAATGGTCCGTTTTTTAATTTTGGAGGTTAATACTAGCTTACTAATCAAAAGTTTGGCCACAGTGTGATTTCTGCAGTAAATTAGTTATTAGTTTTATCTGGTTTTATTGTTTTGTTGCCTAAAAAATGTCAAAAATTGTTTTTTTTCAACATTTTTGTTCAGAATTAACTTTTTTTTTAAGTTTTAAGAGACGAATGGCTGTTTCTTGGACAATATTCCATGCAAAGGACAAATTTATATGTTTTATACATTTTGGCTGTTGCAAAGATCAAATCTGTAACTTTTTTTTTTTTTAGAGATGTTGTTTGAAGATAAGTCAGTAGATACATTTCTAGACTATTCAAAGTATTTCCGCTGTACCTCAAACACGAGATGAAGAAGTAAAAATCCACCAGACTCTGATTCCTCCACTCTGTAACACACCTCTGGAGGCCTGGAGGGCACTGGTGAAGAAAAAGCACAAAAACTGAAACTGATCGCTTCTATTTTCAGACCTCAGCCACAAAACGCTGATTAAATGTTATTAGTTCATCTCTTGTAATGCTGGGCACGCTATGGTTCATGCTCATGGTTACCCCTGTCCTGCGTGGTCGTGCTGACGTCGGCGCTCCAGTCGCTCCAGAGGCCGAACCCCTCTCTGCAGGCCACGGCGGCTCTGTAGGCAGTAAAGGGCTGCAGCTCTCTGATCGTGTAGGTCAGCGTCTGACTTTGATGTGCAGGGATGACATCCAGAGCCTGGAAGCATAAAACCAGCAGCAGCAGAGGGTATGAAGGGAAATGTAACTTCTAACAGGAGCATTTTGAGCACGTCGTCCAGAGAAAGACGATTATCCGGCTGTTAATCATCAGCTGTGTCCCGTTTCTTTCTTTCAGCTTTTCTCTCAACACTCATGGCTGTATTTAGTTTGGAGGGCTCCCAAGAAGATCAAGTCCGACCTGAGATCAACGCTGAAACAAAGGGAGGCCTTCAGAGGAGTTTTGCGACAAAAACCCCAACAGGTACTAAAAAAAATCTACATGTTACTGTGTGACTCACTGTTCTTATAGATATGATGTGTGCATTCTTACACTAGCAGCGTTGTGGGGACACTAACTCATTTTAGGGACTCGCTGCATGTGGAGACATAGAACATGTGTAGGCTGTGACTCCCTCCACCATAAGGCTTCTACAGAAGGTGCTCCGAAGGAAGGATCTGCCATCCGTGGAAGAAACACACCAGGAAACACACCAGGATCATCGGAGACCCCAAACGAATCATCGCCGCTGAGCGCTCCACTGTAATTATTGTGCACAAAACTAAAAAAAGAAGATCTGATCTTATTGAGGTGAGTCAAAGGTAAGTAATGGAAGCAAACCTCGGTCCATATGTGAGTGTTTTCTGCTCTGTAGCGAAGCAGACAGCTGCCGTCACCGCTGCTCCTCCAGCGAACAGCAACAGAGTCCTCAGTGGAGCCGCTGAGAGTCAATACAGGCCGCGAGGGTTTGACTGAGCGGAGAGGACGAGGAGACGTTGGTCAGTGCATCGGTCTACAAGTCACCTCGCACGAATGAGCAGCAGAGGAATCGAATGTCTGGGCCACTAACTTGCATCATAGAGGACCACAGTGTGAGGCTGAGACCAGACCTCGGTCCCCGTCGTGAAGTCCTTCATCCTGGCTGATACGTGGATGACGGCTGCCGGGTTGAAGATTCCTCGACAGGTTATGATTTTACCTCCGCTGGGGAAGCAAAAGACAAGAGAAGCAGGGGGAGTCAAAGACAGAGGATAAGACCTGAGGGATCAGTTCTTTTAGACGCCCTTATGACGTCATAAAGGGAGTTGAGTCTAAACGGTGTGATTTCACACACATTTACTGGATGATGGAGAAGGAGAGAAGGACAGGAAACGGTCTTTTCTCTGAGTTTGGTGGCGTCTAAGCACAACGTGGACACATATTCATACTAAAAAGACATTAAAATGGGCATTATGCATAAATTTAAACATCTGATGAGAAGAAAACGTAACAAAGTTGCTCAAAATGTGCACTCAATTTAAACATTTTGAATGATTTAGAAACATTCACAGAATGGGAAGTGAGTCTCTCTCTGTAAAGTGTCTGTAGCTGCATGTGCAGAGCCAATAGCTGCATTAAAGCTTTAACGTCAGTCGTGAGTAAGCGTTTACTTGCTGAAGATGAGGGAGGCGTCCGACTCAGAGAGGCCGTCTGACTCCTGACTCCACTCACATGTCATTGACCTGTGGGATATCTGGTAGGAGCAGGACACGTTCAGGGTCCCTGCAGGAAAACAACATCACGCCTCAGTCACCATTTGTCAAATACGACAAACGGTGTCACAGTTTAAAGCTTTTAAATCCACATTTTCCTTTACGGCCTAAACCTGGATCGTTTTAAAAGCCGCAGCCGTCTGGAGTTTAATTCAGTTCAGATAAATATGCTTTTCCTACAGAGTGAGTTGAGCCTTGAGTAATGCTGCTAACTTGATACTTCGGTCACATCGATGTGCTGATTCACACTTCCTCACACTATTTCTGATCCATTCAGAGTTCAATATTTGGAGTTTTAAAAGTAGAGACTCATTTAGTCAAAAAGTCTGAGAGGTTCGACTGGTTCTGTAACTTATGGCAGCATCATTTCAATGGATGTTTCATTATTATTCATCTTTTTATTTGTTTTGTTTTACTTTCCCCCTGTTGTCCAATGATTGTAATGAACTTTCTGTATCTTACTTACTTTTATTACGACCACTAAGATCATTAGGATTTGCAATTTTCCCTTTTTCGCCCGTCTGTTGTCTGAAACTGTGCTCTAATTTAATTTAACAGCATATGAACCTCATGCAAACACACTTAGAACAACTGTTACAGCTATTAAAAGCCATAAGAATGATTAATGGTTAATTATTAAAACAATTTCTATCCAGAATGATGTTCGAACACTTTACATGTATGAACACTTAAAGGTAAATCATCATTATTATTAATTATACGGATACAAAATAGAGAGAAATGATTGTCTAGCCGACAGTGAAGAAGGTGGGAGGAAATCTGGGGCGAAACAATCAGTCAATCAGTTAAAATCAAGATAAAAATATACGATAAGAGCGAGAGAGATAACTTAAGAAGTGTGTGTGTGTGTGTGTGTGTGTGTGTGTGTGTGTGTGTGTGTGTGTGTGTGCTCACTCTGCACAGATGAAGGCGGTCGAGGTCCACAGTCTCTGAGGTCAGTGACACACACTCGCTGGTCTTTACACAGCTTCAGATCAGAGTTCTTCACCGTCACGTCTGAGAGCGACACAAACACACAGAGAACGAGATCAGAAGTGACACCAAAACCTGTGAGGAGCTGAAAGTGGTTTGGTTTTACAGAACAGATGCACAACAATTGACCACAGGAGTGTAAATGCTCCACTGAGGTGTCTTTGAAACTGTTACGTCTTTATTGGGACAAGATACAAATGAAACCAGGATAAATTTAGCTTTAATTTAGTCTCAGTTTCGTTCTGAATTCACACTACTTCTCGGATTATTAAGATTTATTTTATTTATTTCTACTTTATTGTATAGTTTTACCTCCAAAGCACCTCCTACTTCATTCAGATTCAGTGCTCTAAACATCCTGACCAGCCTTCAGGGTTCAGGGAACCTGCACTGACCTGGACGTGCACATTAGAGAATCTCTGCCGCTGAAAGAATTAAATGCTGAAAAACAACGAGCTGAAGGGAAATCACAGACGAGCAGGTGAAACCAGATAACGATAACATCCAAATAATCTCAAGTCACTTCTTAGTTATCTGAACTTTTCTTCTTTGGAGGGTTAATTTCTCTCTACTTACCTTTTAAAGAAGACATTTCGTTGATCTGACTAAGATATCTTACAGTCTAGACTAAAAACCACTTCAGTGTAGATCTAAACCAGAACACACTCATAAGGTTTCACATTCAAATGACAGCAGAACTGAATGTGTCTGTTACTGAGAGACGTCAGAGGGCAGCTCACCGAGAGAAAACACACAGAGGCTCATCACTGTCCAGGCAGAAAGGTGCAGGTTGGGACACCGAATGTCCATTTTGACCTGTAAAAAAACACTAAATCCCTAAAAGATCAGCTCATTCTTGACCTCCATCCATTTTCGGCCCCGACTGTTTGTGTCTGAACGACCCAAAGGAAGCTCAGAGTGTGTTTTCGTCTCTGATGTGTTAACGATGAGGAACCAGCAGATGAACTCAGCTCCTCTGCGGCCAGGAAATTGCTCCACAACTGTAAGAGACACCCATCAACACATCAAATGTGTGTGTGTGAGTGTGAGTGAGTGTGAGTGTGTGTGACAGTGTGTGTGTGTGTGTGAGTGAGTGTGTGTGTGTGTGTGAGTGACTGTGTGACAGTGTGAGTGAGTGTGAGTGTGTGTGAGAGAGTGTGTGTGTGTGTGTGTGTGGACTTGCAACACAGTGAAAGCTGCTTCTTAACTGACAGAAGTCAGAACATTTTGTCTCAAAGGATTTTCCTCCTTTAAAATCAGATCAACATTGTTTACACACCAAAAACAAACAGCTACGACGAAAACAGCACCAACAGTAATAATTAGGCTACAGAGAGCAGCGATGGAGGTCCTGTCCCCGTAACACTAAGTCCTGTCCCCGAAACACTAAGTCCTGTCCCCGTAACACTAAGTCCTGTCCCCGTAACACTAAGTCCTGTCCCCGTAACACTCAGTCCTGTCCCCGTAACACTAAGTCCTGTCCCCGTAACACTAAATCCTGTCCCCGTAACACTAAGTCCTGTCCCCGTAACACTAAGTCCTGTCCCCGTAACACTAAGTCCTGTCCCCGTAACACTAAGTCCTGTCCCCGTAACACTCAGTCCTGTCCCCGTAACACTAAGTCCTGTCCCCGTAACACTCAGTCCTGTCCCCGTAACACTAAGTCCTGTCCCCGTAACACTCAGTCCTGTCCCCGTAACACTAAATCCTGTCCCCGTAACACTAAGTCCTGTCCCCGTAACACTAAGTCCTGTCCCCGTAACACTAAGTCCTGTCCCCGTAACACTCAGTCCTGTCCCCGTAACACTAAGTCCTGTCCCCGTAACACTCAGTCCTGTCCCCGTAACACTAAGTCCTGTCCCCGTAACACTCAGTCCTGTCCCTGTAACACTAAGTCCTGTCGGGACGCTCTACATTTTGTTTTTAACTATGACCAAGATGTGCAGGACATTTTTACAGCATATAAATAAACCTAAATATTTTAAACTGAGCTGCAGGTGTGTATGAACGACGCTATAAAACATAACAAAGTCTTATTATTATTGTCAACGCTCTCTGGTGGACAAACTAATTCTCCTCAAACATCCGTTTAGATTAAAGCTTAACCCCTCCCCCACCCCAGCTCCTCCGCCAGGCCTCTCTTTGCCTCTGTGCTACTGTGTTAGCTCGTTAGCTTAGCCGAGTCTGTCGCTGGGCAGCAGCTCAGACTCGCTGTGCTTCGGCTTCACTCACCAAACACTTTTTGTAACAGACATGTACAGACGACCAAAACACGAGACAGAGAATGAGCATGAGCTAAAATCTAAATGTTGTATCGAGGTGAGACACGTTGATCTATTATTGGGCTAATTTATCTGGCTTTGGCACAAATGTTCACCGTCACAAAATAATTAATCTGTGTGACTTTTCATCTCATCTACCAACAGGTCAAAGCTTCCAGGAAACACCTCGCAGTAAACTACATATTAGCAGGTTCACATTCTCAATGTGCAGATGTTATTGCACGTTACTCAGCTCAGAGCACAGCTGAGCCTGAGCACAGCTGAGCCTGAGAACACAGACCAGCCAAAGATGAGCTGAAGTGTGTCCTGCAGGCTGCTGGGATGTACCGTGATGTTCTACAAGTGAGGATTAACCCTTTTGCTTCGTCATCTGTCCTCTGGCGCCACCTTCAGGACACAGGACGAGGCAGGAATGGATCAAATGCAATGAAAATACCCTACTCACAAAAAGTTACATTCGACTTTCAGGTGAAATATATGGAAAATGTAAAAAGTGAATGCTACAGTGATATTATATCATGAAAGTAGGACATTTAAGTAGAAGCATGCACTGGTGATTTTATTCATTTTAAACAATTAATAATTAGAAAATCTACCAACAGTGGTAGGTATACCACAACAAAACATTTTCAGTGTCTCAATAAATTGGGATGTGGCCAAAGGACGTCCACTCCTCTCCTTTCTGTGACTCTTCCAGTCTCTGTATCACTGTTCCAACCTCCTGATGACACTCTGTGACCCTCTAAGCTCAGTGAACACCTCCGTCTGAGGACTTCCTGTTTGAAGCCTCCAGTGTTGAGGTGCTGCTGATCAACTGTTAGGTGTCGTCTTGGTCTCATGATGTCAGAATGTGAACAGCAGGATGAGGAGGACTGTTTAAATACCAATTCTAACTGAAGCAGGAAATGTATTGGTGGATTCATGGATCAAACCTGTTGTGAATGTTGCTGTTAAGCTTCTTGTTAGAGAACAGCAGCTGGTGCAGAAAGTACTGAGACACTGAACAGTTGGACATGTGCATTCAAAGGTTTAGAGAAGGTCACATTAAGTTCACCTGGAAAGGTGAGAATGCATTTTAGGTTCATCCTGAAATTTCACCTGAAAGCTGAATATCCCTAACTTTTAGTGAGGAGTGTATGTAGATATATACTCAGGTCTTGGGGGGTCTGACAGATGTTTAGGAGGCAGATTTAAGCCTCTTTAAACTTTGAGGCTCCTGCAGAGGTTCAGTAAGAAGCCTCACTGTGCTGGTTATAGAAGTGTTAGAAGTTTAGTTCTTTATCTTTTCCTCTTAAAACAAAGTGATCTGAGCTCATTCATGTCACACACACACATCACATCTGTTCAGTAAGCAGGAAGTAAATATCTAATGATGCCTCTCTGACACGGTGAAGAAATACCAGGCAGAAAAGTACCAAACCCAACTGTTCATTTATTTTTCAATTACTTTCTTCAAAAGCAAAATTCCAGCTCGTCTCTGCTCATTTTTTTCTTTTTTCTTATAGAAAATGGAAACAAAAAAAATTGCCTTGTACAAACATTTAAAAATGACCAACAGCAACAAAAAAAAAAAAAAAAAAAAGAAAGAAAGAAAGAACAAACTGCTGTATAGATCAGGAAAGAAAGAGGATTAACTCTTCCTCTGGACTCGTCTGCCTCAGTGTTGCTCTCCACACTGTGCAGGGAAATACAGCAGTAAACAAGCTTTCTAAGCTCACACTCTCCATCTATGTACACACACACACACACTGCAGGAGTCAGCAGGAGGGCAGTGCTGCTGCTGCTGCTGCTGCTGCTGCTGCTGCTGCTGCTGGAGACAAGAAGGCTGAACAGAAGAACTTTTTCATGACGTTTACTGAGGTGTTGTTGGGTTTCAGGACCTTTGGGCCCCCGAAACCTGTTAAAATGTCAAGTTAATGGATGTCAGACGAAGAAACGCCCCCCCTCCCGCCCCCCCCTCCCTCCCTCCCTCCCTCCCATCAGTCCTGAATAACTGGCGTCCTTGCAGTGGCATAAATATACCAGATAAACATGAACAGAAGCGCAACAAAGAGAATCTGGTTATTTACAAAAGACGCAAGAAGTGAAACGGACCAAATAACACAGATAGAACATTTCTCCCTCCTCCGATGGCGGCTGACGACGCGCTCACATGATTTGAAGAACGCGATCGATCCTACATTCACACGTTTAACCACCAAAAATCATTTGTGCTGGATTTAATGAGTGAAAAAGCTGCACCAGGTGCTGCGAGCAGGATTACTAAGTGTTCGTGGAACTGTAACAGAAAAAACCTCAGAGTTCACACATCTTAAACCTTAAGTATGAGATACTGGGAGGATGCGACTGTGGCACAAGCTGACAGTAAAAGTCTCAGAAAAACCTGGAAATCAGAGGTTTAGAGAAAAAAGAATCCTGTTTCCTTGCTAAACCCGTGCAGACAGGCAGGAGGAGGTTTACAGTAAACATGATATAATGAGAGACGTCATGATCGGAGGTTAAAACCCGCCTGAACACCGAGTGAGCTTCGTCCAACACAACCCAGATGTGACTGTTTAACCACACGCATCCTGTCAGACCCTTGGTTGACAAAACATTTGATTATCTTAATTTCAGAGGCGCTGATGAAGTTCAGGTTACAAAATAGAAACACTTGACTTCAACCTGTCTGTAAAAACAAAAAAAAAATGGCGTCAGGTGTGGTGATGTTTTGTTTAGTCGGACGCCACGTTTCACTTTGACTCACACAGATTTAGTTTCAGCTGCAAACTGTGTTTCATCTCTTAAAAAAAAATAATGTATTTGTTCTTTTCATTTTTAATTGGGAAACCAGGAGCGGAAACTTAAACCAAACAAATCCTTATTTATCCTTCATTCATGAATCCAGCAGACACAAAAATAATGACAGTTTGTTTTACCTCGATTCTCAGCTCAAGTCAAAAATAGGAAACGACAAAAAAAAGAACATGTCAGTGCAATAATTTGGATATTTAATGTGTCCCATTTCCGACTTCTACCTGATTTAATGTAATAAATAAGAGCTTGAACATCAACTTAAGTGACTAAATATTTTGGATCATGTCACACTGAAAGTATTCTGGTGTTAATAAAGATAAAGTGAGTTAAGACGGGGGGATATTTTACATTTTGGAGAATGAAATTTGCCAAATGAAGTATTAACAGTTCCTTTTTTTGGCTGTGAACCTTAAATGTACTGACAATTATCTGTGAACCACTTTGATACTGAAGATGTCTTCCCGTTCCCGTCCCACTTCCAACTCACAGTTTCTTTCTTCTTTTGATGTTAAGCTCATATTCAGTTTATCAAGTCGTCAATTCCCTGATCACAGACAGTAAGAGAAAGTTTAAAAGTTCCCTTTATTCACTTCCTATTTCTGACTTGAGCATAAAAACAAACTGTTATTAGTCTTCTGTGTTGGCTTCATAGATGAATAACAAAATAATGAATTGTTGATTCATGTTCCGATAGTGGATTCCTCATTAAATATGCAAAAGAAAAAAAAAAATCTGAGTTCCCTTCTGACTCCATTTCCCAGAGGTCCATCCTGTATTTGAGTATAGAAATTTCCATTGGTGGTCCGTTTAGCTGACTTAACATTTTGGTTTAAGCACCTTCACTTTCAAAGAAAACTTGCGTCATCAGCCTTTAAAGACTCGGCTGAACCTTCGTCTGGATGCCCCCCCCACCGACTCTCCCCACCCTGCAGACACAGGGTGGGTGTGATTATTCCTACACTTGAAGGCATCACTTTGGTACAAGCATATTGCTCCTCTACGTCCACTCTGCTTTATTGTTCCTCTCTGAACAGGACACACGGCTGCTGAATCAAACCTGCCACCTTTCCCTCACCGTCTCTCTTCAGTTAGTCTTTTTAAGTTCATGATTAGGAGTGCAGGAGAGAGGTGCATAGGTCAGGAAAAAAAAAAAAAAAAAAGCACATTTAGCAGGAAAGAAGACAAAAGACGGCAGTTCAAACCGAAATCGTGATAAAAAAACTGCTGCTGAACACCGACGTGTGTCCCCAGTGAGCGACGGCACGGAAACGCTGCAGTCTGGCTGGTAAAGTTCCCACGAAACACCAGGACGTGTTTTCCAGGTCTGAGCCAGAGCAGCAGTTCGAGCTTCCCGAGCTGAGCCGGGATGAACCAAACTGGTTTCATGATGAGTCCAAGTGTGTGTGTGTAGCTGTGTGTGTGTGTGTGTGTGTGTGTGTGTGTGTGTGTGTGTGTGTGTGTGTGTGTGTGGCAGTGTGTGTTATTTGTTGCGCAGCAGCTCCAGCTGGTCCTGGTATTCGGTGAACAGTCTCTGGAATCGCAGGTTTTCGACGATGACGGGTAAAACCTCCCTCAGCAGCTCCCGCTTATGAAGCCCCTGAACACACAGAGAGGACAGACAGAGTGACACCTCGTCCTCACAGCGAGCGACACGTGTAAACAAACCATGTAGCTGCCAGCCGTGCACTGAGCCGCTTCGGTCAAAGAGCTGACTCTCTTCTCACGTCTGTACTTTTTAAACTGAAAGATGTGTTTCACATTGTGATATTCAGATGAGTTCAGGTCAAAACAGCGAGCGATGATTCTGTCGCTGACACTCGCTCACTGTTAGTGAGTTAGTGAGTGTCACTTTCACTTTCCAGGACTAACACGTTGGACTTCCGTGATCTATAAACCTCACCTGGATCAGACTCCAAAAAAAAAAAACAATCAGAACAAGCGTGAAACCGAAAACATAATCAAATGAGAAGCACAGATTTTCCAGAACGTCCAAAATATCAGAAACTTCCTGACTTTTCATGTCTGGAATTCTTGCCTCCATCATGTTTGATCAATACTTGATGTCCAGCTTTGAAGACCTGCTGCACTCAGAGGAATGTGGTGGTGTGGCTGCTTATCTGCCAGCTGCTCGTCCGCCCACACGGTTCCCGTGAACACTGAAGCAATAATACATTGGCTGTATAATAAACACGCACTCTGTTCTTTTAATTGGCGCCGCGCTGCGACCTTGAGTGTGTGCTAAACATCTTCCTGCAGCAGCAGCTCATGTGGGAGCTCTCAGCTGAGACCACATTTGCATTTTCCTGTTGACTCTTTAATAAAATTCACAACGGGAGCTTAGTCGTTATTAACATAACAGCATCCTTATTTAACTCATCCAATGAGTTTACCTCTCCAGTGTGACGTTTTTCTCAGATTTCTATCTCTGTGAACTGAATATCTACTTCTAACATGCTGACCGGTCTGTTTCCTCTCTCTTTCTTATTAGCAGAGGCTAATAAGAAAAGTTAAAATGAGCCAGCAGTCGTTTGTGAGGAGCTAATGCTAAGCTAACGCCATCACGCTGTGCAAACACACCCGGACAGAGTGACGGCTCCCTCCTCTCCAGTTAAATATACTGAACTAAACTCCTGTTGTATCAATAACCTAAGCTGCTTTTGAATCAGGATCAAGTCGCTTTAAATACGAGCTGAGATTTCAGTGTGTCACATACATCTTCAGTCAACATTCAAGTAGATGAAAGTGTCAAATTGTATCTCTATGTCTATATCTAAGATCTATATCTATAGATCTATATCTATCCATATGGCTGTGTGAGCGTTAACGGGAAAAACCAGTCGCCTTGATTGTGAGACAAAACAGCTTTTAACTGAGAAACCTTCTGTAAATAATCAGAAAAGTTTCCAGTGAAGATGAAACCAGTTCACCCAGCAGACAGTGGAGTGTCGTTGTCGTACCAGAGTGGTCGGCTCCCAGGCTGTAGCCGCTGATCTGTGGACGGGACCCAGCAGCTCCTTACAGAGTTCTCTGAGACGATACTCTGAGCCTGGAGGGAGGGAGGGAGGGAACACACACACACACACACACACACACACACACACACACACACACACAGTTAGAGAAGTGATTTCACTCTTCCGGAGCCCAGAGGAGAAGCATACTTCATCTATCGTCAGTACTTCAGTGTAAAATCACCTTCGTTGACGAGGAACCGGGCGTAGATGAGCAGCCAGTAGCGATACTCCTGCGCCGACTGCAGAGTCAGAGCGGCGGCCAGCTGATTCTCCAGGAAGGCCAGCGTCATGCTCTGCTGCAGGTGGTGGGGGGTGGAGGAGAGGCGGGACGCCAGCCGACCGGCACTGCAGGGAGGAGAGCGACTTTAAGTTCACGCCGTTATCATTTCATCCGGCGGTAAGAAGGGGAAGTCAAACGTTACGGTCGTACTTGAGGTTGCGGCCCTGCATGACGGCCAGAGGCCCCGAGGAGACAGGTGCATCTTGGGTAGGCAGGCAGCTCCTGAAGTCAGCGCACTGGACCAGAGAGTCTCCTTTATCTGCTATCAGAGTCCTGAGAGAGTATTGGAAACAGTACATGAGCTGGATGGCTGTCGAGCAGTCTGATCACATGACGACTGCTAAATCAATCAATGCAAAGTTTGATGATATTTTGTTTTGGTTCGTCAAACAGCACTAAAGATCCATTTCACTAAAAAGCCAACTGTTTCCTTAGCAATCTAAAAGAAACTTTGCAAGTTCAGCACCATGTCACATCACTTCTTCTGGGGGGGGGGGCGTCGACTCGTCATCATTACTGTTGTTTCTTCTACTTGTGCGTTTTAAACTAAATCTTAAAATCTTCCACGCTGCACCTTTAAAACCAAACTCATCACTGGTACTTTTAGCAGCAGCTGCCTCGGCTGTGTGTCTCCAGTCTTTAATATCTCACCATGTCTCCAGCGTGGAGCTGAAGCAGTAGGACTTCCCGTTGGACAGTCCGATGATGGGGACTCCCTGCTGAGTCAGCAGAGACTGAGACACTGTGGAGTCGGCACCTGCAGGCACAAAGGAAACGCTTTAAGGTGAAGAGCACGACCGGATGCTTTGTGTGAGGCTTATGGATCATCTTCACGGAGAAAACAAACCTGAGGAGAACATTGTCATGTGTTATATGTACTTTTAAAAGGAACAGTTCAGCATTTTCTGAAAACTATTTACTTTCTTTCATTGAGTAAGATGGATGTCCTTCTCATCTGTGTTAAAGATTTTATAATAATAACAGCACCTTTCACACATAAAGTGCATCGCAAACAGGTATTAAGACAGTTGTGTGCTGGAACAAGCTGCAGTGTCTCACCAGATAAAATAGCCAGCAGAGATTCGTTCTTTACCAGAGCCTTCTGTTTCTGAACGTCCCTGCAAAACGACAGAAGTTCAAATAAATTGACTTTTTCACATATAAATAAATATGTCATGGGGGGGGACGACGACCAGACAAACACAAACACAGATCAGGTCAACATGAGCACCGACCAGACGGACAGCGTCGCTCCGGCAGTCAGAACCATGACGAAGTGGGCGGAGCAGTGCAGAGCTGACACAGGCGTGGCCAGCTGGATGGCCGGAAGGAGCCGCCGCCCACAGGAAGAGAAGACCGACAGCATCCTGTCCTGACAGGCGACGGCGAGGACGTCGCTGAGGGAGGGGTAGAGCGGGAGAAGCTGATTAATTCATTCATAGATCTTTCATGAGACACATTTTTACACATTAGCGCAAGTGATCTAATCTAAGCACGAAGAGAAGTGTTGAGTGTGTGTGTGTGTGTGTGTGTGTGTGTGTGTGTGTGTGTGTGCCGAGCGTCCTACCTGCTGCCTGCTGCAGTGACCACTGAGCTGGGCAGCAGCGTGTTCCAGTCTCGTCCGTCTCTGGAGCATCGCAGCTGGCTGAGCTTCGTGCCCGACACCACCGACATCTCGTTCTCCACCTCCAGGAACACTGACGGCTCCATGCTCACCTACAAACACACACACACACACACACACACACACACACACACACACACACACACACACACACACACACACACACGGGGCTGCTCAGTTACGGAAAACTATCAGAATCACGATTATATGGGTCAATATTGAGATGATGATTATTTAACAAGATTACTCAGTGACTTTGTACAAATGCATTTAGTTTAGAGTTCCTAATACGAAGACCTAAAGACCGGCTGTGGGGCGCGTAGCACAGGTGGAGGTGGAGGGGGGGGGATAAGTGCTGACACAGGTCAGGACGAGGCCCAGACTACAACGGCGACACGATGTGCACAGCTCAAGGCGACCACATCCCGCCTGCTGCAGCCTCCAGTGGAGGTCGACGCAGGCGAGAGGACCAGGGGACGGCGGACGCTGCGCCTCGGGATACCCCACCCCGGGAAGCAGACAGGGAACAAGAGACAGAGGGAGCGAGACTGAAGGCCGACGGGGGCAAACAGACAGAAACTCAACTCCACTGCACACCCTGAAGACGACAGAGTCATTAACACCATAAATGTGTATTTGATACATCACTGATATTTGTGCTGTGTCCAAGTTCATCTATGCCATTATATTTATGTTTGACTTGTGTTTTATCGACAGTATCTATTCTCTCTAACTCCTGCCTAAATATCCACATACACAAACATCCACAACGCCTGTTTCTAAACATTGTCTTTTCCTTTTGATTCTCAGCAAATGAAGCAAATGAAGGATGAAGCCTGTCGCTGTAATGGAGCAGGGTATGCTGGATTTATACCACAAGACAAACCTAATAAAAATATTGATTATCTTGTTTCCAGAGCCGCTGGCAGCCAAAATCCTGACTGAAAGTTAAAGCTGATTAATCGTCCAGCGGTAACGTAAAAATATCCCCTGGTTTCTGCTCTCTTTCAAAAGGAAGTGCAGTTTTGTTTGTGAAATGTTAAGCTGCCGTCTCAACAAACTGTAAACGGGAACATCAGGAATGAACGCAAAGAGACAAAAGAAGAAGAGAGACTTTAGTGAACACATCTGTTCTACTCATGTTGTTGCAGTTCCCACTGGTTACCAACAGGGGGAGATAAAGTCCAGGCTGGTTTGTTCAAAACACATTATGTCAAACTACTACTATTACACTCGAAACCATCTCTGACTATTTAAGATGATTTAACACAGACATGTTTTAACTTTATGCCGGAGAGGAAGTTTGAGATTGGTCAAGTAGGAATATGACAAATATAATCACTTCATTTTGGTTATAAATGCACCATTCAGCCAGTTAAACACACACACAATCAAACCAAAGACTTCCTCTGCTTTAAAAACAATAAGATGTGTTACTGTCGGCCTCACACTTGGTGCTCAGGTGAGGAAAAGCAATATTAACAGAATCCACATGCAGCAGCAACCTGTTCGTAAAAGGTCTAAAAATAAAATCAATTCTTCCTGGCAGATAAAACATGTTGAATCCAGCTTAACTGATTCAGAGACGCACGCACGCACGCACGCACACACACACACACACAGGGTTACCTGCAGACTGAAGGCCTTCTTTATACTTGGTGTTGGTAGTTTGAGAGCTGCTGCAGGAGCTGGAGGAGCTGCCGCCCTGCTGGGCTCCCGCTCTGCTGGAGGAGTTATCTGACAGGAAGAGGAAGGACAAAAGATTAATACATCTCCCTCTCTCTCTCCCTCTCTCTCTCTCTCTCCCCCTCTCTCTCTCTGGTGCTGCGTACATCCAGTCCAAGGACATCTACACAAAAGGTGCCTTTACTGGAAGTTGTGAAAAGCTTCTAGATTTGAAATATTTCTTGTTTGAATCAGTAAATTAATAAGAGGCTTTGACGGCTTGTCCATAACTACAGAGATAACACATGTCACCAAAAACAAAGGAATGGATGCTTTGGGATCTGTTCATCTTTCCCCCCTCTCTCTTTCTCTACCTGAGTGAAGGGTTGGGCGATGGGAGCGGCCATCTTGTCTTTCCTCGGCCGTCCCTTCTTCCTCTTCTCCACCACCTCTCCTCCATCCATCAGCAGATCGGGTTTCCTCTTGCTGAACGACAGGTTTTTGTTGATGGTGGCCATCTTGTCCTCGCTGTCGCTGCTGGTATCTTCTTTGGTTTTTATGTCTTTCAGGACGGAGATGCCGTCTTTCGGCCTGCTGGACCAACAGGGAAAAAGTTTCAGCATGCGTTTAGTTTAGTTAGTTCTTTGGGCCACCTCACATCTCCAAACTGCTCCACTCATATCGAGTCAATCACCTGTCGAGAGGCGTGAGTCCAGCGATGGAGGAGATGGCGGCTGTTACCCCCGGCGTGGCCTTCGACCTCTCTGTGAACCTGGAGTCCAGAGCTTTCATTGGCTCGATCTTGGAGGCCGACGTGAGCAGAAGACACGACTTCACACTGAAACATGAGGAAACCAGAAAATAAGGGTGAGAGGAGACGGTGGGGGGGGGAATGAAAAGATCAAGGTTGATATAGGTGAAGGGTAACGGGGGAAAAAAGGAAGAGAAGGACAAGGGAGGAGGGGGAGAGAGCTAGGAGTGAGATATGAGGTAGGGACTAAACAGCCCATGGCAGAAAAAGATAAAAACAGATAAGTAAAAGAGGTAAAAGCCTCCTCTACCCATCCTTGTTGTCCTCCAGGCCCTTGGCGGTGCTGTTGGGTGGGGGCGAGGTGAGCATGGGGTCGTGGCCGGGCCGGAGCCCCAGAGAAGAGGCCTGTCCTGGGCTAGAGTCGGAGCTGAGCTGGGGGGTGAGCTGGTTGGACATGGAGGAACCCGAGGGCAGGATGGGAGCGCTGTTGAACAGAGCCGGTGAGAAATCCCTGCAGAGAAAGAGGGGCGGTGATGTAGTACTGGTTTCTATGACTACGTTCATACCAAGTTCAATACAAGCGCTACTATTAATACTAGAGCTAAAACCGTAATCCTGTTTTTAACCATCTGAATCACTTCATAGCTTTGTTTTTGAAAGCTGCTTTGTAAATAAAGTTGATCATTATCGTTAGTAAAACTGCTCGGAGTGTGAGAGACACTTTGTCTTCATGAGACCAGAGTTCCTTGTGACTAGCAGAGGCCTGTTGTCCAAATTATTTCCAGATCTGGTCTCTGATCCGTGTGTCGATGCGTCTAACGCCCCACTGGATCCGTCTCTATCAGAAAAGATGTGTTTCTTTAGTGAGAGCTTGTGCTGTAAAGCTTTAACCGCCTTCTGAAGAGAAGTCTAACCTCAGATCTGCAGACGAAGCTCTAAACTAACCGTTTATCATCAGATTAGGATGTCTTCTTCTGGTTTTTATATGTTTATGGCAAATGCATTTTGTTTTTGGAAGAAATAAACAATATTCCACCTACTGTCTTCAAATATAATCTGACTTTTTTGCTGAAGATGTCAGTTCAGACACTGTGTCATGACTTCCTACCCGGTGTCCAGCTGAGCGATGCACAGAGGAGTGATTCGTCTTCTGCCGTCTGCGGTTCTCGTCTCCACCTGCTTCTTCAGGAGGTTCTGCAAGATGACGGAATGACACGTCCAAGACATTTAAACTCCACAAGTATCACAAAAAGTATTTCTTTTGATCAACAGTGTCTGTTCTCTGTAACTACTGCCTAAATATCTACATATAACTGTGTCTAAACATTCTTTTCCTTGCAACCTGAGTCTTAAAATACAACTAATTTCTAAATGAAGCTCAGCTCTGAGTCAGTATTTTAAGCACAAGCATGCTGCTGGATGTTACATGTCAGTTTCCCACCTTCCTGATGTCCTCCAGAGACTCTCCGTTCATCACACTGTTGAGTTTGGGGGCCGAGGCCTCGGGCCCGACGCCGCCTGCCCCCGAGTTGGCCTGGCTCGAGTTCTGTCGCTCCTGCTGGTATTTCAGCATCTCGGGGTTCTCGATGATGGTGGTGGACAGCTGAGCCTCGGTGCTGGTTATAGCCAGACTCTTCCCGTAGATGTTCTGGTGGATGCTGTTCTGTACGTCAGAGGAAGAGAGAGAACACGTTTGATTTGGGCTCTTGATAGAAGAAGAAAACACAGAGGAGGGAGAGCTAACTAAAGAGCATCTTGTGATGGGATCAGATCACATGACATGACAGAGCAGAGGTTTATCAAACAGGTGAACGGTGAAAGATCTGTTCTATAAACCAAACATCACCAGAGTAAAGGTTTACTGTGCGTTCTGCTTAAATAACATCTTCATCTATTAAGGACGTGATGGCTGTTTTTAACAGATGTCTGTGTAAAATCACTGTTAGTCTGTGTTGACTATGTCAGACACATCCTGTTAGATGCTTGGTTGTTATAATGAAGGTTGAATGTTATTCTATATTGCACTGGATCAATAGACACAAAGGAAACTGGGATACAGAGATCCAACACTCTCTGCTTTCATTGTGATCACTAACTACACACCTGTAAAGTTTAGTGACAGACAACTGACATATGAACACGTGGTAGATCCCTCTCTAACAGATGAAAACAACTCGCACGAGCCAACCAGGACTTGTAAATATAAATCACATGACTTGGACGATGTGGGTTTTAACAGCTTGTTGCTAGAGGGAGAACTTATCTAGTTAAACAAAAACCCCCAAACAGCTGCAGTGTGCAGATCTGTGATACAGAGAGCCATTACAACGTGGAGGAGGTTCCCAACTACGGTGGCTGAGGGTCCCAGTCAGGCGAGTTTTAAAAGAATACTAGAAAAACCCATGAACAATAACCTCAAAGATATTTATTCACCCTGAACAACTATGATGGAGCGACTATATGTAGCTGATGCTAAATAAATGATTACCAGGTAAGAACGGTTGAAAAAAATAGCTGAATTCAGTCTCAGACTTCATCTGATTTATCTCAGCTCTCAGCAGAGGATATCACTTGTCAACTTGTATGAATAAACTGGATCTAGTTTTAGTCTAGAACTCGTTTGTTTTGGTTTACAGAGTAAGATAATACATTTTCTGAGTCAGAGGATGAGGACACGTTCCCGTGATGTGTGTCTAACCTTCTCCTCCTCGCTCAGCGGGTCGCCCAGTTCATCCAGTGAGAAGTCCAGGTAAGCCACGGTGCCGTCCATGGAGCACACCAACATCCCCAAACCTGTCAGAGTCCTGACACACACACACACACACATCAAACTCAGACATGTGGACAGTAAACAAGGACACGTCTCACACTTCCTGTTAACTGTTAAATCTGTAAAACTTTCTAAGAGGCTGAAGGAGCCAAACAAAGGTGGACTCCAACTCACCAGGAAATGTCCATGATGGATTTATCAAACAGATCGTGGATGACCACCAGGGGGCGCTTCAGAGAGGTCAGCTGAGGAGGAAGAACCCACGTTACTATCGTCAGGACCCCAAACAGCAGCTCACGTGGAGCTACGATCGTTCCGAGTAATCATTTAATCACAGTTTTAGGGTTTTAGTGACATCACACCCCACTGGTGCTGATTTATACTATCTATAATCACCAGTTTCTTTCCATTGTAAGACAAACTGAAGTGTGAACTGACCCAGACGGAGAGCGACCGGTCTTTGCTGCCGACAGCACAGCAGCAGTAGGGACAGCTGGGTTTCGGAGAGCTGCCGTTCTTCTGCTTCTTCTTAAAGATCTTCGGGTTAAATTTCTACAGAGGAAGAAACCAGATCCGTCAGCGCGCGGATACGTTTTTGGGCAGAACGTACGTTTAAAGGCTGAGCGTGCGGTTAAATCCCCCTCACCACCACGGTGACAGCTTTACGGTGGCCCACAAAGTCCATATTAGTCTTCCAGCCGTCTCTCTCCACGATCTGAGCGGTGGGACCGGAGTTGTTCATGGCGTGAGCCGACACCAGATACTGACCGTCTGGAGACCAGGACAGGCGCAGGACGTGGGTCGTCCCGCCACACTGAGAGAGAGAGAGAGAGAGAGAGAGAGATGCTAGTCTCACATATGCAGACTTTTCTCCACACTCAACCCATCATCATTCTGGGGGAATAAAACGCTTTGTCTGTTTATATTTCTCTAAAACAATCAGTCTTCTTAAGCAGTTTTTAGAAAAACACTTGCACAACGTGGGAAGAGGAGCTTTGGCATTAAAATGGCTGAATCCCTGCAAAAAAAGGAAAACTGTGTGAGACTTTTACTCATGAACATGACTAACAGAAGTTGATCTTCGGGGCCCTTGACGTGAAGCCTGCCTGTGCTTTCGCTCACTGGACTCGTTAAACCACAGATGGTTTAATATCCGTCTGTAGCTCTGCAGAGCGTTATTGAACCGATATCACAGAGGCTGTGTGAAGTGAACGGACAACAGCAGCTTGTGAACAACCCAGACTCTTGTCTTGTCAGACTCCCAGCTCACTGAGATGGCTTCATCGTCAGTCGGAGGTGATTTTGTATCTTTTAACTCTGGCAGCTGCATGAAGTATCGACCTGCTCCACTTCACACAAGCTAACGTTTAATAATGTTTTCAAGGTCTGTTTGTCTTTTTTTTTTTTTTTAAATCAGTAAAAGTTGCTGTTTCACTTTGCGACTTTGGGACTTTGAAAAAGGCAAAGATGCTCAGTGAGTCAGCTCACAGGAGAATACAATGACTTTACAAGCCAAAAGACACATTTTAACAGAAATGAGAGGAAACAAACAAAGTATGCAGATGATGCAGGTTAAAGTGCAGCAGGAGCAGGCGGTCGGAGGAATAAGTTGCAGGACTTTTGCAGGATGAAATAAGAATAAACATCCCGAGAACAGATCAGACATCGGG
This sequence comes from Pempheris klunzingeri, assembly GCF_042242105.1. Taxonomy (NCBI): domain Eukaryota; kingdom Metazoa; phylum Chordata; class Actinopteri; order Acropomatiformes; family Pempheridae; genus Pempheris; species Pempheris klunzingeri. The sequence goes on along the minus strand of NC_092018.1, from coordinate 2,872,144 downwards.
CAAGTCCTCTTACAAGGCTGTCAACAGATCTGAACCCCAGCACGTTCACTGATGTTGCCATGGATACACACACAAGGTACGGTGGCTCATAATGACCACACGGGACAATGATTGAGCCAGATGATCTGAATTGTTATGTTTGAATGCTGAAATCCAGCAGGAGTGGGATTAAAAAAGCAGCCCCCCTCCCCGAGCACCTGCAGCATCATCAAATTCAAAATACCTCGCTGAAAGGTTTGGTGATGTTGGCTTCCATCTGCCAGTCCACCGTCCTCCACACTTTGAGGCTGTGGTCGTCGGCTTGGGAGGCGATGTATTTCCCCACTGGATCCCACGTCAGACCTTTAACCAGCCCGGTGTGTCCTCGGAGGCACGTCACCATCTCTGGAGAGCGACAAAGACGACAAGAGACGAATGTCTTTCCTTCATTTTATCCATTTTAAAATGTAGTTTTTATTTAAAAACTAGCGGGTTTGTAGCTTTCGTTTTTTTTTTTTGGTGTCTCCTACCTGGAAACTTCCGAGCGTTCCAGATGACGATGGTGTTGTCCACGCTGCAGGAGGCCAGCCACACGTCATGAGGGGACCACGCCACGTCCATCACATCTGCAAACCAAAACACACACACACACACACTGAAATCCCTTCCTGCTTCTAGAGACGCACCACTAGCTAAAAGAGTTTCAGACTAGGTGGCTGCAAAGTGCCAGCAAAGATAAAGAAGAAGACTGCTGACCAAACATGAAAGCTTTACAATCCTGGATTTAAAACACTTCTAGAAAAATGGATTTGTAACCGTTTTAAAGAAGATTTGTTGATCACACAATGCACTTTGGTGAATGTAAACATAACATAACAAAACCTGGACCCTATTTTACCTATTTTGGGCTCAAAATGACTGAATGTTTTGGAACTGGTCCCGTAGATCACCTCAGCCAGCAGCCATTAAACGAGCTACAAATGTGCCTCCTCTAAAAGTGCTTGTTTTTGCCACCGACAGGCTCAGATATAGAAAAGATCTGACCTGTAAGATCCTTGTAGTTGAACCATAAAACAGCTACTACATCACTCTCTTTAAAGACACCAGACTCCATTGACAAAAACACTAATTTTACCACGCAGAACACAGGAGCTGCTGCCTCCATTAGCTAGTTCATTTGTGTTATGTTGTGTGTGTTACAAACCTTTAGACACCAAAGCAAGTTAAACAAGTCACCCTATAAGATACTAGTATTTATTGGGACGGTCTGTTCAGTGCATAAATGTGTCTGCATGTGTGTTTTACCTCCTGTGTGGTTCCTCAGGATGCAGACACACCTCCACTGCTCCACGTTGGCCAGTTTACTACTTGACCCGAACACTGTGCTCGGACCAATGAATCTATTGAGAAAACACACTCGCAGTCAAACATCAAACAGCGCCGACCGCCTGCTCCGACTGTCCAATAAACATTCAATATCCAACCCGATCACCAACACGGGGCTGGAACAGAAAATACACGGTGTGCGTTTGCAGATGGTGCGTTTGTGTGTATACGTACGAAGCTCTCTTCCACACCATGACCAGCTTGTCGTCCCCTCCTGATGCCAGGTACAGCCCGTTGTTGGACCAGCGCACGCAGTTCACACAAGCTGCAGACAGAAAGACAAACACCACGCCGGGGTTTAAATATAACCTGTATGGGTTTGTGCTGAGGAGGCTGCCTGTTATGGCGGCCATTAATAGCTCCTGCAGTGCAAGACGCTTCTATTATTAAATCTGACTGCTTGTGCTTTTGTCTGTTCGCTTCACACTGCGGCAGCTTGTGTTGTGGTCAACAGTGGTGCAGGACAGATGAAGCCATTTTTCACTGAGGAATAAAAATGTGACTGCTGACACTGTTGCTGTTCACATTAGAGGAAACACAAGATGTAAATGTGGGAGTGAAGCTGCATTCACATGGATTCAGGCAGACAGCAGGAGGCAAACCGGATATTGTTTTAGAGGACGAGAGCAGGACGGTAAAATTAGACGAGGTCGACACAGAATATCGCCAACAATAGACTGCGCTGTCGTCCACAGTTAAAATATTTGAACTTTTTGCCATCCACTGCGACAGAATGTACCACCGGATGTCACACAGCTCCCTCACACAAGGACAGAAGATGCTCTAACACATAATATATACCCTATAACACAACACATACAATAACTAAAAAGGATAATAAACAGTTACTGCATCATGCACATTATTTGTACCAAAGAAATCAATAATTTTGACATTTAATATTGATTTCAAAATGATTTTCATTTGATTTTGCTATCAGAGCTGCATCTTTAGCAGCTGTAATTTATCAGATTCAAGTATTCACAAAGCCGTGTAATAATTTCATTTGATTTATTTTACTCCATTTGTGTTCACAATACGACGTCACCATAGCAACGCGTTGTCGTGTGTGTTTCACTTTGCCGTCCTGCCGTCCTGTCTGTTGTATGTCTGCCTGAATCCATGTGAATGCAGCGTACGAGGCAGAGGATGTGATCTGCTGCTTGCCATTGTTGAATAAAAATGAAATAAATAGCAGAGGCTGGAAAAATAAAGCACCTTTGCTGCCCGATTGTGGGAAAATAGAGAATCTGTATCTGCCTCTTTGTTGGTGTCAGAGAAAAAGAAACGCAGCAGGATTTTAACTGCAGTTCGAAACTAGTGGAAAAATACTGACTCTCATGTTTAGTCAATACTAGAGTACGTTTTTTTTAGATTTAGATGTCGCTGTGCCTTCTGTGGCACTGATGGGACAACACATTTGCATGAAGGCAACCCAAGCAAACATGGCAGAGAGTGAAAGTGACACAGGACGGGGTTAATGTGAACAGGAGGACTCTGACCAGTCTGGACAAAACAAGGAGCTCAGTGTGTGATATGCTGTGACTGTGACTATGCATCGACATGTTGCACCTGATTTCAGGCTACATTTATAAAATGTGACTTGACGGAGTCACTGCTTTGATGTGGTGGGAGATGTGTACCACACATCCTCTTCAGCTGCTTTTGTTTTTTTTGCTCTGTAGAAGTAGCTGCAGTGTTTGTGATAGAGAACTGTTCACAGGTGTGCCTTATTCAACAGATCCATCAATTCACCAAACTACATTCTACATCCAACAAGTTTATCCGAAGGCTGGTTACCGAGGTGATTGTCCATCTGGCAAAGCATTTTGGGAATACTCTCGTTCTTCTCGTCGTCCTCTCTGAGGACCGGCGCCATGTTCCAGATCATCACCTTGCCAGAATCCTCTCCTGAAAACAAAACCCATATTTAAAATGGCCGACTTTTGATTTCTTAATGTCGTGATGAAGACACGAGGCATATTTTAGGGAGACAAACAGATCTGTAGTCTCAGCCTGCAAATGAAGAGCATTTCATGTGCTACAGACTCAGAATTGGGTGTTTTCAAATTGACAGCACTGTAAATTGTGCCAGCCGAGTGCTACATGGAACTATAAATGTGGATCCTAAATGACAAATGAGAAAAAAAAGCAGCGATGCAGGTTCAGAGCCAGAGGATGTAAACAATGGTAGTGGTCTTACCTTGCCCACCGGTAGCAAACTTAGTCCCATCAGGGTGGATGTCGACTGAAAATATGGGTTTGCCTGTGAAACACAACACATAAGTCAACATTTAATGTCGTGTCAAATCACAGTAATCCCAACAGATGCTGTAGAGAGACAACGTGGATTAATAATAAGGGACACAACAGTAGATGGGGCACCATTCAAGTCAACACAGATATCACAGAAGCCTCAGTGTTATTTAACCAGACTTTGTACTGTCGGCCTGATGGAAAATTCCTTGACCTTTCTGTGATTTTCCACAGCTGAGTGCATGATCTGAAACTTTCTTTCTTTTCCCAGTTCTGTGACCAAACTGTTGGTCTATAAACAACAAACACACCGGCAGAGGTGTTAAACAGAAAAACACAGAGATGGCAAGCAGCACAGGTTGACGACTACGGCTTTAGAAGCAAATCCTCTTCATTAATTAACAATTTAATTTGCTGCTGGAGCTGTGAGTGAGTATGACGTTAACTTAAATGTGTCTCTATATGTCATTTCATTGTTCTTAGTATTGAAAAACAGACTCTCTTCTATAAAACAGTTTACTACAGCTAAGAACACACCTGCTGTACAATCTGCCAATTTGTGATTTACATACTGTTTACACTCCATTTACATTCAGTGCACTGTGTTTCCACAATACGTTGGTGTTTTCTTTGAAATATATTCTCAGATGTCTTTTTATTTTAGATTTATTATTGTAATATTTAGCACGACAGACCAAGGCGGCCGTCATTTCATCTCTGCTGTTTTATCTCCTGTAAATGACAATAAAACTCCACTTGGCTAAAAAAAAAAAAAACACTTCTTCTAAACCTTTGTGTTTAGTCTGGTTGGTCAGACACACAACACACCTACTTAATAGGCTGAATGATTATTTCTCCTTCTCATTATTATTATTATTATTATTATTATAATAACAGAGCCTTATATAAGAGATTAGATGATCCTGAAAACACAGTTGCAGCCCTTTTATATTAATTCACTACAGATTTTCTTTGGCTTGCCTTCATGCAGCTATAAATATATATATTTTGGTGTGTAAGGACCCTCCTAAAAAAAAAAAAAAACAGGTGGCTCTTCCCTAAAACTGTATATATAATAAAATAAAGATAAAAATGACATTTGTCCATTTGGTTTCCTGACAAACAGATGCAGTGACCCCCCCTCCGATGACAATAATCGTTAGCTGGAGCCTAAATTGAGGCCACTTGCCTGACGGTTAACTTTCCAAACTGACAGCTGGGAGATTTAATAAACAGACACTTTAAGAGCTCCGTGTTGAGCTTCTCCAAAGCCCCGAAAATAAGAAGTGGTGGCTAAAATGTCGCACAGGACGTCAAGGATATCAGACAAGAAGTCACTTTGAGACAGCAACTTCGACACGGGTCATTTGGCAGGTAAATTAGCTAGCGCCGGGGCATCTGAGCTAGCCGGGGGGGCTAACAAGCTAGCTAGCTACGGTTAGCAAACATTAATACATTTAGTGGAGCGAAGGGCTGATGGTGATAATGACAAAAACAGTAGTTGTGTGCGTTCTGTTGTTGAATTAACTCCGATGTGTGACTGGCAATTAAGTGACAAACAAGTCAAACAAGTATCGACCACCACCACCATGCCCTCCTTATCAATTCGCCCCCCTACGACAACAAAAGCACAACTTGGTCCAACAGATTCCTGCACAAGCTTACCGTTGTGGCTCACCCAGCTCGGCTTCAGCAGCTTCATTTTGGACCCGGTTTTTATAATTTCCTCCCGTGTTATTTTCAACAAAAATCCATCCAGCGATCAGTTGAGTAGGAGAACCGCAGCTAACCTCCCTCCCTTTGTCTCAAACTCTGTCCGACACTTTGTTGTTTTTGTGATTCAACTCCATCTCTTCTGCTGCACCGACGGCGGCGGCGGCGGCGGCAGCAGCAGCATCCCCGAGTCTCCGAGCCGAGCGGCTGCAGCTCCGGACGACAGACGAGGTGACACCACGCGGTCCGTGAACTGTTTCCGGTAGTTTTGACCGCGGACCGGAAAAGCGTTCAGTACAGCTGTCAAAATAAATCCGCAGAGGAGGAACTTTGTGGACTTTTTAAAGACACGGTAAAAAAAAAAAAAAGTTAGTAACACGGTTTCATGACTGTTATGCTCCCCTCTATTGTAATTAATCAAACTCGAGAACAAAGGTCATCAACTTTGCCACGTCGCTGTAACATATACTTTTATTTTGAAAAATCAGATGAATTGCACTGCGCAAGCTCAAAATTTAAACAGCCAAGAAAAGTAGGTTTTTTTTAATCATCATAAAATTACCCATCCAATGGATTCTTACAGGAGATTTTACTTTGGACAAAAACAGACAGATATTGAGACTGTAGAATTGTTTTTTTTCATTTCTAATAAAAGTTCAGTTGGTAACTTTTTTTTTTTTTTAATAGCTTTTTGTCACATTTGCTGAAGCTGTCACAATATCCTGACAGTAGTACACGAGACAAGTAATCTCTGAATCCGAATCTTCTTTTGTCTCCTCTTAGCGCTCCTAGCGACTTTTGCAAGAATCAACTGTGCCTGAATGAAAGCAACCAATCAGAGCCAGGAGGCGTTTCTAATGCAGTGTCAATCACTGCTCAAGCGCCGGCTGTGACTTTCTATTGCAGCTTCACCTTGTGGATTAACGGAGAATATCTCTGGTCCAAGTTAGTAAAAGTTACCTTTTCAGATGTTTGATGTTCTGTGCAGGTCTGTTGTAGTTGGCCTGTCTTATATTCCAGAAAGTGTCCTGATCGCTTTCTGCTACTGGAACCACATCAGGTGGACGATATCACGTCTGAGTGACTGCTACACATTTGGTTTTAGCAGCATCACCTAACTATAAGCGAGGGAATCTGTATTCACGTGTGGATGACTGTTGTTCACATATCTGGAGAACTGTGTGACTTCACACGTGGTGGGCGTCTGGTGTCAAATCGTTACTGCATCACACAAGTGGTTCAAAACAACACAATATGATTTTATTCACAGACACACAGCTTATGGTTCCAGTGTCACACCGGATAATGATCTCAAATTGAAATTCACAAATTCATTATTCCCACAGAGACAAATGGGTAAAAAAAAAAAGAAGAAGACATAAATATAAACTGTAAAAAAGCAACAGAACAGTTAGATGATCTGTTTTCTTAATTTCTTCTTGAGTTTAAATCAAATATCATCACCATCTCAGGTGTGTACAAGAAAGAACACTGATACAAAAATATTACGAAGATACACCCATACTCCTTCTGTTAAGCTGGCAGCTTTAAATTCAATCGATGATCATTGAGGTTTAACAAAGTTTTGCATCAGTTTAACTACATTTCTCTGTAAACAGTTAAATGAACAGTCAGTGTGGAGCACAGAGTCCAGTCACTTCCCAAACCATCCCAACAGAAGCACTTTGTATTTGAATTTAAGAAGCAAAGACCGCAGACATCAGTCTTAGCTGGTAAAGGAAGCCACTAGTTCTGATGGATTTGGCACCGAATCCGACTAAGTGAACACAATGTTGTTTCAAAAAGTCTCTCATCTCCGGTTGGTAGTGTCGCACCAGTGTTTCTTCTTTTTCACTAAACATTTTGTCAGTGTAGAAATCTGTTTGAGACAGATCTTAACCTGCTGAGATAAACTCAAAGGGCTGCAGATTAGGACGGATGCTTCTTCACTGTAACTGGTGAAAACTGGAATATGGATATCACAGTGGGAAAGAAGACGATGCTGCTGCAGCAGTTTGAGAAGCATCTTTGGATATTTTCATACATCTGTTGTCACAGTTTGTCACAGCCAGTTTTCTCTTTTAAAAAAACAATTTGATACCAACTCTTTGAAGACTGGGGAGTTGTATACAGCACCTTTAACACCACGTCCACCCTGATAATCCACTGCAAACAGTCGAGTTCCCACAGTTAAATAAAACTTTTACTACGTAATGATTTCGAGTTTCCTTCAGTAAAGCTGGTCAACTGTCGAACTCTAAACCTGCACATTAGACCTTTGCTGATCTGATCATGTGGGCTTGGAGGCAAACTACCGCAGTCAGACCTGCAGGGGGCGGCGTGGAGCGTCGTCTTACTGGGGGCAGCAGCACACTGAGGACGAGGAGCGTCCATCCAAGTCAAATTTAAGTTTTTGAACAAGACATTCAACCTGAATCAGCTCACCGGGAGCCACTCTGCAACTGAGAGCCTGAACGACTGCTTTAGTCCAGCTTTCAGAGCACTTTAGTGAATATTGTCCCACTTTTAGATTTGTGATTTGTGATTTGACCTGCCGGAAGCTGTATTTAATGAAACGTTGCAGGGTTTAGTTCAGACCTCCTGCAGAGACAGATGAGTTACACCTGGCTGTCAGTTTAGTCAGACCTTAATGTTTTATACGAGATGGGACAGAATATTAGAAAAGCCAGTACGATACAGTTCAGCAGCACCGTAAACCACATCCTCCCACACATCTGTGAAACTGAACACTATGACCTCCATGAAGGGAGGATTTATTACAGGTTTCACTGCTCCTGTGATTAAAAAAAACGAACGATAAGAAAGTGTTTCAATCAGCTTTGCAGCTTTATAGGTTATCAAAGATTTATAAAATGTCCCCAGGGCCAGTCAGTTCAGAAGTGTGTGGGGGGTGTGGGGGCCTTAAGGACCTGACGTCCCTCTGAAAGTGGCTTCGATCTGCTCCAGCGTCTTGCCCTTGGTTTCTGGGATGAAGATGATGGTGAAGAGGACGTTGATGACGCACATCGAGGCGAACAGCCAGAAGGTTCCGGCGCTGGTTAGAAGACTCTGGAGGAGGTGGCAGTGGGAGACGTGGATGTGTTAAGCCTGATTTATGCTCCTGTGTCGACACTATGCAGAGTATATGAGCGACGAGTCTTTACACGTGTGTGCTGGTGCGTCTGTGTGGCTCTGCAGTTACACTGAGACAATTAGAGTTAGTTTTTGGGGGGTTTCTGTGCCAATGTGCTGAAATGCTTCTGTTTTATTTGTGTAAACAGAAGATCTTGACATAAGAGACGACTGTACGTCTTCCTGTGAGCACAAATAATCATATCGTGACGGAAAATATACTAATGTTGGGTTCATTAAACAAGTTTTCGTATTCTGATCAGATTTTTAACAGATCGTTATGCCGCATAAGGTGATTAACTATTCAAACTGTAGGCTGAAATGATGAGAAACTGTTCTGTGATCTCAAATCATGATCACAACTTGACTTGATCAACAGAAAACCACATCTGTCCTCCCATGAAATAAAAATAAAACGTCCCAAATGTTCTATTTCTATTTACCCCAAACCCTTGAAACAGTGTCCCCCCCCCCCTGCTGAGCACTCACCATCATGTCCTGGAAGGTTTTGGTGACGATGAACGCCATGCTCCAGTTGGTGAGGACGCACGCGGCGCTGGCAACCCCCCTCACTTTGACGGGGAAAATCTCGGACATGACCAGCCACGGGATCGGACCCCAACCAAGAGCAAAACCTGAACCAAGCAGCAGTCATTAGTGTGGTTTTGCTCTGTTAGCTTGTGATGTAATATCTAACATTATCAGCTGATGAAGCAAACTCTCCTGTTGCCCTTTTAAAAATAGGAACCAGTGCCCCCACCCGCCCGTCTTTTGTTCTCTTTACTTTAGAGACATTAGAGATGTCCCATATATCATAGAGTGAGTTTAAGTTTACGTGCATATCTGTATTAGAGTCATTCAGTGTCCAACCACGTATGAAATATGGTCACACTCTCCCTCTGCAGAGGTACGGCGTCCACTAACAGCCAGAAGAGGGTTTCTGCAGGACATCGTGACGCCACAGTGAAGTTGGACTTTGACTTTTTGGATAGAAAATGTCATCACTTAATCATTTTATCCTATTAGACATAAGCAGAGTGAGAATTCTGGAGTCAAAGGTCGAAGGTCACGGTGTCCTTTGACCTTTTAATCACCAAAATCTTAAATCTCAAATTCCCTCAAGACGACATTGCATCCCTGAGAATAGGACAGACGGATGGACAAACTTAAAAAATCTGCTCTGAGGCATAAAAAGGGTGCAGAAGGGAAAAGAAATAAATATAAAGGGGAAAGAGGGAAAAGTAGGTTTGGGGAGAAGGAAAGGAGAGAGATGAAGAATGCTAGTATTGTTAGCTTTGTGTTGTTGTTGAGTTGATGAGGGAAGTTCTATCTCTGCACCTTTACAATCTTGATTTATCACCTCGACTCTATCTGAGCATTTATTAAATATAAAATCTCCCATGCGGCTCATAAAGTAGCTTCAATAAACTGTGACTGAACGAATCACCTGTGATGAAGACGGCCATGCTGGCCAGGGCCAGCCAGGCCAGGTCCACGTGGGGCTCTGCGGTGGCGGCGAGGGTCGCCGTGGTGCCGCTGTGAAGTTTGTGTATCAGGTAGAAGTAAACCCCGAACGCCGTGGTGCTGATCGCCATGGCAACACCTTGATTAATAACGGGGAAGCAAACAAAATCCAGCGTGACCTCACAGGCCGGACGGCTGCCGAAGAGAGAGCTGATACACTAAAACACTAATGCTCATTTTAAAGAAGGCCTTTATTAGAGAGGACATGCAATGTAAGGGACACTGTGGTTCACTGTCAACAAAACTGGCTGCAAGATCCTGCTCATTTTTGAAGTTCATACTTGTGTCTGGAGGTTTTCACACACATTTGCTGAAAGATGCAGCAGGAGAGAAACAGACAGGATGGTCTATTCTCATAGTTTGACACACTGGGGACATATTTATGTACAAAAAGACTTGTCCATTTTGCATAATACGGAACCAACATTTCCTAAAAATAATAAAATGAAGTGAGAATACCTGAGATGATGAGGAGGATTTTCCTTCCAGCTCTGTCCATGATCAGCGCTGCCACCCCTGTGAAGACGACCTGGATCACACCGACGATCACTGAAGCCAAGTCACTCTCCTGAAGAACAGCACAACATTCACAGCTCTGCTTCACACCAAAACACTGTAGATTACAATCCTGTGCTGATTTATCTTTCAGATTTGGGTGTAGTTTTTCCAACAGGTGTAGTATTTTCCTAAAAGTTTAATGACTGATCAGAACAGACAGTTATAGTATATAAACATTAGATTGAACTTTTCTGCTTCGATTAATTATATTTTAGTGGTTTTATCTATAATTAAAAAATATTTTGTATATATATTGATATTCATTATATAAACAAATTCCACCAACGTCTGATGAGTGTTCACTCAGCAGACTCAGATCACTAAGAGTGCAATCAATCATCATATAATCCTAGTTCAGCTGCTTGTATAAATCCATATATTGACATAAGTTGCACAGACAAAGTCTGGACAGTACTGGACACACACTGTACCGACCCCATCTGTGACTGATGCTGAAGCTGAGAGAAAAGCTGCATGAATAAATATCCATTTAAAGACCTCTCACCTTAAAATGAGCCTGTTCAAAGATGTTCTCAGCGTAGAACATGATAGCATTGATCCCCGTCATCTGCTGGAATAACATCAGCATGACGCCGATCATCAGGGGCTTGTAGACACCGGGGTCCTTCAGGTCGGACATCTGGAAGCTGGAGCCCTGCGAGGAAGCAGAGAGACGAAACAATCACTGTCTGGGATCGCAGACTGGACTCTTTGGGTATTTACTTCAGTGGAGGCATTAGCGTCGCCGTCCTCATCCAAGCCAACCAGCCTCAGACTCACCTGCTCATCACAAGCGTCCTCAATGCGGGCGCACTCCCATTCCACGGGGGCGTCCGGTCCTCGCAGGAAGCGCAGTGCCTCCTCGGCCTCGCGCCTCTTGCCCTGCGACAGCAGGAACCGCGGCGTCTCTGGCATGAAGCACATGCAGACCATCAGCAGAGTGGGCGGGATGCTGCTGCAGATCGCCAGCCAGCGCCAGTCCAGGTAGAGACCTGCAGGTAGAGACCTCACACAGCTCAGGGCGAGACGGCGGACAGTATTCAGCATTATTGGTAAAACTGAAAGAACGATGAACTGTTTAAGCTCTATTCTGGATCAATTCAGAGCCAGATTCAGAACCATGTTAACGTGGTATGGAGCGAAAACAACAAATACAATACTGATAAAACAATCACATTCTGCAGAAATACATAAAAATGTGAAAAAATACTTGATCAGAGGAAAAATATTCTTCAAGAGTATTGAGTATTTTTGTATTGTATTATAGAAAACACACTGTTAACACTGCGTCTTGTTCAGCGTCAAGTTAAAGCTTCTTTGCTTATTAAATGTTATGCAATTAGATTGATCCTTGATCTTTTGTACTAATATAATTTATGTGGCTATATCATTTATCTCCATAATAAAAAGAGAAGAATGTATTTTCTTGTCTTTATAACAAGACAGAGAAGCAACAGCTGCACCACAGCTGTCAGAAAACAGATTTCTCTTAATCAAACATGATTCAATAAAACACAGTTGTCTCCTGTGGTGCTTTGATTTTCTGATGTTAGTCATTTGAAGCATGTAAAAGCTGGTGAACTAGAAAACTCCTGAGCCACAATCTGACTCAGTGAACAGCAAAGAACATATTTTTGGTTTATTCTGAATTAAAGGACCTCCCAATAAAAAGGTGAACCCTGTTATAAATGCGTACATTTGCTCTCTTGATTTGATTTGAGTTTTTCTCCTGCTGTGTTTGAAACATGGCGCTACTGCTGAACTGTCCACGACAGGCTGCAGGCTTCCTCACGAAGAAATCTTCATCTGCTGCATCTAAAAATACCCGAAGTCTCTGCTGATCTGATTGTTCTGCTGAATTTTCTGTAACGAGCCAGACAGCCGGCTGGTTTGTGACTAAGTTGATCTTTTTCCTTTTCTTAGCTCGAAAGGTTTCAAACAGTTATTCCTCTAAAAAACACAATACATCAAATAAACACTATGCCCTCATTCAACATTAGGTTAAGATAAAGTAGATTAAAATGTACCTTAACAACAGATCTTTAGTTTCTGTGACCTGATGCTTTTTTTCACACGTCCTCTACATGTTTCACATTTTATACCTAATCAAACACATCAAAGTGCCATTTAACCCCCACAGATACATTTTTCGTCGTCCTCTAACATGAGACGACCCTCCTCATGTGACACGGCAGCTTTTACTGGGTGAACGTGAACGGCATGCGGCTAACAAGATTAGCGAGAAGGCCGAGCAGTGAGGCTGTGCTGTCGAAGAGGACTGTGATCGTGTCTGAGGACGGTCGCATCACATGACGGACGGGCTCTGGTCATCTCCTCTCTGCTACCTTTGATCCAGAGGGCTAAAACAGGAGAACAGCTGCAGAGAGAGCTCTTAAACCCATGTTATCACAGCGTGTTTGACATTAGCAGGAAGAGGAGTTGCAGCTCTGCATAATGTAGCTGCTGCTGTAACTGTTATAAAGTAGTAATTTACATCACGGACAGCTCACTGACTCACAGCTTGTAAACTGCGGTGTTACAGTAACCTTGTGGGACTTATGTTCATTTCATTTAATCATTGAGCAGGTTTCAGCAGCCTGGAGTCACCTGGAGACTTTACAAGCTGAGATTTCAGCTTCTGTAAACAGACCGTATGAAAGAAGTGGACGTAGCCACGGTGACGTCACCTGCTGGTTTGTGGGCCGCCGTTTTTAAAGCCTCGAGGTTTGCTTTGTGACGGCGTCGCCAACTTGGTATTATGGCCATCTGCACCAGATATAATGATCTACGTTCCTCTAAATGGGACCATAATTTACTAAATGAGCATCCTGCTGTGCTGAAGACGGCTGTAAACTAGCGAATAAATCAAATGAGAATCAGAATCAAGTTACGTCCACTTCTCTTATTCAGTCTATGGTTCTGTAATATATCCCACCCCCTCCCTCCAAAGCCTGCTGTCAGGTGCAATGAGTGCACGCAGGTCGGCAGGTCCGATCATTTCACTGGAGCCGAATGAAACAACTGGATGGGTTTACTAAATGCCTGTGACAGCCACAGATCGGTGATTCATCCCTTGCCGCCAGGCTCTTACGAGACAAAAACTGGTTTTGCATACCCCGCCTTTAAGGACGGCACGCACACTTAAAGCTGCAGTTTACACACCTGCGAGATACACTCCCATGATGCCGAGCACCACCATGAGCTGCACACAGGAGCCCAACATCCCGCGCACACGCTCGTGTGCCATCTCAGAGATATACAGCTGCATGAGGAGAGGAAAAGAGGAAGTTAGCAGCAGCAGCCCACCAGCTCCCAGTCATATTTCAGCCAATTTAGCAAAGACGCTCATCCATAGAAATGTAACAATGAGTGAGATTGGAAACTTTTCAAGCAGTGCCAGAACAATTAATCTATTACTGTTAATGAATCCTTTAAGTCTGCAACTAATTACTCTTTTTAATTATAATGCCATTTACTTTCCTGATTAATTGATTGCTTGTTTGGGAATAATAGAGACAAACACACATAACAAGTTACCAGCGCTCAACATTACGTCCTCATGTTGTTTGTTTTGTGTAAAACCAAACATATTCAAGTTGCAATTACATAAAACCCAGTGAGAAACATTTAGCATTGTTGCCCTATAAATGCTGATGATTAACTGATTATTAAAACCCTTTCAGTTAATTTTCTGTCAGTTGATTCTTTAGTTATCTGGTTTGTTGAGCTCTTAAGTCATTAATCTGGCAAAATCTATTCTAGAACAACAATTAATTGAAAAAATGCTTGAGAGATGTTCATGTTTTATAACTATGCTGATTGAAAGTAAAGACATGCTGATACTCCTCTGAAAACACCACAACAGGGGGGGACAACATGGTGATGAGCCGTGTTCCTACCGGGACGACCAGCGACGTGACCCCGCTGGCGATGCCGGTGAGCACCCTGCCGAGGTAAAGCATCCACACGTTCTGTGCCGCGATGATGATGGTGAAACCAAAGACGAAAGGCAGGGAGCAGAACATCAGACTGAGCTTCCTGCCGATCTTCTCCACCATCCAGCCGCCCAGCAGGCCGCCCACCGCCGCTCCAACCGTCACTATGGACTGAAAAACAAACGCAGAGCTGCAGGAAACAACTTTTGCAACTTTATTAGCATTTGATGCTTAAATCTTTGAAGGTTAAACTGAATATTTTTTGACCTGAGACACGTTTTTTTTTTGTTTTTTACATATTTTGGCTTCAAATAGGTACAAAAAGTTTTGGAATCAGCCAGAATCCACAAATGAGCTACAATAACTGTAATATAGTGCTTTGGGGAAACACAGCCCACCAAAGTAGGTCCATTAAAAGTGCTTGTTTGATCCACTGACAGGCTCAAATTCTTATTCTAAGTGTCTGACAGCATTATGGAAAAGATCCCTACAGAATTAGACCTGGAAGATGCTTTTTGTGTAACCACAAACAGCCGTTAAATCACTTGGTTCAAAGCCACCAGACCTCATTGACAAAAGCAGTAATTTAACCTTCCAGATCACAGGCATTGCTGGTTTAGTGGCTGTGACTTTGGTGGTTTTAGCATGTTTGCTCTGGTCTGAACTAGCTCTTTAAAACAGGAAAGTCACACAATAACACAAACAAACTAACCAATTGAGGCAGCAATAGACAAGCAGCTCCTATTTTCTGTGAGGCAAAATCCCTGTTTCTGTCAATGGAGTCTGGTGGCTTTGAAGAGAGCGATATCTGGTTCAATAAAAAGGATCTTACAGGGTGATTTCTGTAGAGACTCTTTTCATAATGACACGAATAACAGGAATATCAGATATGAATAACAATCCGAGCCTTTCGGTGGAAAAAGGAAGTGGACCTACTGTGATCAGGTGCAGTTTCCCCAAAGGATCACGCTGCAGCCATTGCAGCCCATTCTTGCTGCTGGCTGAGGTGATCTACGGGACCAGTTCCAACACTTTTTTGTAACTGCAAGTAATTCTAAACCCAAATATGTAAGAAAAAAAAGCCCCATTAAAAATACTTATCCTTTAATACTTCAATATAAATCAGAGCTAGAATGGCACTCACACACAAAACCCCCATTTAATAAGAAGAATTTACCAAAAAGAGTTTAAAATGAAGCTCTACTATTGGATGGTTCTCACTGAAATGCATCATGGGAGTCGTAGTTAACTTCTGTCCTTCACTTTTTATGTCCACGTACTTTCTGTTTTTATTGAAAATGACTTTGTAACTTTATAATTAAAGTAAAAAATGAGGTACTTCACCATACGTCACCTAACATTGTGCCTTATTCACTATATAAAGTAGTGCCTGACATTTACTGCTCTATGCAAGGAAAACAAGGTTTTTCTTACTTTTTTCCCACTTAATCCTTCAATGATTTCTATTAATTCACCTCAAACTCTGACATGCAAACACACTCTGGTGTAGCACATGAGTAGTAGTATGCTAACTTGTAATAGTTACTTACACTTGGTTTGAATAACTTATAAGTTTTCAGGAAGTATTCCATATTTCATTTTATTACATTTGACTTCCTTCACTAAGAGAGTTCCCTTTCTGCTCCTTTATGCTGTAACTAAGTTTGGAGCGTCTCAAAGCTCTTCTGCTTTGAGGCACGTGATTGCTAAACTATCACGGCTGCCATCGTACCCCAAACCAGGAGGCCTGGACGTCGTCCAGCCGCAGCCAAGGGTCGGCGTCGGGCCTGGTGAGGTCGGGGATGGCGGGGGAGCTGTAGCCCAACACGAAGCCGAAGCTCATGGGACCCAGAACAGACGCAAACGTAGCCAGGTACAACTTTGTGTTCTTCACTTTACTGTGGAGAGAGAGAGCGACAGACAAAGGTCAAAGTTGATCAAAGGCCAGATGAGCTGATTACACAAGTATGTTTGCACTTTAAAAGTCCTCAGTTAAGTTTTTACGGCTCAAGGTTCACGGCTCTTTATACGTCACATGCTCAGAGATGATGGGGATGCTCAGTTACTGTGTGAGAATATCGAATGGATCAATAAAACAACAATAAGATCAGTAGATAATAAGATAGAAATCATAAAAAAGATCAAATTAAGTTACCTAAATCTACCATTTTTACAGCACACAGTTAAACGACAACATTTAGAGGAACAAAAAATACAGCAGTTAGCTTGTGAATTTCAGTTTTCTTTTATTATTATCATCAGATTCAGTCACAGTTCGGTTAAGTTTAGCTGCTAAAACTACTGGTGAGTCAAATGCAAAGATAAAAGGTGGGGTACGTTTAACACAAAATACACTCCTGGGTGCAAACAGCCACATTAGCTACTCCACCACCCCGAGTGAAAATAGCATCAGTCTTAAAATAATGTCATTTATATTCTGTTATTTCTAAGTTCTTTTTGCACTGCATGGATATAATTAACACGAGCTGCATGTTTTTTCATGCTTGCATGGCAATAAAGTGAAGTAACACTGACGTCAGCAAAGCAACCTGACTTTTAATGTTAATATTTAACTTTAATCCCAGAGAATAATTAAAAAAAAACATGTTTGAATCCATATTTTTACAGTGGTGTTTGAGAAGAAGTAGCAGATCTGATAATGTGGTGGGAAAGTAACTGGTTGAGTGACGTCAGTGAACCAGTAAACCAAACAACGAGGAATGTGAAGAACGAACAAGAGGTTTGACTGTCGACCTAGAAACACAATTTATAGTGACAAGGAAGCAGGGAGCAGCACTGAGCGTTGGTTTTAACCCGTTCATCATCATCATCATCATCACACATCTTCAGCACACATAATCTTTACTGGTGACTGATAATCTGCTCATTTTTCATCTCTCCTGATGAATCAAAGATTAAAATCCTGTGTGGAGCATCTCTGGAGGGAGCGACCACAAATCACACAAACGTTTTTCACTTTTTTTTTGGACCACGTTTGAATGCAGCTTGTACAGTTATAGATTTATGGATAAACTGTATCCCACTGATGCTGTCAGCTACTGGATTCAAGTCATTTCTGGAAAACATGATTTGCTAAAACAATCAGCTTCATTGAATTGATTAGTGGATTAAAAGAAAAAGAACAGTTCTGATGTTCTGTTCCTTTTGTTTTTTACTGTTTCTCATACCATTATTACCTGAACAGACAAAACAAGCACCACCTTTGGCTTTGGGAACTTCTAATCTTATCACCATTATCTAACTTTGTATTGATTTATTTAAATCAACTACCTGATTGACTGCACTGTGCTGGCTGATCACCTCAAAATGATCGTGTGACTGAATGGATGCACGCTTGTTGGCTTTAAAATCGATCAGATATTTATGTTTTCCTGACATAAATCTAAATGAATGGATCCATGGACTGACAGACAAAGTGCATTTAAACGTTTAAGCACACCTGCCCATCAGTTAGATGTGATGTAAATGGCCTCAGACGTGCAAAATCCTCCAGAATGGTCCTTCAACAGCCCATCTTTTGGTTTAGTTTGTCTATTTATTTAGATCCTGATTAGTTCTCATGCAGAAGCTGCTCTCTTTGTCATGCATTTCACTGACAGCAGCTCCTAACAGTGTGTTTGTGTGGCTGACCTCATATAAGCTTCCTGCTCGGACATGAGTCCTGTGGGATCCTCATCTCCTCCCTCCGCGTCCAGCAGCCTTCTCCTCTCGCTCTGGATGTCCATGCCGACAGCGGTGATGTTTCCTGGTGCTGTTACCCTCTCCTCACCATGGATCACAGCTCAGGCGAGACAGCAGATCAAACAGTAGCTGGTGCACAAGGTGGCCGCCGAGGAAAGCGGAACTAAAACACAACGACAGGTGAAGTGAACATCTGGCATTTCAATTAAAATCCGACCAGTTATTCATCGCCGAAACTGTCAGCGAGGGGTTTTGCTTCCTCCACCGGCGGACAACTTGCTTTGTCAACAGTTCAGTCAGCTGATCAGTCGTGTGTGCCTGCTATTTCCTGTTTTCAAAATAAAAGACGTCCCTTACTAAACAGCTGGAACAGAGATGGTTATCGGCGATGTTACAAATGGTTGTGTAACGGTATTTTAACTGTAGAATTTCTTAAATAGGAAGAACATAGTTATGGTTAAACCACGATGAGGCTGAAACAGAGGGCTTTCGACGTTTTTTTTTCGATTTCCAGAGAGAATTTGTTAAAGCTTAGTAGCAAAACAATTATGCTAGCTGTCAGTTGTGACGTTATCCGCCGTCTGTGTGGGTTGAATCACATAGTATATCTGTTTTTATACATATGTAAAGAGTTTAAATCAATAACAAGTTTCGAGTTTAAATAACAACGTTATTGACAGCAGCTGAGACTAAATATTACACTTTTAAACACTATCCCGGCGGGATTAAAAGCGACGCCGGAAGTGACAAGATAGAAACCTCTCGGTCAAAGTGGCACTCTTCGTTTACAAAAATAAAAGCCTCCGTGTTGAGGTTGTTTCCATGGTGACATAAAAGTTTTTTAACATTTAGCAGCAACTTTAAAATGGGAAAAACGGAGAAAAACCGAGAAAACGTGACTAAGATAATGAAAAACAGCTTACATCAGCTGTAAAAAGATAATGGACGCTTCTGTGGGCACTAATGACCAAACGGTAAATAAATGTTTGTTGCAAAGTAGCTAACTACTAGCTAACTGCTAGCTAACTTGTTAAGCTAGCTACACCTAACCTAACCTATCTGTGAGCTCTGTTAGCTAACAGTGGGGCAAACTCTGGATAGTTAAAGTTTAAAGAAGCTTAGAGTGACACATTTTGATAGTTTACTTGTTTCTATTATCAGTACCCTAATGTCAGCCAAGTTAAAGCTGTTGTGTTGAGTTTAACTTCACAAAATCGAGGTTGACACTCACCTGACTTTACAGCAGCTCTTCATCCTCAGTAGTTTAACCTTAACTAGCTAACTGCGTTTGATTAATGTTAAAAATCAGTAATTTTATTGTTAACTAATATGACACCAGCACCTAAAAGAACAAATATACAGAAATATGTCAGATATAATGTTTAATATCTCCTTCTTGTTGTTATTTTGTGTTATTAGAAGAAGCTTTATTATCTAAAGAAGCACAATATTATAACAAGCTATCAAACAAACTCATATCAGTCCTTGCTTTGTAGCTCGACACCCCTCAGGACGACCCAAATGTCTTCTAACTTTGTGTTTTGGTTGGTGATTGTTCATCCGCAGGCAGAAGAGCAGAGTTTATTTCCCACCGCCGTGTCAGAGGAGGCGCTGGACGAGGCCAAGAGGAAAAACGCCATCAAGCAGCTCTTTGGCTCCAGTAGAATCTGTCAGGAGCCGGGAGAGAAAGGTCCTGAAAGACCAGAGCTGCAGGGGAACGTCATCCTTCAGAGCAGGGCTGCAGAGCAGTGAGGAGTTCTACGTTAACCTCTTTCACAGCTATGTGTTGTGACTTTTTACTGTAGTATTTTGCTTCAGGATTAACTCTAATGACTCTCAGATATGTTTGTTACAGTGAAGCAGCATAGATCTTATCTGTGTTACCAATATTGGAACAACAAATATGTGATTTTGATTTTGACTCAAAACATTTGCAAATATGAGCATGACATCCACTTGGGGGGCCTTTTTGGGGGTTGAATAACGTTTATGATGTTGTTTTTATTGCAGTTACAGAAATGGAAAAGAGGCAATGGGACAGTCCCGGTATGAGAAGGCTGTGATCTGCTTCTCCAAAGCCATCACGCTGCAACCAGAACAGGTGCTGGGTGAACTAGGACACTAAGCCATGTCAAAACTTCTTCTTCTTCTTCTTCTATGTCGTGATTTTTTTCACTCATTAAAAAGATCAGGAGTTTATCAGTGAGGCAACAACATAACGAATAAGCCTTGTTTCTAAATTACCTGTGATGACTAGTAGTAATGATGATGTTAAAAGTCCCCAAATAACTTATTTAAAAATAGATTTAAAAAGTTCCAGGTTTGAATCCAGGTTTGAACTCCTGTGTGGAGTTTGCATGTTCTTGCGTGGGTTCCCTCCGGGTTCTCCGGCTTCCTCCCACAGTCCAAAGACATGCAGTCAGCTGGGATTGGCTTCCTGTGTATAACCTCCTCTGTTGTGTGTTTCAGACTCAGCTGTATGTGAGCCAGGCGGAGGCCTACCTGCAGCTGTGTGACTTCCAGTCAGCAGCAGCCAGTTATAAACGGGCCTGGCTGCTGGAGCCTGGAGCTTTCAGCGCCCGTTTGGCCTTCATCTACTATGTCCAGGTGAAACGTCTCCACAACACTCCTCTGCTCGGGCTAGTGTTTATTTTTACTGTTACATGTAAACTCTAGTATGCAACTGTATATGAAAACATCTTTCTGTTGACATGATATGAATTTATCTCCTGTTTTTAATCATCACTTATATCAAATAGAAACATGATGATATTAAACTTTAGAACAAATTCGTTTCTGTATTAATGGACAAAAAAGCCAATCAGGAGCCGATTTCACAGACGAGGTTGTGCTGACAAAATGACACTATGCATTAAAGGGGAGTTTAGAGCAGCTCTTGGGTTAACAAATCAGTTAAATGCAGATGAGTTTGGACTCAGTACTGATTATTTGTGTGTCCATTTATAATTAAATAGCGTCAAGTAGAAGAATAAAACGTAAAATAGTCCTCCCTGGTCTGCCATGAATGCCCATGATGACATTCTCCCTGGAAATCAGGTTTATTCTGCTGTTGCGCTGATTATTAGGCACCCCTCTCAGAAATGTAGTAATAATGTACTGGTGATCTTTCTGTTCAGGGCCAGTGTTTGTTTGACCGAGGCCTTTTCCTGGACGCTCTGGAGGCCTTCAGCAAAGCTGCTGAGGTGGAGCCCGGCTGCAGGGCCTACGAGGTCAGAAGGTCAGGATCCTGCGTACTAAGATCTACATTAACGTTGGGTGTCTGTAGTGATGGCGAGATGAAGCTTCATGAAGCATTGAAGCTTTCCATCCAATTGCGTCACACATGGGTCGAAGCTTCATGGTGCTTCATTTGCTCTACTGCGCCATCAAGTGGACAAATAAAAGTATGACAGCCAGAGTGGTTGAAGTGACACCATGGCTTCGCTATGTGAAGCTTCATTCATTCATTCATTCATTCATCTTCTACCGCTTAGTCCCACTGAGCCTATCCCAGGCAAGGCATGTGAAACTTCAATTGTGAATGTGCTTGTGCAACTTGTTTTAGGACTGTGCTTGTGGTACTAGGAAGAACAGTTTTATTTGTTTTTATTCAAAAATATAAATTTTTCCACAGTGCTGGGACTCAGGCGGTTTCTTTTTTGGCACAATATTTCTCC
This sequence comes from Pempheris klunzingeri, assembly GCF_042242105.1. Lineage (NCBI taxonomy): Eukaryota > Metazoa > Chordata > Actinopteri > Acropomatiformes > Pempheridae > Pempheris > Pempheris klunzingeri. Next base: position 2,850,282 of record NC_092018.1, on the reverse strand, counting down.
CGCCTTTGAAAATACCCTTTCACAAGGGACAGATGAAGCTGGGGTACAAAGAATTTTCATAGCTAGTTTGTACAAATTTGGATAAGTCTGCTGTTGACGTTTCCAATACTCCCAGGGGGTCCTGCAGTATTGTGAGATTTGACTCTCCAAGGTACAGTTGAACTTCGACTGTTGCATCAGCCGTGATGTTTTGGGTTCTTGTCTGCTGGACTGTGGTGTTAAATCGCTGCCACAGTTTGCTACCTAAAACAGAAAAACAGGCTGTAACATGTGACTGCATTCAAATACACAATTACAATGTATCCCTTACATGAACTTGCAGGCTGAGAAGCTTCTGATGTGTGTGGCTGTGAAGAGGATGATGATGATGATGAAGATGAGGATGATGATGGCGATGGCATGGCATTGGTTCTCATTACTGCAGCACACTCAGATGTGAGCCTCCTCTCTGCCTCTGCTGCTTTATTAGGGCTGAAGAACCCTATTTTTTTAAATCTGGGGTCGAGGAGGGTTGCCAGTGACATGATGCTCATTTGTTGTAGTATGTTCAGCTTCTCCCTCAACTGGTGTCTGAGTTTTTCGACCATTTCTCTGCTCTCTGGAGTTTGCAGATTACCCAAATCCTCCTCTTCCAGTGCTTGATGCAACATAGAGAGAAGGGGAATGACTTTTGAGCCCGATACCTGCTTCTCCTCTGACAGTTCCACTGTTGCCTCATGAAATGGTGACAGCCCTTTCAGACAATCTGATATGATCTCATATTCTTCAGATGTTAGTGGAACCAGGTCTGTGCGCAGGCCTGCCAGAGCTGCTCCTACAGGCTCTCTTAGGTTGTATAGGCGCTGGAGCATATGATATGTACTGTTCCAGCGTGTCTCCACCTCTTGAATTAATTTAAGTTTTGCCTGGCCCATCTGTATTTGCATCTGCGTCAGCCTCTCCTTAAACAAATAAACACAAAATACATTAATTCAAATGTCATTACAGCAGCAATTTGAACAAAAGAATGCAACTTAGAATATTGCTATCAAAAAAACAATACTTACCTTTGCAGTGGTGCTACTCTTGAAGTAGCCCACTATTTTTCTTGATTTTGCTCGAATATCTGACAACACAGGGTTTAGGTCCAGAGCCTTTTTGACAATTAAATTAAGAGCATGTCCCACACAATTCGTGTGACGCAAATGCAACTGCTTGGCACAAGCTCCCATATTTGCGGCACCATCAGTCACTAAGCAAGTGACTTTATTTGTTATTCCCCATTCTGCCATGAGTGCTGATTTTACATTAGCCATATTTACGGCAGTATGTGCTTGGGGGAAATGCAGCACCCCTAAAACAACTGACTGCAAAGCAGTTCTGTCATCAATGAAATGACATGTCACTGCCAAATATGCATCAGTGTTTATAGAGGTCCACATATCAGAGGTCAAGCTCACAGCAGTTGCCTGAGAAACCATGGCTTTGGCTTTCTCCTTGGACTCCATGTACCGTTTCTCCACCATAGCTTTCAAAGCCTAAAAGAGGAGAAAGATAAGAACAATCTTAGAATAGCAATGACGGAGAAATGGTGAAAAATGCTTCATGTGCTCGCATACACACCTGTCTTGTGGGGAGAACATAGTTGGGATTTAAAGCTTTAACAAGCTTTCTGAATCCTTTGTCCTCAACAATAGTGAAGGGCTGGGAATCCTCAATGACCATGTTCACCAAGGCCTCATTCACATCACTCTCTCCTGATGAAAAATGAATGTTACATATTTATATATCTCAATAAACAGGTAATATGCAGATCAGAAATTATTGTTTTCAAATAGAAACTTACAGTGTAATGTTTTTTTTTTTTACCTGAGCTTGATCCACCTTGGTTGGTCTCCTTGTTTTCATGCAGGGCCCTGTAATGCCTCAGCATAGATGAGGTGTTGTTGCTGTATACCAGCTCTTTGGTACACAAAAGACACTTCACCTTTTGAAATACCAAGAAATAAAAAATAAATTAGAACAAGCGATGTGCGATGTTGTCACACTTACTTATTACAGTTCACTTATTATTGCTATTATTGCCTACCTTGTTAGGAGAAATCAGGTCAAAGTGTTCCCAGACAGGGGAGGATCTTCTCTTTCTTGGTGGTTCCATGAGGAAAAAGAGTCAGAAAACGATTGCAAACAAATGTACCGCAGGCAAAAATCTACAAGTACTGAGGGGAGAGTCCATTGTGTTTTGCTGTCTCTTATATTCTGAACCGCACGTCAATCCCGCGAACTGGTTCCTGAAGCAGTCACGTGGTACGGTCAGTTCACGAGGCTTCGAACGTCACCACATACGTCATCAACACAAGCCTCGATACGCGCTTCACAAAAAAAATCTTGGATTACTCGACACACGCTCCGAAGCCTCGGCACGGGAGGACACATCACTAGGTGTCTGTGCTCAGGTTTACCAGCAGCTGATTGGGCGCGGAAGGGCCAAATATTTCTTTTATCACAAGTACTCAGTTCATTATTCACACACATTGTTCATTACTGTGACTTGTTCCTTGTCTCCCAGCCTGGCCTGTCTGACAGCTGCAGGTCGCTCCTCCGACTGTCTGAAGATGGTGAATGACTGGATGGCGTCTGACGGTCCCACCGCCGACCTTTACGTCCTCAGAGCCCGACTGCACAAACTGCTCAGCCAGGTTACGGCAGCACGGACCGTTCAAACCCCTGAAACCAGCAGCACACACGCTGCACAGCTCAGACAGTCAGCGCAGACCGGAGAGAATCAAGCAGACAGATAGGACAGTAGACTGAACATAAACCTGTTGGTCCACAGCCCCACTTTGTTAGAATTAACAAAGGGTTTTGTATCGGGGCTTAAAATCTTCAGTTTCTCCTATTTACAATTATAGAAAATAACAGAAAGAACACATTTACTCAGTTTACAAAATGTTGGTGGAGGTTACGGTTAGAGCAGTGAATAAACATATCTTATATAATACGCTGAACAAAAATATAAACGCAACACCAACTGCACGCTCCCTCAAAGCGACATCTGTGGCATTGTGCTGTGTGACAAAACTGAACATTTCAGAGTGGCCTTTTATTGTGGCCAGCCTCAGGCACACCTGTGCAATAATCATGCTGTCTAATCAGCACCTTGATATGCCACACCTGTGAGGTGGGATGGATCATCTCGGCAAAGGAGAAGTGCTCACTAACACAGATTTAGACAGATTTGTGAACAATATTTTAGAGAAATGGGTTTTTTTGTATATAGAAAATGTTTTAGATCTTTGAGTTCAGCTCATGAAAAATGGGAGCAAAAACAAAAGTGTTGCGTTTATATTTTTGTTTAGTGTAGATACAATATAATCTAGATAATGGTATTTATTTTCATTCATTTATTCTTTATTTATCAAGGTAGATCTCCACCTCCAGGGAATCCTGGTCAAGACGAGAGCCAGACTAGACTAGACTAGTTTCACAAAGAGAAGAGTTTTTACAGGAAAAAGTGGTTTCACATAACAGTTTCACACAGTAGAACACGTGTAATACATAAAAAGTAATCAAGGGAGACACTAAAAGAGTTTTCATATAAAAAACTGTTTCAGAAAGGGTTAAGGAACACTGAGACTGTGTTAAGCTTTGTCTTGTGCTGTATTCACTGCACACACACACAAGCAAATGTCTGTGAATCAACTACCAGGGATGTTCTCTCCTGTCCAGACATCAAGATGTTATCACGATGTAAAGTCGGCGTTGGCGTTGAACCCGACGTGTCCGGAGGCCGGAGCCCTGCTGCTGCAGCTGCAGGAAGTCAGCGAACAGGCCAGACAAAAGGCCGTGGACAGAACCTTTACCGGGCAGCTTCCTGAAGCCCTCTGCATGATCAACGTCGCTTTGGAGAACTGCCCGCAGGACCGACGCCTCTACCTGTTCAGGTGAGTCTGAAACACTCAGACAAGACTGGGGAAACACTTCTCTCAGTTACAACAGGGCTGCAAAGTCAACAAAACGTACGAGCAGACATAAAGACATTTGAGTGATAACCAGGGCACAAGAATGAAAACCATGAAGGTGTGATGAGACCATGCAAACATGTAGTTATGTGTGCAGCAAACACATTTTCTGTCAATAATTCATCTGTTGATTGCTTTTGTAGATAATCAGTTCATTATCTAATTTATAAAATGTAAAAAAAAGTGATAGAGATTAAAAGATTAGTTTAACTACTCAGTTTATTCATAAAGTGTTTTTTGTATAATCTTCATCAGAGGGATTCTATACCGTCGGCTGAAAGACTTCACAGCAGCCATTGAGGATCTGGTCCAGGCTGTGGAGCTGAGCCTGGAGGAGGAGGAGGAGGAGGAAGAGGGGGAGCAGGGGGTCAGCGGTCAGGCGGAGGCCAGCGACGGGAAGGATGAGAGCGGCTCGGTGCAAGAGGAGGCGAAGTTTCAGCTGGTCCTCACCTACAATGATTTCGCCGTTCAGTGCTTCAGCCGAGGCCTCTACGCTGAGGCCACTCTGCTTCTCAACAAGGCCATCGATGAGCAGAAGGGCCAGGCAGGCCTGTTCCTGAACCGAGGAGGTGAGGTGTGTGTGTGAGAGTGTGTGTGTGTGTGTGTGTGTGTGTGTGTGTGTGTGTGTGTGCGTGTATGTATGCAATACATTTGTTTCAGGTGGAAATTTGAAGTTGCCGATTGAACCCTCAGCGTGTTGATTTTTGGATTCATAAACACAATAATGCAGAAATGATAAGTTGATTTATTAGATGGTTGATTGACAGAATATTTATAATATTATGATAATTGGTTAATTATTAATTTGTCTTAACTTCTCCTATTTGATGATTTGCTGATTTTCACTGTTCTGATTATTGAATGTTCAGGTTTTGGGCAGTTTGTTGGACAAAACAAGACATTTGAACTGTGTGAACTAAATAAATGAACATTTGTTTGTTGTGTGTGTGTGTGTGTGTGTGTCAGACTGTTTCTTTAAGCAGGGTGAGTGGTGTTTTGCTATGGCCGACTACCAGCAGGCTGAGGAGATGATGCGGCCCGATGACCCCGCCGTCCGGCTCCGCCTCGCCGTCCTTCACAACACGCTGGGCTCTCTCTGCTTCCAGGATGAGTCAGAACCGCACAAACACACAAACAAACACATTCAAACTGACAAACCCAGACGGAAACGTCACCAGATCTCCTTTGGATGCTATATATAATTATATAGTACTGTATATTATACTGTATATTGTGAGTGTGTCCGTGTGTGTGTGTGTGTGTGTGTGTGTCTGCAGGTGTTTCCAGGAGGCAGCTGACATGTTTTCTTTGGCCATCCGGTACAACCCTGCAGCCAGTCGCTACTATGAAAACAGGTCGAAGGCCTGCAGAAAGCTCCTGAACTTGAAGGCAGCCAGACAGGATTTTATCTGCGTGCTGATCCTGGATCCCAACAACGAGGAGGTCAGACCTTCATCTCACCCCGAAGATCAGATTTTAACTTTTCCAAGTCATTTAAAGTCCATCAATATTGAGATATATTGAGAGATATTTTTCTATATATTGGACATTAACTCTTTAGTGAAACTGTGTTCTTCTCTCATATAATGCATTCAGTTAATGAGAAACTCTGTGTGGGTATAATTTAGACTTATAACTTTTATTAAAGGTTAGATTTATTTGTAGTTTGTGGGTATAACTTAGATTTTCTGGGCTATTTCAATCAAACTTCTCATTACAGTCATTCTACATTAATACAATTAGGATGTGGTTCTGCATATAATCTGGTCAAGACTGTTTTTCCCTATTGATCCTCACTGATTTTGGTCCTAATAAATTGTGTGTGTTTGTGCAGCTGCCTCCGATGCTCATGAATCTGTTCCCCGGCTGCAGCGTGTCTGATGTTTTGTCCAGTCCAGCAGGACAGGCAGTCAGAGTTCAGCTGATGCACGACATCCAGGCCTGCAGCTCCTCCTCCGATCAGCAAAGGTCAGTGGGACAGATGCACCGCAGCTCTGCATGTGACAAGTTCAAAAAGAACGATGACATCTCTTCAAAACTGAGAGATTTCCAGTGCAACAAGGGTTTTTTCTACCTGTGTCATCTAAGCAGTTAGTGCAGGTGGTGTCATTTACAGTCAGCTCCTTCAAAATAAGATAAAATAATTCAAAAGAACCACATAGAGCCACATAAATGATGCTGTAAATCAGGCATGAATGAACAGATGTTTCTATTGACTGAGCTCAGACTCAGCTTGGTTTCATGTTCCATGTTGTAATGTGCTCTTAGACTGGGTGCCATGGTCCAGAAGATGACTCTGACCGATGAGAAGACAGCGAGCCAATCAGAAGACCCGTCTGAAGCAGGAACAGAGGTGAAGATGTGTGTGAGCCAACAGGAGATGCAGATAACAGTGAAGAGTCTTCTGCAGGTACTGACAGGAGCAGGGCGGCAACTGCTCGTATCCGTGCCCCCTTTTTTTAGAAATTCAGTTCATAAAAAATGTTTTCTACACATTTCTTCAACTGTGTTTGACTAGAAAACTAATATATTTTGAACAAATGATCAATAGACTCATAAACGGAGGTCATTGACAACTCTTTTATGCTACAAATGTGATATTATGCTGAACTACAGCTGTTCTCCTCTGCTGACTTTGGCAGGTGAAGGAAACAGTTGTTCAGTTGTCTCTCCACGACCGTCCGGCTGCGCACCACACCGGGCCACGGCTCACGCCTCACCACGCCACACCCACCACCACCACCACCACCACCACCACCACAGGACAGGACGAGTCCGCCTTCAGAGGGTTGTGAGATGTGAGTCCACCTCTCAGAAGTGATAGTGGAAATACACGTACACTTCTGTTTGTTTCAGACTTTAAGATTATTCCAGCGTTACTCATTGTGAATCACCTTTGACACAGAGGAAGAACCCTTTTACTCGATCTTACGGTTTGAACTGAAAGAAAGTTACACATCAGGGCCATGAGTGTGTTTCCCGCTGGAAGTAGGACCATGTTACAATCAGTAGAAACATTTTGTAAGCGGGCTTTGGATGTGATTTCTTAAACTCATTTAACAGGGTCACTACCAGAGGGGAATGTAAAACACCATGTAGAAAAGGTACTTTTGGATGGTCGGTCTTTACCTACAGAGCAGCACATAACTAAAACACCAGACCCACCGCAGAACTAAGGAACATCACATCCCTCAGCCCTCTCTCCACATCTATAAAACAGTGTACATGCTGAGTAGTGCTAATGTCTGTTTTATGTGCTCCGTCGCCATCTATTTACACAATGGACTCGTGTTAATTTACACAGATCTCTCAGCACAAGACGCCTTTAATGTGAGCAAAATGTGGAAATAAACTGTAAATAATTCACGTTACACCTACATAATCTTAATTTCTTCCACACAGAAAAGAGTAGAGCAGAGTCCAACTCTCTTTCTAAAACAGTGTTATTATCCTTTAATTAGGCCGTTGTTTTGTATTGTAGTCCAATAGGTGGCAGCAGAGGCACAATTTTAGCATGATGATATTTATCTCTGACATGAGATCTACATGTTTGGATCCTGGCTCTGTAACATCCGTCCATCTACACAGATTTGTCTGATTTGTTTAAATCAATATAACTGAGGTGCACTTTGTGAGGACTACACCAAATGAATGTTTCTGCTTTGACTTGAACTCTCTTCTTACTGGAGTCTGAGAGAAGCCTGGACACAATGAATCCGGCTCATGTCAGGCAGCTATCAGAGGTTAGTCTGTGCTCATCAGATACCAAATACCAAATTAGTTGAAGTCTCGACCTCTTGCAGTTTCACTCGTGCTCTCTCTCTGCTGCATACGCGATAATTAACATTACCAACAGAAGATGAATCTCCCATCCATAGTTTTAGTGCCTAAGCAAGGTGGTGTTATGACAAATGTTGACTGTGTCCGATCCATCGTAGACTAAATCTGTGTCACTGTGTCGGCCAAGCCTTGTGTTATGTCGGCATGGATGTTGGGTTGTAGTTAGACATCTGTATCGCAGACACTGTTTATGAAGCATCATGCTGCTGATGTGATCCACATACATTTACATTATTTATCGTTCGTATTTCTGATAAATCTCAGCAGAACACAGCGCGGACCTCTCGTTAGCTACCTTTTACCACTGTGGCCTGCCTAGCAGTAATGAGTCAGCTGTGCTTCATGGGAAAGAGAGCTGCACGTCATCTACCTACAGTTCTGATTTCACAGTTTGCTTGGTTTAAACTGTCCAAATCACACTGCATAGAGTGTCTGTGTATGGTTAAGTACTATTTTTTTTCCAGAGCTCACAAAAAGTGGACCTTTGGTTAAGATAACTTAACTATAACTAAAGGCCAAGCAAACAGCAGTGAGTAGTAGACACAGATAACCAGATATAAAACCTACATGTCATTTGAGAAGGCAGAAATGGAAAGAGAATTTCTTCCTTTTTCATCCACATCAAATAAAAATTGATGATGCCTAACTAATGCACTGCAGCAGGAGTGAATGTGATCGGCAGTTGCAGTGCATCACTGGTGATCAGCCTCGGCGGCGAAGGCGTGTTGTGGCTGCAGCTCTGCGGTCTCCGAGAGGCAGCTGACCTCTCGGCATCAACAGCAGCTGTGGCAACAGCTGACACACAGAGAAAGGACCTGTGACACACAGACTGCTGGCTCACCGTAGAAAGTACCCACACCACATAGCTAACAGCACAAACATACCAAACATACCAGAGTCACTTCACGTCGTGCACTTTGGTGCTTAAGTGACTGTAAATGAAAAGTAATACAGCATATTTTCTTTGTACCTTCTCTGAGTCGGCTGCTGCTCGTGGACTGTTGGAGAAAGTGCTCTTTTCTGGTGGAGAAGTCGTATTTTTTTAGTTTGTTCAGATGTATTTTTCTTTATTACATTTCGATACCCACTGAAATTCCACGCCGCCGTGGAATGTGGCTGCAGACGACCACGGAGGAGACGACCACGCTCACCCTCGTGTCAGTCAACTATTATTGTGTTGACACTGTCGGTGTGTGCGGCCGCCCAACACGACCTGAGGCGGACAGGCCTGGGTTCAGACCCTCAGGCAGTGTGTGTGTGTGTGTGTGTGTGATTCTGTGTTTGTGTTCTTGTGAGGACCACATGTCATCCTCAGGGTCCATTCAACCTGAAAATTCTTAAAGTTGAGGACATTTTGCTGGTACAGCAGCTGTTGTGAGGGTACGGCTTGAATTTAGAATCAAGATTAGGACGTGTTTGGATTCCAGTAGGTGGACTGTTGAGGTCAGGGACCACAGACACTGACAAGGTCTTCACAAGTACAGTGATACAGCCCTGAATGTGTGTGGGCTGCAGCCCCTCAGCAGAGCTGTGCGGGATAGACAGTGGTCGTAAAGGAGCTGAAAAGTGTTTCACACTTGTGCAATAAAAGGCTCAGGTTACCGTCCTGTCAGGGCTGGGAAGCGCAGCCAGCCGGGTGGTGCCGGTGGCCCAGCCAGCCGGGTTTCTGGGGCCAGACAAAAACACCTTTCTCTGGGCACAGGAGCTGGCGGCTTGGCCCCGGCTCAAAACATTCCCTGGTGGAAGGGAGGTTCATTCACGTTTTGGCCGGAGACTGTTTTGTCTAAGATACGCAGAGCACGTTTGTAGTCTTTGGGTAGTGTTCGGGGCAGGTGACGTGCATGGACGCACAACTCCACGTCCCGCTGAAGTGAAAGTGGAAGGGGATATGTGGGTTTGGAATTGGATTAGTGCTGCTAGGCTGGAGTGGGCCTTGAAGTATGTGCCAGTCAGGGTTTTTCTCAATGGCTGACTTCTGCAAAGTACATATGACTGCATTAAGATAATGAATAGGATGGTTGAGGCTGTTAAAGTTCCACTCTGTCCCTAAAAACAGGGTCACAGCATTTCATTTTATTTTCAAAGCAATATAAAATTATCAAAAACAAACACACACTATCCTGAATATACAATCTTCCATATTGTAATAAATAACTATATTATAAAAGTTTTCATCAGAACATTACACAGTCTACACAGTGCACATTGGGGACAGAAGTCATAGCCAAAGCTGCTCAGTCAGTGAAACAGAGTTAACAGACAGAGTCCACCTGCTGATCCAGAAACACATCAAGATGCTTCTGTCGGGTTACAGACTGACGTCTGGGCCGCCGCTTCCCCTCGCTCCGACGTCTGATGCTCCACATGACACATTTGGCACCTCCAGGACGTATAAAATGGTAAAATGTGCTTTACAGTCTTGTAATTCTTCTAACCGAGTTCAGCCGCGTGGTTCCTTTCCCTGAGAGAGACGGGAAAGAGAGAGAGGAGGGGGGGACGGACAGGCGGAGGCGAGCAGACGAAGGGTCTCCCCTGAGGAACATTTCTAAAGACAATTTATATATTTTGGAGAGATAAACCATCTGCCTGTTTGTTCTTCTCATAAATTTTCCAGTCAGTTTTACTGTCTTGTCTTAGCCACCGTCTCCCTGTTCGTGCTGTGTGTGTTCCTTCGTAGCGTGCTGCCTGTCCTCAGCTTTGGACAAGTGCTTTATACAGCTGTGCTCTTATTGGGTCTTTGAGGGCACCGGAGGCCCGAACCGCCTTTTGTTCTTGCCCTCAAGTTTCATAACCACATCAGGGTACTTTTGTTTCTGTACCTGCTGGATAAGGTGGCTGGTGGATTCCTGAAGTCGCTGCTGACCTTAAATATTCTACCAGCCAAAAATTATTCTTTGGAGTAGAAAGGAACAACCACATGATGGTTGGTTTCCTGCTGAAGAAGATTAACTTACCAGCCACGTACAAGTTTATCTGCGTTTGGCTGACAGCTATTTGGTGATTTTCCCAATTCCCGCTCCTGTAGCCGACCACTATCTATGTCTATTCTTCAGGATGAAGTTCTCCCACATTAGACACACTGACAGTTGAGTTTTTGGGTTCACTTCCAGCCGTTCATCTCTTTAAGCTTGCTGATGTTGGTGCCTTTGACGGGTGTAGAGGGTGGGGGGTTGTAAAGGGGCAGGATGGGGGTGCTACAGCCTCGTGTCCACGGCTTCTCGGTGGGGATCGTCCACACAGTCTTAGACTTCTTCTTCTGCTTGGGCTTGTCTGTCTTCTCCTTAGAAGTGCCAGGGGAGATGGACTGCGGAGGGAACAATTAGGAAGCATTTGAGTTTGACTGACAGTGAATGCTGCTGCTTTATCACTGGATCAGTTCATCCCCTACATAACTTCAACCTTCACTCTCTACCTAGTCCATACAGCCCACTGCTCTAGGTCCACCCTGTCCTCACAGAGGGCCTGTACGAGCCTTCAGCCTCAGCTCTCCTTTCTTGAAGGAACAAATGTGACTTACGCAGCAGCAGAGAGCGAAGCAGCTGAGCTTCGCAGCGTTTCGTCCCGTGCCTGCGTAGCGGTTCTTCTTTGGCAGCAGCAGGATGAAAGACACAGCCAGAGACAGATGGTAGAAGCTGTGGACATAGGCGTAGTCCCACTCCTGCAGTGAAGAGAATACAGCACATCCTATTCATGGGGATTCACTTTACTAATGCTATCAGTGTTTATATCAATGCACAACACAAAACATTTTGATGAAAGAAACATTATGTGATTACTTAAATAACCAGTAGGGAAACTGTGCAGCCGTGATCTTGGCATCTTCTAATGTTATTGTGTTAGGATTAGTTTTACTGTGATGACGGTCACCTCGAAGTAGAAACGCAGCATCAGAGCGAGGGCACCGAAGCAGCAGCCTGGACCGACCTGCTGCGTGTACACCGTCTTCTCTGGATACACCGCCCGCAGCTGCTTCATCTTCTGCAGCTGAGACACCACGAGTTCATCACAGTCACATCCAGACACACGAGAGGGCGGACGAGAGAGGATGAAGAAGGAGAAAGTGGAGGAGTGCGGAGGGTTGAAGCAGAGGCGAAGAAACAAAATTAAAAATATAATTAAGTAGAAGAAAGTTGCAGGAGGGAGAGAGAAGAGAGAGAGATGAGGGGATAAAAGTAGAAATTGCAGGTGGAGATCATGAAGAAGAAGATGGATATGTTGGAGATGGGAGGGAGTAAGGAGGAGATGGAGTAGAAGGAAGACGATGGAGAGGACAGAAGAATTTGAATAAGATGATATTAAATTCTATACAACATTATGTTGCCCATACAGCGTGCTAACATCGGCGGAATATTCACACAAACTCAAAAGAGAAGTACTGAAGGAACGAGTCCTAAAAACCCAGAGATGAGTCAGTATTTTACCACTTTATCACTTTGTCAGGTCTGTGGTTAACAAAAGCTTTAGAGATTTGTTTGTGATTTGTTCTACGACATCGGCCTACAGAAATACATGATCCCTGCGGTACTTAATAAAGTGCCATTTTAAGACCACTCACCCATTTAACAGTGATGATGAACACAGCTGATCCGATTGGTCCAGAGTAGATCCCGTAACCCCAGCGATCCTGGTAGATCCTCACAGCGATGGTCAGCACTCCAAACATGGTTACACTGGAGCGTTGGGGTTCATCAAAGTCTCCCAGAGCTGGGACATGGAGACACACGGTGCATATAAGACAAACCTTTCAAACTTTTTCCCTCGATATTGAAAAATAAATGCAATCGCAGGCTAATTTTTAAATTAAAGTTTCAGTAGTCCTCACCTATCTAGGGATCCCTAAAAACCCCATAAATCCTGCATAAGCAGCAATAATGTGAGATATGTAAGTGGCAGCAAGAATAATACAGGAATCTAAGCATCAGGCGCAAGACCTGGTGTGCCGCCTGAGGAAGGTTACACATACATGTTGTCTGTTACATGATATTTACAGTTGGAGCATGACTCCATGAAGGCACCACATCATGTCAATGCTTGGTGGCTTGTATTGGATATTTTCCAACCATTTTACAATTAGCAGGATGGAGGATGGACGAGTCAGTGAAGTCAGCTGTCGAAGCATTTGGCCCTTTGCGGCACGGAGTTAAAGTCCCTGTTGCAAAACCTCGGAGGCTTAGATGGGTAGATGAGGGAGGAGCAAATGTATTAGTGTGTGTGTGTGTGTGTGTGTGAGATCATATGAGAGCAACAGCAAACATATCTGAGCACATGTGAGCTGCACTCAAAGACACAACATATGCCATCAACAACTGCTGCAGACAGAGCTGGCTGTTTTTAGCCTTGTGCTTGGGAAGTGTTGTTGATGGATACGAGCTAATAATTGCAATTTTCCCTTTTTTTTTTTTTTCAGAAAGTGCTTTCACGCTTGAATTTACACACAAAAAAAGTAACAAGTTCCCGTTTTCCCAGACAGATAATTTATAATTAAAGGAAACTCCTGCAGAAATACATTGTGGAATGAAGATAAGACTGGTCTCTCTCAAGGTCATGGAAGTGAAGAGAGAGTGAATATGCTGCTGCCTGCTGCAGCCACTGACGAGTCAAACCACACACATCCTGCTGCTGTATGCAAGGACTCACCTACTAGTGTGACCCACATGGACAGAGCTGTGCCGTAAACACTGAAGTACTCCAGAATGTCGTATCTCATGAAACACAGGATGGAGAGGCCTGGTCCATCACATGCATGGTAGATCTACAGGAAAGACGCACAAGTTCATGTCAGACAGGTCACAGGAGGTTCATGGTTTGTTAGTTATCCAGCACAATAGGTTGTGGCTATTGGGGAAAAAAAGTGATCATGAATAGGTCTCCTCTCTTTTCATCAGCAAACAGCGATGCACAATCCAGACGTGGAGGGAGACAGCAAATAAGGTTGAGATTTTGTCCATGTGTCAATATTTCATTTTAAGTAGCTCTTAGACCTGAGGTGTGTTTTGTTACTTTAAATATTTAGACAAGAGAGGAGAAAGCTCCACTTGTGATAAACTTTATAACTTAAAAGGACATCGTGCAGGAACTTTCTCCTCTTTTGCCCATGGAAAGTTTCTGAAAGACAAGCTTAAATAGATTCAGTGGGAGATTAGGATTTGGATTTGATCAACAGATGTTAATACTGAACCCCGAGCTTACTTCCGATTGAAACCTCACAAGTCTTCACAACTTCCTGCGACACGGTATCTGTCACGTCAAAACAGAACCACAAACACATATTCTCACCGCAGTGAAGAACATGGTGAAGAAGTAGACCATGGCCTCCATGTGAAAGCCCCTCTTGGCCGCCACGCTGGCTGTAGGCAGGAACACCAGGCTGCTGACTGTGGGAAGCAACATCTTGGCAATAAATGCACCCATGGTGGAGGGACAGCAAACCAACTCAAATAGAAACTGTGGAGGCTTGTAGACGAGAAAATGTCCTTTTGGGCTTCAGAAGATCCTCAGTTTTAGGAAAAGGTCTTATGAACAAGTGAAGGAGATGAAGTTAAAGTACTGAAATTGTCCTACTACATAAAAATGTGACATCCACTAGGAAAGTAGATGTCCTCGGGTCCCCTAGTCCTTACAGTGAGTGGCTAATGAGTCCAGTAGTGAGTGGACAGGCTGGGGAATGCATACACAGCACACGTACACTCCCACGCAGCATGAACACACCCAGCTGTCCAGTTTGGCCCTTTAAAGTGTAAATGTCCCCCAGGCTGTCAGGGTGACAGAGGCCCGTATGTGCAGTGTCATGGCTGGGCAGCTGTTTGCATACCAGCGCCACATGGGAGGGGCTTTGGGCAGGGAAAGGGCTAGCATACCATAATGCAACATATCTGTGGACTAGTTCAAGCCCCCGGTTGGACACTATCTGCTAAATAATAGTTTGTGGCAAAAGGCCAAAGGCAAAAGAACGTTTTACCAAAGACAACAAGAAGTTATGGCTGAAATGAGCAGAATTTGAAATCTGTAATGGCAATTATTATTATTATTATTATTATTATGCAATAAGTGTTCGTACTGAATGATTCTGCAGGACAGGAAGTAGTATGTCCTTTAGCTTCAAGATGGTGCTCATTCAATCCAACCCAGTGTATGAACCACAGACTGGAACATAAGAAGTGGACGTCGCAGCCTTGGCGTCAACCATTGGCTGGTGGACTGATGTTTTGAAGCCTTGTGTTTGGCTTGTTGGCCGTCGCCATTTTGATTTTGTAGCCAGCAAAGAGCCCACCTCTGATTGGTTAGTCACAAAGTGGTCCCGCCATGGAGCACAGCCTGCTTTTTCATTTATCGTCCTCTAAATGGGACCATAATTTACTACATGAACATCCTGCTGTGTTGAAGAAGACTGTAAACTAGAGACTGAGAGCAGAAACTCATCAGGAAAATATTCACTGATCTTCTCATAGACTTCCATCCAATCGGACTTCTGTCTGGAGTCGATGGAGTCGCCCCCCTGCTGGAGTTTTCAGGTTTTTATACAGTCCGTTATGCGTCGATATGTTTGGTGAGTGGGGTCCTGAACCCGAGCCACCTCCCTCCGAAGATGCTGATGCGCACCTGCGGTCTGACCACCTCCTCATGGAGGAGAGCAGGGACGTGATGAGACATCATCTTTTCTACCAAGTTATGTTGTTTCATTTCTTCTCTTGTCAGCTTTGCAGACTGGTCACCTCTAATGGCTTCAATTTCACCCTCCAGAAACGCTGTGAGGTCGGTCTCTGATGGATGAAATGTACAGTTGGTGAGTCAGGCTTTCTACAGGCGCCATGTTTTCTCACTGCTGTTTGGAGACAGCTTTTATTTGTTTGCGAGCTCTTCTTCTTCTTCTTCTTCTTCTTGTGAATTACACTTCTAACAAATAACAAACGAACTCTCGTGGTGTTCAGTTAGTTTAGAAGAAACACAAAGATTTTTAAATGCAAAGTAGATTTTGATCACGTCCAGCGTCCCACTTTGAGTCAACAGATGGAACCGTGTCCAGGACATTAAATCAGCTGTCATGGGTTTCTGTTTGTTGTGGCATTGAGACCACTCTGCTGAGTTACTCCCATTAAAGTAAAGGCATTCACCCAGCACTGGGACGGGGGGGGTAAATATCTCTGGTATGGAAAATGCACCAGTCATGAGAGAGCAGTAAACACTGCCATCATCTCATGATTCAGACACCAACAAAATCAAACTCACAGTTTTGGCACGAGAAAACAGATCCTTGATCATGTTGGCTACTGACTTAATAAAAGGCCATTTCCATTCATTCATGATATTATAAATGTAATTCTTGCCCCAAATACTGTGTCGTACATGTGTCTCTGTCAGAAAATACATTCAAATAAGTCCGTATCAGCAAAAGACACTTCAGCTGCATGTCTGCACGGCAATAATTGAAAGTATTTGCACATCATCTGTACAGTCTGGTAGAACAACTGAGATAAAATATATTTAAAGAAAATAAAGTCAATACCAAAACCAAACTGTAAAAAGGGCTGGCAAGGTGAGGAAAAGGGAAAGGAAAATTCTCTGAGATCCCACCGTCCAAGCACATCACATGTCCCACAGAAACTCAGACATTCTGGAGCGACGCATTACTGCTCGTTTTCTTTTACATCACTTTTTTGATGCTGTGCACAACACAACCACGAGTCCATTCAGCTCGATTGTGTCGCGATGGACAAACCTGGACAAATGAAGGAGATTTGAAGACCCAAGTGGACCAGAACATAATTGTAGATGTATAGAAATTAATATTTAATCTCACCAAACTCTAAAATGAAGAACCTGGCTCCTCACACCATGTGTTCAGAGAGAGATGGTTGCTCAGGTGTCACACATATTGACATACTATCCTGAGGCCCAAAGTAATACAGCAGGACCTTACCAGTCCCAATTAGACAGATTATAATTTGTATATTTGTATATTATAATTTTTATAATGAATCTGACTCAGTTTGCTCCTAGTTACAGGAACTTAAAGGACCCATGAAGACCTCTTACTACTAGTAGCACACTGTATAAGTCAAAGCAGAAAACAGTAGGTTTTATATAAACGGTGCTCGTGCGCCATATAAGTCTAATTTCCCGTCACCTCCTCTCAGTGAAGCCATATTTGACTCTGCTCTGTGCCGTCGTTCCCAGAAAGGGTCCCCGCATGAATGTCTTAAATGATCCCATGATGGGGTTGAGGCAGCAGTTGCCCTCCTCTCAGCTGTTACACCTGCTCTACGGCATGAGGCAGCGACACAAAGGGTGCAGTATTGCTGAGGGGTCTCACCCCACGCCTCAGATTCTCGGAGTGTTTCAGTAACCCGAGCTGCCGGGGCCGAGGCTGGAAACAAACTCTCAGGCCTGGTGGTTTTGGAAACGCTGCCGTGGCATAACCACGCCCTCTGCCGGGAACCTCTCGGCAGATTTAACCCTCTTAATGTGAACCACAGTCACTGACCAGTCTTGATATGTGTTCATAGAGCGTTTGTGAGATTATAAAGCAGTTTGCATTTAGTAATGTGCACATTTAAAAACACTTAGCTCAGCGTAATGAAATAAATACCATTCTTGGCTCTACTGTGGCTGCAGGTCGCTCTCAGTGACCTTTGGTTTCTCACTGCAGCGTCTGACACTTAGTGTGAGAAGAATGTGCATGTGTGCTGCCCACCTGTGGGGGAAAAGTCATTTAGCACAATGAAGTAAAGTGGTGCAGCAGAGCAAGTCTTCATTAGTACCACTGTCATTGGCAGCATGAGACAGGTGACCTCAGATGCCCCAATACTCGCCCTCCGGGACCTGGTCGAAGAGGTTAGGTTAGGAATGCCCCTTGTGAAAGTGGGAGAAAGGGGAGAAGGGTGAAAGCCCAGAGATGAGACATGAACAGCAGGGTGGAGAGCGGCTGCATAGGTGTCTCTGCTTGTGGACTGTCCATGTTAACAGTCTTAAAGGTTTGGCTGCTGGCTTTGCAGGCATTAGCAGGGAAAACGGGCAGGTGATGAAATGTATATACCGCACATGTACCCCTAATGGCTGCTTTGACGTGGTAGATACAACTGCAATTAGATTCTTGATATATTAGAGTTTGAATAATCAGATAGGCTGACTGATAGCTGATACACACATAACATAAGAAACAAATAAATACTTTTTAAAACACAGTACAAATATATACAGACATGACAAAACACACACAGAATGTCTTCATGATAAAAAATGACATGAAGCAATCAAAGGAGCAAAAAACAAAGAGAGAAAAAGTAAAAATTATACTAACAAATTGAAAATAACCACAGCCAGGATCACCGGGGTAAGCTCTGGAATTTCAAAGTCTCTATATGGTCAAAGACGGGCTGCCATATTTTGGAAAATGTAAGCATCGACCCCAGCAATGTGTATTTGACCCTGTCCAATTTCAAACGATGCAATTTTGACAGTTTTGTCACTTATTGGCAGACATAAACACCAATGCTGATATATCTGCCTCAGCTGACCGCCGCCAAACAACTTGCAAGTGACTCTGGTGTTTGAACTAACCCACTGAAAATCTTATAACACAAACAAACTAACAGATCAGAGCAGCAGCTCCTGTGCACTGTTCTCTAAAATCCCTGTTTTAGTGAATGTAGTCTGGTGTGTGTGCAGAGAGCGATATAACGGCTGTTTGTGGTTAAACCAAAAGGATCTTCCAGGTCTCTCTCTGTAGGGATCCTTTCCATGATGCTGTCACACACTTAGAATAACACTCTGAGCCTGTCAGTGGATCAAACAAGCTCTTTTAGTGGACCTACTGTGATCAGGTGCAGTTGTCCCAAAGGATCACACTGCAGTTACTGCAGCCTGCAGCCATCTACTGGATTAATTCCAAAACGTTTTGTACTTACCGGTCATTTTAAAGTGAAATTTTGTCAAGATAGCGCCGGGGTATAAAAATACCGAAGTCATCCTTTAATACGGAGACAAATAGAAGAAGGAAATGGTTGCATGCAAAAGTAGAATAAATAGAATAATTACAAATGAGGTGACTGGCTGGCTGGCAGATTTACAACCTTCAGCTCACTGGAGGAAAAGCAAAGTTGTCTGATGGAAAATGAAGTGTGTAATCCACACGAGTCAAACGTTTGTTTTGGCAGTGGGTCTATGATGCTTAGGGCCTAACACTAAATGATTATGATCGAACAGCACAGAAGATTTTCCACCACTCACCATCCTCACATCAATATTAATTTGGGTGAAAAGTAAATCTGGATCATCTCAGTCAGTAGGCATCGCTGAGAGAACCTGGAGATTTTTACTAGAAGCAGCTCTTAGAGTCACCAAATGTCTTGTTAATGTCGATTATTTGTGTCGGTGTAATATGAAGACCCTCGTTTCTCCTCGTCCAGGCGGGTTTGTGGCCCGTGGTGACTTTCACCTCAGGAGCCCTCAGTCTAAACACGGCGGGTTAGTGTGGGAATGTGGAACAGACTTCCTGGACGCATCTGAAAAAACACCGGGCTTCCTTTTGATTCAGTAATAAATAGCCGTGACCTCTGACCCCCGGGCCTTCTTTCACAAATAATTGGAGGGCAGTGCTTATGTTTCAGCCAGCCAGTCAGTCAGGACAAAAGGGAACCGGAGCGCCTCACCTCAGCGCTGCTGTTATTCTACCGTGTCAGTAAATGTTCTTCTTCACTGTGATATTACTGTTGTTGCTTTTAGCTCATCAGATACTTTTCCTTTCAGTCTTTGTTTTAATTTAAACTCCAATAAACCCCCAATTTGCTCTTTTAATTACATAAAACAACTTAATAAGCAGGAAATTATGTTTTTCCTGCCGTTTCCTTCACAGAGACTTTTGGCCGTTCTTCTCTTTCATCAAACTTTAATTAAAAGCTAAGCCTTGTTTTTTTTTTTGTTTTTTTCTCCTCTGGATGCCGTCGTTTGAAGGATAGTTTAAAAAACTCAGAGACCAAAAACAGCTGTTCACAGCAGTTTATTGCATATGAGTTAATAGTGTTTTATATATAGTTTAATTCAGCAACACACCCGAAAACTACAGATAAAATAATCCCAAAAAATGGCACATGGTGGTTAAAGTAAGGTGTTAAATACTCTGGAGTATCAGTTCAACTAAACATGCTACTCCAGAGTCCTTTAAAGCCAGACAGAACAAAATAAAGCTAACAAGGATTCACAGACAACAAGATAATTGTATTAAATTAGTCTCTGTGCTCTAATTTGTGTCTGATCATGTTTGATAGTTGTGATGTTTTCCTGAAAGAAAAAGTCTGCATTGATATTAGTTCACATTCTGTTGTGACTTGGCTGCAGTCCATGACTTCTTCCACTGTAAATGCTTCTCTGCAGCTCTGTTTCCCAGGAACATTTCTGAGCCGTACAGGAACTCATGAGTTTCATCTTTCCAACGAACCGAAAAAAAAAAAAAAAAAAAAGCTGGTTGTTTGGACTTTATTTAAGAAGAAAATTAGCAAGTCAGCCAGAGTACAGAAAGGGGGTCTTCATGTGGCTTTTGTATAATGTGGAAATTATTCTGCAGGAGTTCTTAAAGGATCACTATGGTATTTTTAAACCTGGACCCTATTTTTTACATATTTTTGGGTCAAAATGACTAGTAGATACAAACAATTTGGACCTGTATGTCGCCTCAACCAGCAGCTACGAAACTTGCTGTAAGGACTGCAGCGTAAACCTTTGTGGCAACTGCACCTGATCACAGTAGGTCCACTAAAAGTGCTTGTTTTAGCCACCGACAGGCTCAGATTGTTATTCTAAGTGTGTGACAGCATTATGGAAAGGATCCCTACAGAGATGGATAAGCCATTATATCACTGTCTTCAAAGGCACCAGACTCCATTGACAAAAGCAGTGATTTTACCTTGCAGAACACAGCAGTCTGCTGCTGCAGTAGACCAGCAACTCCTGTGTTGTGTGAAGTAAAATTACTGCTTTTGTCAATGGAGTCTGGTGCCTTTGAAGAGAGTTTTATAGCAATAATGCACTTCAGCAGACGTTTCAGATATAGAATAAATGCTCTTAAATGCAACACACATCAGTTACATCATGAACAGATGTGTTATTTGTTGCTAGCACACACCAAACATGTCATACACACAGGTCTGTGTTTCTGATGTCCAGCAGGGGACGACTCAGCTGAAAAGAAAGTTCGATTGTATGGAAATATCCTGATGAGTTTATGGTCTCAGTTGTGAGTGATCTTCTGTCAAACAGCAGGATGTTCATTTAGTAAATTATAGTCCCAGTTAAAAAAAAAAAAAGATCAGGAAGCAAGGGAGGCTTAAGGACAGGCCTACTTTGGGCATGGTCCACCTCTGATTGGTTAGTACCAACCAATCAGAGGTGGACCATGCCTAAACCCAACCGATCAGAGGCAGGATCTCTGCAAACTGAACATCACATCTGGCTCCAGCGGCCAAAATGCCAAAAATGCTTCAACACAGCGGCCCACAAACCAATGGGTGACGTCACGGTGGCTGCGCCCACTTCTTTTAGTGCATGATCTAAAGCAGCTGATGTGTATTAACCCGTGATGACACGTATCAGGACGCCGTCGGTCCACAGGCTTGCATAGAAAACAATGAGTGCTGGTGTTCATGTGTGTATAATTCATCACTGGTGTTTGTTGCAAATTAGAGAGAAAAACTGATGACACAGCGTCTACCGGCCCAAACTCTGCTTGACATCCAGGTTTTCTCCTTTTTTTTAAGAATTTATTTTTCCATCCACGTGTCTTCAGGAAGAAGTGTTTTTTGTTTCACACATTTAAGAGTGAGGTTAAAATGGGCAACTGTTTTTTTGTTTTCTTCTATTTTTTTCTTCTTTCTGTGGTTGTGTTTATAACCCCTTTAATTGCTCTTTTGTCTGCATGCGCCAACCCTAATGACTCCAGACTTTGTTTGGCAATGCTGCAAATGGGCGCACACAAAAACACACCCATGGGAGTGCTGTGAGCCCTCATGCAACACGTTTTCTCTGTAGCTTTGTTTTTTTTTTTTTTTTCATCGTGTGGAGGGTGGTGGGCTTTAATTGGTGGTGGGCGTCCCTGAAGTTTGTCTATCAGCCTTTAAATCTGGTGATGGAGCAGAGCGGTGAGTAATGTAGCCAACAGACGCAGCAGCAGATTAAGAAGAAGTAGAGAAATGGATGGAGGAGGATAAGAGGGAAGTTAGGGAAAGCCATGAAGAGACAGAGAATGAGAGGAGAATGAGAGGCGCGCTTGTTTTCTCTAGTGGTCGATGGATTTCCAATGAAACTCCAGGACCTGGATGATAAAAACACAGAAGTTACCACAAATTAACAAGGACAAAAATCTTAAGGATTATATCTTTGATATGATACATACAAAAATGAATCTGCGTGTATATGCACTGAATTAAAGGAGGGATTGAGACAGAGAGGAGAGAAGACATTGATCGAGGGAACAAGTGTAAAGCTGCGAGGAGGCAGCTGTAGAAACAGAGAGAAGCGAAGACACGACTGTGACCGAAAGAGGAGAGAAAGAAACATACAGAGAGGAAGAGAGGGAGGGGTGAGAAATAACAGTAGAAAAAGATAGAGAAAAACACGAGAGAGAGAGAAGAAGAGGAGGAATTGTAATAAAGCAGGAGGGAGGGCGGGAGACAGACAGATGAGGAAAAAGATGGGAAGACGACATGGTGGGCAGACACGGTGGTCCTCAGACGTCTGCTCGTCCTCCTCTCATCATTCACCCTTCTCCCCGCTCGCCTCTCATTCCTCCGTCTGCATCGCCGTCCTCCCATCTGTTTTTGGCTTCCTCTGTGGTTCTCCGTGGGTTCTCCGGAGGAATCCCGGCTCACTGTCACTTAAAGGAGTATTTCACCTGAAAAAGGGAAAATTAGATCATGAGTCTAAACTTAAATCATTCAGCACTTCACAGGTGAAGGGTGCATTTTATTTTTTTTCTGTGCTCCCTTGTTTCAAAACAACTTTTATGATGTTAAGGAAGTGTTTCACAACTGGAAAGACGGTGTTTTCATAAATCTGTGTTGTCTATGCAGTAAAAAATGTGCAAATATATCTGAAATTAATGCTGTATGATGACAGAAAGCAGACAAAAAGGGGCTTTGGCATTCCCTTTTGCTCAGCCAGAGTGCACTGCGCCACTATCATCACCAGTCTTCTCTGCATTGTATTCTGGCTCATATTAGTAACCCAGAGCATTAAAAGGGGACATATTCAGCTCATTTCCAGGTTTATATTCATAATTAATAATAACTGTGCATACTGCAAACTCCTCTTTCTGAATGCTTCCTCTTAGTTACTGTCTCTTTAAGGCTCCCGGCCCACTCTGATTGGTCAGATTCCCGGGACAGATACTGCCCACCAACTTCTGCATCAGCTTTGCCGTCTCCGGAAGGAAAGCACATTACCAAAGCAAGACACTAATGCTGAACATGGTCAAAAGGGTTCAAAAGATCCCTGCATGTGACGTCAGAAGCTAAGAAGAAACTAAACAGAGCATTTTTACACGTATTTATGGAAAGATGGAGCAGGAGAAAAAAAGAGAAGATGGTTTTTTCTCATAGTTTGAGGGTTTATAGACACACCAGGGACACATATTAATGTTTAAAAGCCATTATAGATTGCATTTTGCTTAATACGTCCTATTTAAACTATTTGTTTTCTGTTTTCTGACAGCGAGCGTGCAGGAAATGCAGAAGATCAACCTGTAGTTCAAACAACAACCTCAAGCCGGATGACGTGAAACGCACCGACTAGTGGACTTTTACTGGCAAAAGAGCGTGGAGCTCTAGATGCAGGCAACATGGAGGAAAGTTAAACATTTTTCATTGATCATATACTGTCTCATATACTCTCATTCAAGGCCTCTGAAAATCTGCAAAGTGCTCCATTAAGAACCAAATCCAGAAAGTGAAATCAACAAGTCAGTCACATATGTACACACAGAGGCCTGGGATGTGGACGTCATGGTGGACTAGACAGTGTAACCAAATAATTAGATTAGGAATAAAGCTTCCCGACATGCTTTACTCCCCACACAATGTCCTGTTGCTCGCTTCACTGGCTACTGTACGTCTGCTTCACTGCTCTCATGTCACGTTTAGCTGCATCTTTAGCTTCAAACGTTTGCTAAAGTGACGTACCTGTTTCATCAATGTTCTACTACAAGTTGCTGAATCCACCTTCATTGATAATTGTGTTCTATTGTTATTGGTATAACATCTGGCCATTTGGCTGATTCTAACATATTTACAACAATGTTTAGTAATATACACTCTCCCTGTAATATTGAATAATGAATAGAATGAATAAAGCATTTTACGTTCCCATTTTACGCTTCCGTTCCGTTATATTAGCATTATCGAATCATATCAAATACGTAGGTGAATAACAGCATAGAAATATAGACATTTTTAGGAACCTCAGCACATATTAGTTGGTCACACTGCTGAAAAAAAACTGTTTTAATTTTGTGTTAATGTTCAAAAATAAGTAGTCGACATAACATCTGTATCATATTCTTTAAACTCTCATAAAAATATCAATATCAGCATGGTCCTATGAAGTCAGGCTCCAGTCGTGCAGTAATGCTCCAGAATCAGCTGATGCACAACATCCAACAAAACAAAGCTTGTCAAGATAAAGAATATATTATCTATCTTTGGTTTTTGTTTGCTTTTTAACCAAATCATGTATCGTTTATGACAAATGTTGGCAGACAGACAACATTAGGGACTTGCTGGTGAACATAATGGAGAATTTAGCAGCTAAAGAGACGAATATTGTTTTCAGGAGGTGGTGGAGACCAAAACAGAGCTAAACTGAATATCGGACCATGTTCTATTCATCAGGTGGCCGCTAATAGGACTTCAGTGTCTGCTGGGTGTGGAGTGAGATGATAAAATGTTGAAAAAACAAGTTTAAGAACAGCAGAATCATCAGTGTGTCATTTTTAACCATCTTTGTTATGTTTAACATCTTGTTGGGATGTCTGTGTCCACGGGATCTGCAGACTGAACTCGTGTCCAGTTCACTAGATGGTGTCGGACCAGAGGGCAGCTGGCAGCATTTTCTCATGGTAAGTAGGTTTTTATCTGTCTATTGATCTAAATTACATAAATATGGTTTTTATCCAGCTTTTCTAGCGGCAACACGATCAGATCAGACTTTCAGCAGCCTCTTCTTTCTTCCTCTTCTTCTTCCTCGGCTACTACTATCCCACCTGTTCGTCATCGTCACAGATCATCTAGTGAAGAACATTACTTGTGAACTCCTCTCCATAAATGTAAAACATGATTAATAAAGTCGTACCTCTCACACCATTTACAGGCGATGATTTGGAAGGAAATTATTGTTACTTACTATTACTGTTATTGTATGCGTCACACATTACATTAATACTCCTCTTTATCAGCTGACTAAGCGGTTTCTTTTCCGGAAACTGGTGTTTCAGCCCAGTATGGAGGCAGAGGGCCCTGGGGAGGGGAGCACTGTGGGAAACAGGGAGTTCCTCTCTGTCTCCAATCTGTCTGTGTTTTTGTCCTTTTGTTTGTCCGTCTCTCAGGGTGGTGACTCTTCACCCCAGATTCATGAGGAGACATGGAAGCAGACAGTAGGAAGGAAGTTACAGTGTATTTGGGGTTAAGTTGTGGAGTTAACAGAGTTTTTCATTCGTGTAGATCTTTGGTGCTTCGGTAGCCGTGAGATGCTAATAAAGCCCGTGTGATTTAGAGAAGAAAAGCAGCCAGAGAGAATGAAGGCAGAGCAGCCAGCCAGGGTTGCTCCTGCTTTTTTTCTCTAACTCCTCTGATCCTCCCACCTTCTCCCTCTGCTGCCACTCTGCTGCTCCTGCTGACTGGGGAGGAGGAGGAGGAGGAGGAGGAGGAGGAAGAGGGATGCAGGGAGAGCACACCTTACCTCCCTCCCTCCCTCCCTCCCTTCCTCTCTTTCTTCCTCCCTCTGTCTGTTTCTCCCTCTTCACTCCACAGCGACAGCAGCACTCACCAACACACCACAACACACCACCGCTGTCGCTGCCACGCTAACACACACACACACACACACACACACATATACACACACACACACTCACACACACACAAAAAGACACAAAAACACACACTGAGTGGCATCCTCAACACAGACCGAGACGCCCTTGGACTGCTGCAGGCGAGGTGAGTGGGTAAATATTTGAAACCTCCTGTGTGTGTGTGTGTGTGTGTGTGTGTGTGTGTGTGTGTGTGTGTGTGTGTGTGCATGCATGCTGTGTGTGAGTGTGACTGTGTGTGTACTGAGTTTGTGTAAGTTTGTTTTTCATTGTGTACTTTTTGATTCAGTGTGTGTGCACGTTGTCGTGTGTGTTTGTGTTGGCTGTTTGCATGTCTGCATGTGATGGTGTGGTTTGCATCAGCTCTGTGTGTGTGTGTGTGTGTGTGTGTGTGTGTGTGTGTGTGTATTTACGAGGCACACCAGAGCCAATGAGACTTGTGTTTTGCACCAGACCAAAACAAATCCACAAAATAATGCTGACTCTCCCTCAGAAGTGTGTGTGTGTGTGTGTGTGTGTGTTTCTTTTGTGCAGGCATGCATGTGTACGTGTGTGTGCTTGGAGAGGCCAGAGTCTGCCTGGAAACTTGTCAGCTGTTGGGAGATGTGTGTGTGTGTGTGTGTGTGTGTGTGTGTGTGTGTGTGTGTAAACTGGTGAGGTAGACGCTCACATTGGTGCCAGTGCTACTTGTCAAAGTGTGGAATCTGGTTTTTGTGGCTCTAAACTGCTGCAGAGAATTACAGGATAAACCCTCATCACATCTTGCTTGTTGAGTTTCACTTTCAAAATGTACTAAACTTACTCCTAATCTGGTGAGAAAGTGTCATCTACTTACACAAAAGGACTCCTGGGGTTACCGGCACACACATGTTGTCATTTCAGATGATGAATTCATGGTTGAGGCTCATTTTAACTTTTATCATTAACCCACTTTGATACCTGAAAAGCACTGATGTTGTGGTTTGCAAGGTCAAAAATTTAAGAGGTCATTTGGTTGAAAAGTGAAATTTGTTGCCTCACCAGCATTTGAAAAGTTACATCTAGTTTATTAGGTCCACGTAGAAGAAACTAATGCAGCCCAGCAGTTAATCTGACCTCCTGGAAGGTTTTTGAGAGAGGCACTGATTCAACTTAATGGTTATTTTAAAGGTTGCGGTGCTTGTAATGCTTTATACTAAGAGGTGCTAATATTTAGTCTGCCCTCAGTGATATAAGAAGGATGGACAAATAGCCATTTAAATGCATGTCAGGTCATCTCAGAGCTTCCAGAAGCATCTTTAAGTCTTGAGACTTCGAATGATGAGCTGAGAAATGTTCAGATGTTAAGAAAGAATGAGCTCACTGGCATACTTTCCAGCAGGTCTTGGATTCAAAAGCTTGTATCATCTTATGCTCATATCTCAGATACGCTCTCAGTCCCGTGTCTCCGTTCTACTGCTGGTCTAACAGTGGCTGCGAACTTTACAGCAACACCTTTAACGATTAAGCTGCCTGCCATAATCCTGAAGCTCCTCCACAACTGACAGAATAAATGTAACTGGAACTCTGACAGGTAGACTTACTAATGACTAAACGCTGGTTGGCTGAACCTTCATCTCAGTTTGTCGCTGTGAAATTAATAAATGTGTGCAGGACTGACTGCAAAATCAAATGTTTCCCTTATACCCTAAACTCATACACCTCCCCCAAAATCTTTTCTAGCAGGAAACTAGCCATCCTGTGTAGATGTAAAAGGTTTCTACCTGCAGAAAGTGACTGTAGCCATGTAAAATGCAGACAACGGGTTGTAATAGTGTTAATGCTGGAAAAAGGAGAATCAAAACATCCAAGAGAAACTGCTCGTACTCCTCCTGCAGCATGATCCACTTCTCCACTGTCTCTGTGTATGTTTAGTATGTTCACACTTGTTGTTTTTCCTAAACCTCACTAAAGGCAGAGGTTTGCATCTGGTTTTTTATCACAAATAGTGCAGAACTCAAGTATTTTCTGTTGCTGAAGTTTCTGTCTCTGGCACTCTTTGCCTGGTCAGCCATGTTGGATATTACTGCTCAGAAAACCTACAGAAAAACGACACAATGAACAAAACTACATCCGTATACACAGAGATAGCATAGATAAGAAGTGAGCAGCATTGTGTGCTTCACCAACACGTTATTAAACTGCACAGACTCGCTCCAAGACGTCTGGTGGTCAGACAAACCACTAATGGGCTCACTTGCCTTCACAAGACCTGCTGCAGAGTCATTTCGTTTTTTTTCCCTTTCGTTGCGAGTGAAAGTACCACAGATGAACCGAGCCTGCTTATTTTCCTGGGAAAGCCAGCCCCGAGGAGTGAGTCAATAAATAGGTCAGAGTTCAAGTGTGAGCAATCTACCCTGGCTTCTGTTTGCCCTGGGGGCAACTAAACTCTGCTGACCCCTCTTCAGCTTTTCAGGCTGCCTTCCTTTCTTTCTCTTTCTCCTTCTCACTCCATCTCTACTCCATCATCCCCCTCCACATCTCTTTGTCTGTCTGTCTGTCCGTCTGTCTGTTGGCTCTCTCGGTCTTTTTATGGATACAAGAGGCCGAGGAGAGCCCAGATACATTTCCCACTTTGCACGTGAGAAGGGAGAGAGTTCGGTTGATGGAGCAGAAGGCAGACAGGACGAGTCTGACACCCACAACGAGGCCTCCTCTCCCCACAGATCTGGCCTTTAGAAGGCAGACGGCGACACTGATTACTAATATGTCCCATCAAGCCAAACTATGTGGTGGTTTTCCCACAAATCTAATCAACAAAATTGTCTCCACCATCAATCTCTCAGCTAAAACTATGCATATAACTGTTACGACTTTCTGTTGCCACCACGTGACGTGCAGTACGTCTGTCTGTCCGTCTGCCTTTCCTCACTGTGACCCTCACATTTGGTTTTAGAGGTCCTGTGGTTAAGTGCAGAAGAGACGACCTTGTAGGTGACACTGATCACATGGCTCTAGCCTTGAATCGAATCATTTCGGCCAACACTGCCGCTCAACATCTCAAACATGGGGACGGAGCTCGTCCGCTAAAACACACATCGGTGTGGCAAAGCGACCGCTGGCTCCTCCTGCCCTCACGTCACAGCGTCCTTTGGGAGGACACTGACACTGACACTGATCTTCCTACATTAAAAATGCTATACATATATTTATTTATATATATACTGAGTATACTTTATATATATATACAATATATGTTGGCGTCCACTGCATAACTGCAGCTAATGTAACCCTTAGTATTACACATACAAACTGACCACAGTAATGCACATAAGTGACAAACAGTGATGGAACCATCAATATTGCACACAAGTGACCAGAGGAACTGGAACATTCAATACATTTATGGTCACTACCTTCCTCTGATGACTTGCACTGAATGGAGTTGAATATCCTTCCTATCCTGTTCCCCATCCCAGAGTATCCCTTCTTCAGTAGATATAAATTGGAAGGCTAACTAGGTCACTTCGAGAGTTCACTGGAGTTTAGCAGTAGCTAGCGCGTTTGACCGCACATGTCCCTGCCCGCGACCCGTAGCAGAGAAGAGATCTGAGGCTGTCCGCCTTGTACGTCAATCAAGCCGCAAACGCCATAGGGAGGATACATACATTCATTCATTTTCTAATAATTAGGGATGATAGATGATGGACTAAAATCTTTTTTTTTTTTTAATGTCACGCGATCTACCCGCACTGCCTCCACGATCGACCGGTAGATCGCGATCGACGTATTGGGCGCCCCTAGTCTAGGTTTGTAGTCTAGTCAACAAACCACTGTTCTTTTGTCCAGCTCTCATGGGAACATGATATTGATATTTCTTTATCTGATTCTCAGCGGATGACAACATGGAAGCCCTCCATTGGACATAAGCGAACAACCATGCTGATGTATGCTGATCAAGTTATGGTAACAGCATCTGATTCCTCTTTTGGAGTTCCATGTTGTTCAGATATGTGCACAGTAGTCGTATTTGAAATAAAGGCACTGCTGTCCGGCGCAAACTGCAGCTTCTCTTTTAAACTTGAAACACGTGGGGGTGGTTCACTTAGTGGAGCGCGTACTAGTAAGGCCGTCCGTGGTCTAACCACAGCGGCCCGACTTCAATTCCAGCCCGTGACCCTTTGTTGCACGTCTACCTCCCTCACCTGTTTCCCCTCTGTCACTATCTGATAATAAAGCCATTAAAAAGAATCTTAAGAAAAAACTTGCAACATGGAAATTACAATCTGCATTCTCAGGATAATTTGTAAAGTCCAAACTGAACAGGGTATGAAAGCTTTTAGGTTTTCAGCACGTATCTCCAGTCTGATCTTAAACTCAAAAACATTGTAACCCGTTTTTAAAGATGCGATGAAATCTATTGAATTCAGGGTGTCTGTGTGCAAATGTTTTAGTTAACACTTAAATCCGGGAAGACAGTTCTCTGGAAAAGTCAAGGAAAAAGCCAGAATTTGAAAAATACAGCTCTCCTCTCTCCCCCTCTGTCCTAAACCCCTCCCACCAGACAACCACGGGCATACATGAACTGGAATTAGCCGCTTTGGCTACGGTTAGCAGAAGACTAAACTATTAGCATCATTCACCATAGCCACTCAGCACCTGCCTCCATGGTAGATCTACGTACACGAGCGAGCAAACCAGTGCAACACATTGAGATACTAACGCTAAGGAAAATTAAGCTAGCAGCTTTGTCATGAAGTTCTCTCCATCACTGAAAGTCTTTATCTGATGCATGTGCATCTGTGTAACAACCAATAGGAACGCTCTCTCTCTTTGAGAGGACCCGTGATTGGCCAAAGTGTCCCGTCGCAGCCAAGAGGAGGTGCACAAGTCCAGTTTTCTCTCAGACCACCTGAACTACAACATGCTGAAAGGTTACTGTGCTCAAAGACACCAGAACCAAACAGCCTACCCCGGCTTTAATGTGAAACTGTGTGATGCTGTTCTTTGCTGGGTCTCACAAACGGTTATCACAGAAGAGGTATTTGATCCCAATGGGACAAACCTGCTTAAGTAGTTTAATTAAAAAGGCTAATTTGAAAATAAAAGAAATATGGCAACTCTGCACACACAGAGTGTGGATGGGTGCATCACCTAGTTTATTCAAAATCATTATTTACATTTGTTTTTTGTCCGAGACATCTTTGATGTTCATTCGGTTCATTCATTTGGTTTTCACAAAGCTTCATCTAAGGAGTATGAGTTAGTTTTAAAAATGATATCGCACTTGTTTTATCTGATCAACTCCTCAAAACCCTAAGATACTTAATTCATAACAGGATAAATTAACAAAAGAATTAATCAGTCATCAAAGTTGTTGACTAATTTTCTGTCTGCTAATTGAATAACTGACTCATATCAGCGCTGCTTTATTCTAAACCTGTCGAACGTTTGTCTTTAAATGGTATTTGTGCTACTAGCTAGCTCTAACTAGCTCGTATCCAGTATTAGATAATAAACAGCCAGTATTGGTCGGATATATCGGTCTGACTGCTTCGCTCCGGTCCAGCCTCCCAGGGGACAGACTGCTGCTGTCTGTCTGCCGAGCCTGCCAGCGCTACAAAAACAAGACGGCGAAGCGAGGGGCCCCAGGGGGCCGCCTGGGTGGGGATGGTACAGGGGTGAGGGAGGGGGAGACAGGGAGGACGAGTGTTTACTTTTGTCCTCCGTGCCTGCCCGGCCCGGCTGGCTGGGAAATGACAGCAAAGGGGAGGAGGAAGGAGGAAGACCCAGTCTGGACGAGCAAAGTGGCAACAGGCCGATTCTGGTTGTATATGTGAGCCAGAGATGGGGGGAGATGGGGAGAGATGGGGAGAGATGGGGAGAGATGGGGAGAGATGCAGGATTCTCTATTTGGGTACATGCTCCTATACATCTGCCTCTGTGAGGATCACATTCTTTTTAGTTGGGATATCTATCTGGCAAAGTGGGCAACAATCCACATTTTGCCACAAAGTGAGGACACTTTACCAGAATTAGAGCTTTTCAGTAAAGAGAGAACGTTTGACTAAAGTACGCCTGTTTCAGTAAAGTCAGGACATTAAGACAGTTGGCAAAAGGCAAAGTGGGGACATTATGACAAAATGACATTTCTGGCAAAGTGAGGACGCGCTGGCAGGCACCAGTGTAAGAAGATTTGTGGTAAATTGGGCAAAATGTGGCAAATCACGGAGGGTTGACACTGTGAGGACGTTTCAGCCAAGTTAGGAAAAATGATGCCGTTTCTCCAGAGCCCCTAAAGTCCCCTTGTTCAAGCAGGATATGGATCTTGTGCACGCAAGTTTATTTAGTGTAGATTTGTGCACAAGTATTGATCTTGCGTTGACTATCTGATACTTTATTCCTCAGCAGTATATAAAACAGTTCAAATGAGCTCTACCCCGACAGTTAGATTAAAATCCTCCTTAAATTTTAACGAGCAACATTCGATAATGTTCTATAAAATAGTATAACACTGTGAAAGGGTCCGTATCCGCATCATCTTCTGCGCACAAGATTTAAAAAAAATATCACCTTTTGAGCCTTTAGGGCCTCCATACATTTCGATTAAGCAAGGAGATTTTGCCAGACTAGTGAGGACGTTGGCAAAAGGAGGATGATTGACCAAACCGAGGACACGTTAGCAACATTAAAGTGATTTTGGTCTGTCCAGTTTGTCGAGGGGCCGTTTGAGGGCAACAGCTTACTTTTAGGTTTAGTCTATAGATAAGGTAGCCGTGGTGATTAAGGTTAGAGGAATGTGGGATTACATTGGGTCAACGATCGTCTTCTCAAGTGCAGCGTTACAAATGTGTGTGTGTGTGTGTGTGTGTGTGTGTGTGTGTGTGTGTGTGTGTGTGTAAGCAGCAGAGAGAGAGAGAGAGAGCGAGTCTGAGTGATCAACACTGAGAGTAATAGTAATGTGTGTTTCTGAGTGTGTACATTCATGCCAAGGCTCCGCATACCTGCACGTGCACATGGCTGAAGCTTCAGCATGAACGTGCATGGTGGGCAACGTGTGTGTGTGTGTGTGTGTGTGTGTGCACTCAGTCACGCCACTCGCTGACTGTATACACATGTGCAGCTGTGTCTGACTGAGTGTCCGTCTCCTCTGTGTGTGCGTGTGTGTGTGTGTGTGTGTGTGTGTGTGTGTGTGTGTGTGTTTGGCAGCTGGCCGGGCTCCAGCTGTGTCTGGTTGGATAATGAAGTCCAGGTGCTGCTGCGCCTGCTTTAAGACACCTGTCACCAATATTTAGTGCCAGAGAAAGCCAGACTGCAAACAGGGCGAGACGAGCTGTTTGCTTATTTTAACAAGGCTGCCTAACTGGACCTGAGGACACGGGCTGTAGTATGAACCCTTTCCTAGAAGCTCTGTCTGCATGTGTGTGTGTGTGTGTGTGTGTGTGTTTAAGTACACTGTATGTGTTCATATGTGCAGCAGCGTCCAGAAATCATTCAGCTCCGCCGACTTCTGCTGATTCAGGCATTGCAACCGAGAGCGTTCCCCTGAAGTTTTGCCTCTAATGGCAGAATTTTTCAATAGATTTGTTTTCTAATTTCAGCAGAATTGTGAGAAATACCATTAACATACATCTGCTTTGTCATTTGTTGAGGCTTAGAGCTAATTAATGGTTTTAAGTTTGGTCTGAAACACAGAAGAAGAGAAGAAGACAGAAGTCAAGTATTTGGAACAGCAAATACATTATAGTGGAATCAAGGTTAAATATCCTTTTTAAACAATTTGATTCTGTTGGTAAAATATCATTTACTCAAGATCTCCTCCAGTTGAAGCATCATCTGACTTTTTAGAATCCTTGAGACAAACTTCATTATCAGCAGTATTTAGTTGTGGCTTTCATGTTCTTAGTTTTATTGTACTAAACTAGTCTCATGTTCTACAGACGCCTGTTTTCAACACAGTGAGAAGAAAATAACCAAAAAAAACACTCCATCCAAGGTGCACGACCAGAGAAACCATGGCGCTCAATGCAAATGGGAGTGTGTGTGTGTCATCGAGCATACGGCAAGCGCATCAAAGCGTAAAAAAAAAGTAAATTTTCAACAAAGCCTGCAGTCAGTACGACAAAAGCAGCTTGTCTCTGACATTGATAAAATGTGTTCATCACTGCGTTAGTGTAGGCATACGTTTGTCTATGTGTGCATGTGTGTCTGTTTTAAAGCCCACACTCTTCATCCACAACGTGGGTGACCTGCTGTTTGTTTGTCTCAAAGTTTTATATTCTAAACAAATAGCCCAAAATCTTTTGAGTATCAGACCTGTAGTGTTGAGAGTGCAGAGGTAACTCCCAAATACCCCTGTAGCATAACTTCCCTCTCCACTATCTGTATGTTCCAAACAGTCACATATATATTCGCCAAAATGCTCAGCTTCTGTTTGCTTTGAATACGTAGCTGCAGAATCCTGCGGCAACTCATCTCATGATCAGTGAATCGTTAATCCAAATGTAGCCACGTTGTCTGATGGTAAAGTGAGATATTTAAGATATGTATTTATCACGTACTGATCGGACAACTTGAAAAAAGAAAATTGGATTATGCAGCAGGATATATTTCACTTTTTAAACAAAAATCCACGAAGGAGCACGATGCAAACTTCTCAGAGGAGTCTCTTCTGCTCTCAGCACGGGTCTTTGGTTCAGGGTTCCTTTAACAAATCAAAGGCTCCATTGAGTCATTAAACTCGTATATACAGCTACAGGAAAAGGAGGGGACCTGAGCTCCTCAGGTGTGTCTGTGCCTGTTCATGTTCGCCTTTACATACAGACATCTACATTTCCTTATAGTCTGAGGAGCCAAACAAAGGCCTACCTGTGTAAAGTTCTAGGAAACTTACCTTGGTCCTTCCAGCACATTGGGGCTTGTTTAACTTTTACAGGGGCCCCTCTGCTGTCCAACTCCCGTCTCCAACACCTGTGGCCTCTCAACAGCCTGTCTGTGTCACCCTCTACGTGCCGGTGCCAGCCCGCCACGGCCTGCCAGCACATTCAGCTACCTACAGCTGGCACGCTGCTTTTGGCGTGAGCGTGCATTGTCTGACAAAATGCCCCTCACTTGCCGTGCCGTTGTTTCGCTGGCGTTTCTCCGACGTGCTTGGAGCCCTGACGGCGCATATTGGGTTTCATTTGAGGCAGAGTTCACCTGATGCTGTAATCCAGAACATCTTTCAGCTACCAGCTTTATATGCACTCACAAGACTCTAATGCAATTAAGGCAATAATGCGAGTCAGGCAGGAGCTTTATAAGGGCTGCACTCTGTTTATTTAAGAGCATTTAGGACGCTGTTAGAGGAAGAATCCCCGTAGGGAGACACAGTATGAAAGGTTAGAGGAAACAACTCAAACAAAGACACAAGTACAACAAGCTTTAGAGGTGTTTGTACGTGTTTTTTGAACTTTACACTGAGACTAGCTCGCTGTTTTCTGAATGCTAAGCTAGGTGAACCACGTCCTAACAGTCCTCTCGGAAAGAAAACAAAATGTTGACCAAGAGGTGCTTGTTGTTGTGGGTGAAGCTCATTCAGAATTTAACATGACAATTCACAAGCTCATGTAAAATCTTTGCTTTGTAAAACCTCAGAGTCGGTGTCTCGATCAGGAGTGGAGCGGCTTTGCTTTCCACACCTCATTAAGTGCAGGGTGTGGATCCACTTTCTGCTGTTTGAGATCGTCTCTGTGACTCTGTGTGCTCCTGAGTGTTGAATCTTGGATCGACGCTGACGTGATTTAGTGTCAAACACGCTTCTGTCTGTATAAAAAGGTAAAAGACAGCATGCGGCAGCACTTCAGGTATCCCTCCTAAACAACCACAGATGTTCTTGGAGGCGAGGGATTTCACTGGAGAGTCAGAAAGGAAATATTACGACCACAAATGTGTTCTCGTGGCGTAAAAAAAAAAAAAAAAAAACTTCAGGCCCTTCTGTGGGTTTGGAAGCTGAAAAGCCTCAATTTGGAGGGAAAAGACATGAAAAAAAAACCCACACGTCTCGGCAACGTGCTTTCATCCACAATTCACATAAGTGCCTGGACGTGGGTTTTTAATGCCACGAGAACTCATTAGTGGTCATGATATTTCCCCTCATACCCTTCAGCCTTTGTTAAAGACTCATCACCGGGTGCTTCCATCTAGAAACACAGACAGCTTTCTGGCCCTGATTCCCTCCATTAATCATAACATTGGCTGCTGTGAGTTTGGTGAAAACTGCCTTGTGTGTGTGTGTGATGTTGATCGGAGTGCTGAGCGCTTGAGAGGTGGCTGATTTCTGGCAGATGATTTTCTTTCATCACAAACTGGACGCAAGGCAGGTTCACACAGAGGCATTACATTGTGTTTACAGCTGTTTAATAAGCATGAAAAGTTGTCGTATTTTGCTACATCAGTGTAATCTTTACTAAGACAGCAGAGAAGTTGGGGTGTCTGTGGTTCGGAGGCAGAGTGGGTCGTCCTTGGACAAGACACCGAACCCCAATTTGCTCCTGAAGCAGCTTCAGTGTGTGAAAGAAAAAAAGTCTCCTCCAGCTTAGATTCCTCCTGAATGAATTATGGAGAGGAATGAGTCTGTGTTGTAAAAGCGCTTTGAGCAGAAATGACTAGAAAGGCGCTAAACAACTGCAGACAGATTACCAGTCAGACGTTTTGCTCATCTTTCATGCTGTGAGTTTAAAAACCATGTGCTTTAACATTTTACACAAAGTTCAGAGGTCAGCTGGAGCCAGTCGAGGCTCAGATTCTTGTTTTAGGACACCCCAAGCTGTTACGACCAGAAGCTCACACAAGAAGATGGACTGAAAAGCTCGACGGGAGACAAACAGATGGTAAAAAGGTGCAGTTTGTTGTTGAACATCAACAAAGATGAGGCAGCAAAAACAGACCTGATCTAAAAGATACCTGACTACAGCTCTCAACAAGGTATCAACACTGAGTAGGACGCACAAGACGATCCGACACACGACAGCGGGGGGGAAGCACGGACAATATATACACCAGGGAGGGGGGGGGCACAGGTGGAAACAATCAGGGCGGGGCAGATAATCACAGGAGCGGGAAACACACAAGGGGGGAGGAAGAGGGAGAGGGAGAAGTTTAACGCAACTATAAAACAGGAAACACAAAACACGTGAACGAACTTTAACAAACAAACACAAGCTGCAAGCAAATCTTTCTGTTTTGTGCACGTGTTAAACCTGTCTCTCTCTCTTTCTGTCTGTCTTTCTCTCTCTCATTAACCAGGATGAGGGTGTGGTCGTGGGAACAGTGCGGGGAGACGGGCGTGGTCCTGCTGGGCTTCCTGACGCTGGCGGTGTCTGTGGGGAACCTGTCCACCAGGGGGCTGCAGGTACACAGACTGTCTGTGACCACTTCGGTTTCTTGTGTTACTGGTTGTCTAGCAAACAGGAAATGTCAGACATCTTTGACTGGATTCAGGAGACACCAGACGGACTGAAAAGACAAAAGAGGAGCGATGAACTGGGGTAATGAGGCTGAAAACTGACTCAGGTTCCACCCAGAGAAAACTCTAGGTGTCTTGGTAGTTGTTTTAACGGTTAAGAGTCAGAATCAGCTGGACTGAATCATGGTAATGGAGATTTGGTTCATATTGTTATGTAAATGGTTGTGTACTACAGTACTGGACCTCACAGTTCGACCCCTAATTACCAGGTTTGATGCTTCAGAGGAGCAGAAAATGAACATGTTTGCAAACAGGATAAAAAAAATACAGAATTAAAACACTGGTTAAACTTTTTAGTTAGCGGCTAATGAAAGAAACCCTCGATACAAAGACGGCCACTCATTAGAAGAAGCACGAGAGAGGAAACTTTAAATCAAACTGTTGACCAGGTAGTGGAATCAGCATTTTAAAATATGAACACATTGAAGAAAACATGTCACATCATGTGTCTAGTGTGATCCAACCTTCAAGTGGCCCTTTACAGTTTGCATTTGAGAAGCCCAAGTAGAAAATAGATTGTCTGGCCAGTGCTGAAACTCTCTATGAACTTGTGCAGTGTTCACACCTGCTGACATTCAGAGGAAAAGTTTCCATCACAACACCACCCACCTCGTCCGCAGTGACATTAAAGCTGCAGAAAGCATCAGAGGTGAGAGTCTCAGCGTCCGCTCAGCGAGGAATCCCTTTCTCTACCGCGTCTCTGTCCCCGTTCCGCCGTCTCAGGTGTTTTCAGCTCTCAGTTTTACTTTTCTTCAGTAAATCTTCTCTTTCATTAACTATCAGTGGGTGAGTGACATCATCAGAGCCAGCCAGAGATTTAGTGAGTAAGTTGGGTCAGTCACAACAACACAACTTCATTATTTACTTTATTATCGATCATTCTCATGTGTTTATCCTGCTCTGCAAGCTGAAACTCATTCAGGTAGACGTACAGTACACTGTTATACAGTGTCTAAGTGATGTGCTACAGGTATCTTTTATGGTACAGTAAAGGTTTTTAATTCTTTTATTGAAACAAGTAATATATCGTACAAATAACAACACATACAAGGACACACACAACTACAAACACACACATATATCTACATTTTACATGCACAGTAATGTTACCGGCCATCCTTCATTAAGAGCAGCATCTCGAGGCAGCTTCCATATTTACTTTCACTTCAAATGTCAAACTACAGCTGCAGCGTCCAGACTCTGGTTTACAAAAGGGAGAAAGACACGGTCAGTAACAGGCACGTTAATGTCAAACACAAAGTAATGTGACTAAAATCAGCAAGTCTGTTTTAAATGTGGCAAAACAAGAAGGCACTCGTCAAACA
This sequence comes from Pempheris klunzingeri, assembly GCF_042242105.1. NCBI lineage: Eukaryota > Metazoa > Chordata > Actinopteri > Acropomatiformes > Pempheridae > Pempheris > Pempheris klunzingeri. Next base: position 2,811,582 of record NC_092018.1, on the reverse strand, counting down.
AAGGTGAAATAAATTAAAGAAATAAAAGTCTAAGCAGATAAAATGTAAAAAGAAGCAGCGTGCAAAGTTAAATCCTAACTTCTGAGAGCGATCAGAGCTCTGTGATGTGTAGCTGTCAGTCCACCAATCCTTTGCTCTTCTCTAACTACTCTAAACTACTCCCTGTCTCTCTCTCTCTCCCCGTACCCATCTGTCTCTCCCTGTCTCTCTCTCACTTACGCTCTCTGTCTGGTATTTCCAGTGTCTCTCGCCCTCTCTCACAGCTGCTCTGTCTCACACCTTTACAAGGAGCTCAGTGCACATTCCAGCGGTCACTCTGATGAATCTGTCTGAGTGAAGGGACGCAGCCATCGGCCTGAATTAACGCTGCTCCTGCACATCAGGAATGTGTGATATGCTGACCGTCTTCACACGTTTGAGCCCCAGTACAAAAACACTCTGACGCTCATTTACTGTCATTCTGTGTGGCTCTGACGCACTCCCCTCTGACGGTCCAATCACCTCTATAGCACATTTACAAAGTGGAATTAGAGCACTATTAAAACTACTACAATTACTGCAGCTGCTGCTAAAAGAACCACCAGTGTATTCACACGTTTCACTGAAGTAAAAGTAGTAAAACCACAGTGTAAAAATACTCTGTTCTTCTCTTACTGGCATCAAATTAAGCTTAAAGTACCAAAAGTCAAAGTACTCTTTATGCAGAACGGCTCATTTGAGAATCATATATATTATCTTACTGGATTATAATTAGCTGGTAAGCAGGAGCTCATTTTACTTGCTTTATACGCTCCTGTAATACCTGTAATATCTATCAGACGAAGTTATGCATCATCTAATCGCCCTCTTCTCGCATAAAACAGTAAAAGTGATTCACTGAGCAGCAGAAATGTTTTAGTTTGTCAGATAATTCTTGCAGATTCAAACAAAAACAGCTGCGTCTCCATTCGTCTGGACATGACGAATGTTCCTGCAACAACAGAAAACTCAACTTCCATCATTTGTGTGTGTGTCTTTGTACGCTTTTGTCCGTGTGTGTGTGTGTGTGTGTGTGTGTGTGTGTGTTTCCAGGAGGATGGTGTGGCGTCCAACAGCCTGGAGGAGGAGCTGGAGGTGACCACGTACTGGTGGGGGGAGTGGGCCAAGTGGACCGCGTGCACTCGTACCTGTGGAGGGGGGGTGATGTCACAGGAGAGACACTGTCTCAAACAGAGGTCAGTCGCTCAGCACACACACACACACACACACACACACACACACACACACACACACACACACACACACACACACACACACACACATCACTACAGATACAGTACAGATGAATGCAGAATCTTGGTATCATGAGTGGTGACGACCGGTCGCGTTTCAGCTGCCTTTGGTTGCATCCAGAGGTGGAATACATGCAAATATCAGAACAAATCAATGATGATCTGATGAGAATTTAGCTTTTTATTTGCTTCTTCAATGTATCTGCATACATCTGGGTTAAACAATGACAGACACACAGGGGAAGTGTTTTCTAGATATCCTAGATTTTCCTTTATTAAGTGTGTGTACATGCACCTCCCACGCATTAAAATGAAGATAAACAGACTTTAAGGAAGGGAAGCCCAGAACAACAATACACACCTGACACCTGTATGTATATATCATATTGTAACACTTGTGTTGGCAGTCAAACCGAAGGTCGGTTTAGCTCACAGACTTTTTAATGTGTTCCTTATTCCTCCAAATGTTTTCTGTCCAAAGAAAGAAAGTTGCTGCCGGGAAGGACAACATGACCTGTACAGGAACGTCTAAGAAATATCATCTCTGCAACACTAAAGTGAGTCGCAGTCGACTTCCAGTTAATTGCTTCTCATCACTTTATTTCACGTTTTCTATTAAAACAAACACACTCCTTCTGAGCGGCTGGCGGTAGAGGCCTGCGGTTGTGTAGCTGTTTGAAAGCGAAGCCGGGCGGGGCTCAGAGCCACTGATCATTCTCACAAAACCATCCCTGCACAAATAAATGCTTAAAAAGACTTTATTTGTGTAACATACTGTAAAATGGAGTGTGAAACAGACCAGTGTTTAATGCTCTGCGCCGTCTCTCTGCACTGCAGGAATGTCCTGCCACTGGGAGGAGCTTCAGACAGGAGCAGTGCTGGTCCTTCAACTCCCAGCTTTACAATGGGAGGAACTACCAGTGGAAGCCTTTGTATCCTGGTAATAACACCCATAAAACACCCTGAAACCCTCTCATTACCCCTTTAAACACACCAGAGGTGACCGAGGTCTTTGCTGCCATAGCTGCTGAACACATCCAGTGTCCAAAACAGCAGCATCCTCTGTATGACTTTGTATATTGAAGTGTTCCTACACTGAGAGAGAAAATGTCAAAGAGAAACAGAGAGAAGTCTGTGGGGAATGTGTCAGAAGAAGTGACAGGGCTGTGACACACTCCTCAGCCTCCACTAATCAATATATTTTTTTTATATATTAACAATAAATCAAAGAGATTGCTCACAGTGCTGAACCCACAGAGAATCAACTCGTCAACTCTGCGTCTCCGCGGTGTTTTATCGATTTTTGAGCTCATAGTTAGGAGTCAAAGCACATGTAGACAGACCCACTGAGACACTTCGCGACTATCTGGTGAAGAAAGTGCAGCAACCAGCAGCTCAAGAGCAAGATATTTTTCTCAGGGGTTGGTGGAGACCAAAGCTGAGCTAAAAGGAGGATGAATACTGGACTTAGAATCATCAGGAGGACACAAACATGAAATAAAAGCACATTTCTCTGTGCCTGCTTGATGTGTAATTCAGTAACATGTTTCCTTTAACAGCTAAATTTATGATAAGCTTGTTGGTTTATCAAAGACTGATGATTGTAGCTTTGAGCTATAATACCTTCGTTAATAGCCGTGGTAATGTTAACAGAAAGAGCAGAAGTTGACCAGATGTGGTAGAATTGCAGTGAATAGGAATATGTGGGTAAACGGAGAAATTGTTTTATTTCCATGTTCCTCTCCAGACGACTACGTTCACATCTCCAGTAACCCCTGCGACCTCCACTGCACCACGACCGACGGCCAGAGGCAGCTGATGGTGACGGCACGAGACGGCACTTCCTGCAAGTACAGCAGTTACCGCGGCGTCTGCGTGGACGGTAAGTGTGAGGTGAGTCCAGCTTCTTCTTCTTCTTCTTCTTCTTCTTCTTCTTCACTTTGTACCTGTTCTACCTCCCCTCAGACAGTTTCACTCCACTTCCAGTTTTCAGCACCACACCAAGTTTGTATGAGCAACAAACCCACAGGGAGGAAGCTGCTGAACTAGCATCTCGGCTTTCTGACCAACAATTAAAGTGAGTGAGGTGATAATGTCTGGTATCAACAAGCCTTTTCACCCAGAAAGACCACAAGCCGTGGCCTCGGGGCAGTGAGATCTCAAAATTACATGGATGCATAGATTATGATTGCACCTGATCACAGTAGGTCCACTAAAAGAGCTTGTTTGATCCACTGACAGGCTCAGAGTGTTATTCTAAGTGTGTGACAGTATCATGGAAAGGATCCCTACAGAGAGAGACCTGGAAGATCCTTTTGGTTTAACCACAAACAGCCGTTATATCGCTCTCTGCACACACACCAGACTACATTCACAAAAACAGGGATTTTGCACAGGAGCTGCTGGTGTACTGTTGTCTTGATCAGTTAATTAGTTTGTGTTATTGTGTGACTTTGGTGTGTTTTAAAGGGTTAGTTCGGGTAATTGTGTAAACACAATAACACCAACAAACTAACTGATCGAGGCAACAGTTCACCAGCAACTCCTGTGATCTGTGAGGTAAAATGAGCGTTTTTGTCAATGGAGTCTGGTCTATGTGCAGAGAGCTATTTAACTGGCTGTTTGTGGTTAAACCAAAAGGATCTTCCAGGTCTGTAGGGATCCTTTCCTGTAACAATTCAGAAGACTCAAACGCTGAGTCAGAGGGCAGAGGTAGGAGTAAGTAAACACAGAGATTTTATTGAAGGATTAAGGTGGGTAATGCACAGTCTGTTCCAAATGTAAAAAAACAAAAATCCAGACAACCAGGCAGAGACACAAGTCAGGTAACAGGCACGGATCAAAAATCCAACAGACTGGCAGGATACAAAGCAGGCAGGAGCACAAACTATGACTGGAACAAATAATGAGAGAAAAGTAATAAGAGACAATACAGGATGAGTGGGAGTGGGAGTGGATGGTGCACTGGTGGGAAAATCTGGCAGGTGCTGACTGGATGGTGAGCAGGAGGGTGGGGATTAGGAGCAGGAAGCTGTAGCAGTGTCCTCGACACCTTCATAATGTTGTCAGACACTTAGAATAAAAATCTGAGCCTGTCAGTGGCAAAAACAAACACTTTTAGTGGACGTACATTTGCAGGATTACATTACAGCCACAAGTTTTTCTACCTACCGCTCATTTTGAACCAAAAATGTGAGATTAAAAAATAATTATCCTTTAAAATGGCTGCAATCATTTGTTTTATGTACACAATTTGTCTCAGTAAGCATTACAACACTTGGCTGAACTGTATGTGTGGCTATTTAATTACAGGCCCATAATTTAACAACCAATAGCCATCACATATATTTCTATAAATAATATTAGTGACTTGTCAGGTTCCTTTTAAAGCCACAGTGTGATGAGGACGAGAGAAAGTGACGGAAACAGATTCAGACATAAAACAGCAAAACAATTGTCTGTGTTTGTCTTGTGTTGCAGACATTTTATCCATTTTAGGATAAATTCAACAGTCATTAAAAGTCATTTTCAGTCTGTGAGGCTGCAGAGGATGCAGACAGCTCCAGTGTAACACGAGGAACTCTTACATTTACTGTTACTTTTCTCATGAAGCTGCATGAAGTGAGCTCATAAAAACACAACATTTAGATAATAAACATGAGTGAAAACAATAAAATAAATGTATCACAGAACAAAGGTCTTCGGGTCACTTTCTAGAGGAATCAAAACTCGTGGCAGAACATATTTGATATCCTCCATCTTCATGTTGTTAGTGGTAATTTGTATTATTTATGATTCAAAGAGATTATTTTAATTCCATCCCCTTGACTTGGACTTCCTGCTTTGCTGCTCAGCCAATCGGATGTGACGGAGTACTGTTTTCCTCCAACACCTTGGATAAGTGTGGCGTCTGCCAGGGGGACGGCAGCAGCTGCAGCAGAGTCACCGGGAACTTCCGCCGCGGCGCCGTGACTCTGGGTGAGTCTGGGTAGATGTAAATTTTAATGTGTAGGACGTTCTCTGTGTGAGATGACGCTGACTAGTTTCTTCTTCTTCTTCCTCTTAAGGTTACTCTTTTATCACCCAAATCCCTGAAGGATCATGGGACATCCAGATCATTGAGAGGAAGAAGTCGGCTGATGTTCTTGGTGGGTGTTTCCTCTTTTCCTGCTCTAAATGACACGTGTGCAACAACACTCACACTTTCTCTTGTTTCCCAGCCGTGACTGACCAGGCGGGAAACTTCTTCTTCAATGGGGCCTACAAGGTGGACAGTCCCCAGAACTTCCACGCAGCAGGCGCCGTCTTCAAGTACCGCCGGCCCATGGATGTGTACGAGACCGGGATCGAGTACATTGTCGCCAAAGGCCCCATCGACCAGGCCATCAATATCCTGGTACGCCTCCCTCGATAGAGCGTGTGCATGTGATGTCTTTGCACATGTAGTCACCAAAGCAACTCACCACGGCTTCACCAGGGACCTTTACTGTACATCTACGCCCCTCTCTCTGTCTGCCCTGTTTCCTCTTGGCACAAATATACGTTTTACAGATTAACATCCACTCATTGGCTTGAATTTGCTGCCTCATATTGACAAATTAGAGGTTTGACATACTATTTGTGTGCATTAGCAATCAAACAGGAATAGTAGAGACGTCATTTTAGCCTCTAAATCTCTCAGTTGTAGTAACCACACTTTGTTTTTAACTACAGTTCTTCATTAATTAATGTTTTTGTTGGAGCACTACTAACTTATAGTGTGTGCAGAGGGAGCTGAGTGAAGTCTGATGAATATCCTCAAGTAAAACCGTCTGTCTGTCGGTGTGAAGTGGGCGTTAGCAGCGTTAGCAGCTTCTACCATAACACAAGCAATCTCCACTTTAGCCGTGGGCGCTGGGTTTTGCATTGTGGGTAATGTAGGCGCCAGATTGTATGGAAAGTGGCCGTGCTAAAGAGCGTCCTCTTGCTGCGTGTCACCCGTCTACGCTAATGTGTGTGGTAAGATCCAAAGTGCCCCCCGACCTCCACACCCCACAGAGACGTGTGCACACGTATGTTGGTGCAATTGATGAAATCCTATGATGCATCTTGGATGGTATTTGAAGGAGACTTTACATACTTGATCGAGACCATATTCACAGAACCTGAAGGATCCAAAGAGCTCATGTGACTGCACTGTAAAACTCATCTACAGAATCAAAGGAATGTTTCTTGTTCTGGCCTTGGTCATCTTAACCAATTGTAAAATAAGAAGAACAAGAAATGAAGCTTTAGGCCACTTTTAGCCTTCACTCTTGAACTTAATAAAGGTCACTCTGATTAAAACTGCTGACTCATGAGGCCGTTTGTTTGTGTTTTTCCGGGTTAGCAGTGGAGCGCCTGCAGCAACGAAGAGTCTTAGAGTCTATTAGGAATATTTCCTGGCATCAAGCCGCTCATGTGTGATGTTGTAGCAGCTTCAGGTGCCAGAAATGTGTGTTTATTCTGCTTTTTATAAGTGTCTATGACGTCTAAGATGTAAATGTAATGCAGACGCAGTGGTGGGTCTGTGTCCCGGGTAGATTGAGTGCAGGCCTTGTCGTCTGACAGTGGCCATAAATCCCAAACGGTGTCCATGTCACAGGCCAGGTTTGATAGATATCTCTGCAGGATGATGGAGCACAGAGACCCTCACTGTCACTCCACTGGTTCATCCACTGCTGACGATGAGGTCTTATCATCAGGTTGATCAGCCAAGGAGCATCTTAAAGAGATTCATATGCTCAACCTGAATTATGATTTCAAACAAGTCAAGCCAAGTCACGTTCACAACAGCATGCATGTGATGTAGTCTAATACAATAACCCTGCAATCAATCCTGCAAGGTTTATGGAAACATCAGCATAATACAAAATCTACTAACTAGCTCATTCATAAATATAGACTTAACCAAGTTATTGTGACATGTGAGAACAACAAGAGCAGAAAACAGTCATAAGAAACACAGTTTAGGAGCTGGTTTGTTCCGTGTTTCTGGTCTGAAGCCTGTTTAAACTAACCTGGCCTTCACCCTCCTCTTGTCCCTCAGGTGTGGAACCAGAACGGCCGCACTCCGTACATCACTTACGAATACACCGTCCTCCGGGACTCCCTGCCACCCGTCCCACCTCCTCCCGTCTACACCGGCTCAGACACCTCTGCCGGAGAGGTTTCTGTGGAGGTGGGGGGTCTGCTGACCCCTAACAGCAGCATTTATGACCAGGCGGCTCCCGGAGGCCAGTTGGAGCCGGGAGGTGCTGAGGGGCAGAAAGGCCAAGAGACCAACGAGGTGTATGAAGAGACGGCGGCCATCGACTGCGACCAGGATGGAGCCCCAAAATTTACAGGTGGGGGCTGTTTGTGACGCCTTAGATCTGTAGGACTTGACGAGATTTTGAATCATAATGAGTTTCTACGATCACATTAATAAAACCTTTTCAAACACTCAGATTTTATAGATTTTATAGATTTATAGATACAGCTGTGCACAGGTGATCATCTGAGATGTTGTTGTGGGGGGTGTTCACGACAATATATGACCTTTGGTAATAACATGTTGGTGTTTAACACATCCAGGCACTAAAACACTAATATACATGTAATACTAAGGCACACAGTGAAGATTACTGTCAATAAGGAAGAAAGTAAATAAGAGTTGTTATAGCGGGAATGTTTAGTGCAGTGAGTTTTGAAGCTTTGAATGTTTTAGATATCAATACTGATGGGGCAATATTCCTTTAGTTTTAACATAAAGATGCAGCTTCAGTGGATTGAGAGTCACTAATATTTGCTTATTTAGGAATTGTGAGCGATTTTTTTTTAACCATTTTTTACATTTGATGAATAAACTTCAGTACTGCAGTGTCATGGCGGCACTATTTCTAGATTACCTTGAGCTTATCTTTGTGTATCGGCATTCTGTAGATTCTAATATACCGGGTTGAGAGAGAGCGGAAAAGAAAGTAAGATGGAGAATAAATCAGAAGGTGGCTCAGTGGCCCATTGGCAGATTAGATGAAACAGGTCAGATTTTACTCTGGATCCTCTATTTCACTCTCTTTTTCTGTGGATCTCTGTATTATTCATAGTACAGACACATAAAGAGGATCAGCGGCAGATGAAAAATTCAGAGTTTGGTCGTGTTTTCTCCTTTTAAAAATGGCTGCATCACAAACATGAGCGGTAATGGCCTTCCTGCGGGCTCTCAGCTCGCTCAGCTGACTGCCGAGGCCATTACACCACCGCTTCGGGTGGTGAGATGAGATGAAGAGGTGGTTGAAAGGCTCACCGTACACTTTGGACACAGGCTGACGTCACACTACAGACCACCGAGCGCTGACTGAAAACGCTTGACTTCATCTTCTCATCTTCTTTTCTTCATCCTCTCTCCTCCGATGTTCCTCATCCACTCTTTGTTTTTGAATTTTCCGGCAAAAATGTAAGATTCTGATCACTTCTCATCTCTAAAATTAACTATGAATAGTGCAGACAGGCCAATTTATCACTCACAAATGTCCACAAGACATTTTTTACCTTCTACACACCGAGACACCACATTATTAGGTACAGTTGTACCACGTAGAAGCGTTAATACAGCAGCTAAACCTCATCTTTGTGATGTTGCCACTGTGTCAGATAGATGTTGATTCAACCTCATGGTCATGGGATGTGTTTAGAAACTTGGTTTACACCCCTTAATATGCAGTTTCCCCTTGTGTCACCACCGAAGTCACTTTAAGGTCGTTAAAATACTTATTTCAAAAACATCACAGAGTATCTTATACAGTATATTGTGGTGCTGCATGTCCCATCTTGTTCCAGCTCTTCATCAAAGCCGTGTTCAAACTGTGGGCTGTTCCGTTAAAATATAAAATAATGATAAATATGAATATAAATATAAAATGATATTTAGATATCTTGTACATCAATTTATATGGATTTCCTCAAAATTCAACCTGGTGTTTGGCATCTTTGGAAACTTCAAAGGTTTTGAAGGGTTATTGTATTGGGTTGCATCAGATTGTAGCTCAGTGTAAAATGGGGAATATCAGCGCTTGTTGTGTTCAGTTGTCTACAGCTACAAAGAAACAGAGAGCTTTAGCTGATGCACAGGTGTGACAGCTCAGGAGAAACAATTTAACTTGTGTTCACTCCAACACAGAATTAATATGGATGAGAAAACAGCTGCAAAGTCTTCCAATCCAAGCTGAATAAGAAATTACGTTCTCAAGTGCAGACGTGACCAAAAAGCTCCATCACAGATTGTGTTGAAAAGGTTCATTTGTTCTTTAGGCGTAGCTGAATTTTTCCTCTTTGATCCATCAGAAGGAAACAGCAGCCACACAGGCAGCACTGCCAACCCTGCCCCTGCTGGTGGGCCCCTGGACACGGGGCCAGACTCGCCAAACCTCATCTGGAGGGTGCTGCTGGACGGACGAATTGGCCCCGACGAGCTGCTCATCAACATCTCCACCAATCAGCTGCTGACGGAGGGAGACAGTTTGTTCTCGTCAGAGGTGGGACCCGTGGAGGTGGACCTGAGCGGCCTGGAGCAAGACGGAGCGTTTGGTTCCAAAGAGACGCTGGAGTTCACTCTGGGTCGCAAACGCAACGACAGCGGAGACACTTCCTACCAGAACAAGACAGTGCAGAGTGGTGGGAGGAGCTCCAGCCGCTCCAACAGAACCAGGTAATCTAACATAGTAAGAATGACAGCTACAAAGTGACTGACAGGTCGTAATAAACACATAAAACACATAAACAAGCAGCAGTGACAGCAATTAAAATACAATATGAACAAACTCAGGGCAGTGAGGAGTTGAGCAACAAGTTATAAAAATGACAGCCTGTACAATCAACCTTTTAAAAGCCAGGTGATCCAACAGAAACCAGGTGATCCAACAGAAACCAGGTGATCCGACAGAAACAAGGTGATCCAACAGAAACCAGGTGATCCGACAGAAACAAGGTGATCCAACAGAAACCAGGTGATCCAACAGAAACAAGGTGATCCGACAGAAACAAGGTGATCCAACAGAAACCAGGTGATCCGACAGAAACAAGGTGATCCGACAGAAACCAGGTGATCCAACAGAAACAAGGTGATCCGACAGAAACAAGGTGATCCAACAGAAACCAGGTGATCCGACAGAAACAAGGTGATCCAACAGAAACAAGGTGATCCAACAGAAACAAGGTGATCCGACAGAAACCAGGTGATCCGACAGAAACAAGGTGATCCAACAGAACAGACTGATTTACAGGCCGTGCAGGAAGTACACAGGTACACTGTCAGGTAGACTAACAGGTATGGAAGTAGGAGGACATGAAGGCTACCATGCAGGACAGCAGATAGGTGGGAAAACTAATGGGCAGTCTGCAGGTAGACAGTTTAGCAGACAGACAGTAGAGCAGCTAGACAGGTGTTATACGCATTTTGTTTCAGACTCATTTTAAAATGGCTTTATTTCATTTTATTGTCTCATCAGTCCTCACACACACACACACGACACTCCACAATGACAAAGCAAAAACAGACTGTGTTTTGGTAATTCCTTCAAAATAAAAGTTTGAAATATATTCTTTACATACAGTAATGATTCAGTTTGTGTTGTACTTCCATCAGTGGTCCTTGAGATGCTTCTACAACTTGACTAGACTCCACTTGTGCCTAACTAAAGTCATTGCACCCAAACAGGAGTATCATAGTTGCTGGTGTTTGTCAGGGAGAAAATAAAAGCCGTGAGATTGAGCGAATTGTCCCTAAACCTGCGAGACAGGGTTGTGTCATGGCACAGGACACAAGAACAAGAGTCCGGTAGAAGTTTGGAACCACCTCCCAACCAAGAACCCAATGGGTCACTGTGAATGAGATCCAGAGTTCCTTTGAGGAGGTGGGTGAACCTTTCAGAGAGACGAGCAGAAGTCCACCAATCTGATGAAACAAAGATTGAGTTATTTGGCTGCAGTTTCCAGCGGCGTGTGTGTGTGGAAGAGAGCCGGCACAGAGCATCACCTCTTCAGCACCATCACCACAGGCTGCTCAGGCTTTCAGGCTGGGACGAAGGTTTACATTTCAACAAGAAAACTACCTGAAGCAAACGCACAGGAGTGGCTTCGAGAGAGCTCTGGATTGCTGGAGTGGCCCGGCAGAGAGAGTCCGGACCTGAACCCAGTGGAGCGTCTCTGGAGTGATGTGAAAATGGCTGCGCACGGACGCTTCCCATCCAACCTGTTTGCGCTCGCACGACTGTGCCAAGAAAAATGAGAGAAACTTCCAAGAGGAAGGTGTGCCAAGCTTGTATTACCGTTTCCAAAAAGACTTGAGGCTGTCATTGCTGCCAAAGGTGCTTTAACCAAGTATGAAGTGAAGAGTCTGATTTCATTCTTTCATTTCTAATAAATTACCAAAACACTCCATAAACCTTTTTTTTTTTTTGGAGTGTTGTGTGTAAAAAAAAACTGAATTTAATCCATTTTAAGTTGAAACATACAACTTTCCACACGCACTGTACAGACAGTAAAGCAGGACAGACAGACAGGCAGAAAAGCAGGTGGACAGGTTAACTGACAAGCAGCAGAGCAGGAAGACAGGTGCCGCAGACACGTAAAGCAGGCAGACAGGCAGGCTTTTTTTTTTTTTTTTTTTTTTTGCATTCATCATATTTATAATTCATGTTGGCTTCGCTGCTCTGTGTCCAAACACGGCTTCACCAGTTCTGCAGCCAGCAGCTATAAAACACACGATGACACGCCCTTTCCTCTGAGAGACAGAGAGAGGAGAGGAAACGAGCGGAGCAGAGGAGCACACAGATGGGAGGAGGGGAGGGAGGGAGGGAGGTAGGGAGGAGGGGAGGGAGAGCATACAGCCACACTCAGAAACAAATAATTCAAGGTATTTGCAAGAAAAGTGAAAAATATGACGCAAAAGGGGACAGCGTGCTGTCAGACTTTAGTCACCTCTGGGGAGAAAACACCGTGCAGGAGTCAGTCTGGCTTACATGGAGGGATGCCGGCGAGGTATAACTCACAGCGCTTGTGATTTTCAAATAAACGTCTGGCGGCTGGCGGAGGTGGAGGGAACGACCGGTGTTATGACAAGAATGTGCACATGACTTTTATGTGATGCGATGAAAAAACAAAGTGCGTCTGCCGGGATGCAGGCTGTGAATCAGCTGTGGTCGTCTGAGGCCTTGGAGACGAGCCTCAGTGTGTGTGTGTGTGTGTGTGTGTGTGTGTGTTTCAGGCTCGGTATGACTGGGGATCCTCAAATGCACTTAAAAGAATATTTCAGAGAAAAGTAATATGTTTTGAAACTCTATCTGTGCGGCGCTAAAAGGTTTATATGTTTGTGGAGGACGGCAGCTGTAATCAGGTGGGATTCACAGCAACTGGAACTAATTTTAATAGTGAAAAAAAAAAACATCAACGCATCAGAAGAAACTTTTCAAACTCCTCCTGCAGTGAAATCCAGAGTATGTTCCAGTCTTATTTTTGTTAAAAAATGTCTAAATTCTTGCATGACACAAGGATAAATGCTCCCTCAGAGACCGCTTAGGCTTTCCTCATACGTGTGTGTGTGTGTGTGTGTGTGTGTGTGTGTGTGTGTGTGTGTGTGTGTGTGTGTGTGTGTGTGTGTGTGTGTGTCTGTGTGTGTCTGTGTGTGTGTGTGTGTGTGTGTGTGTTGACAGGGGGAATCAGAGGCTCTACCAGAAGAACCTGAAGCTGAGTGCTGCTGACATGTACCGCTGGAAACTTTCCTCCCAGGAGCCCTGCAGCATGACCTGCTCTATAGGTGCACACACACACACACACACACACACACACACACACACACGCATGCACGCACGCACACACACACGCGCACACACACACACACACACACATATATACACACACACAGAAGTTTCATGGGTTGTTAGCAGGTTCACATCTTTGACAGCCACCTGTCATCACCCTCTTATAATCAGATCAAAATCTGTAACATCTGATCAGACTACAGACCGATCAGACTACAGACCGATCAGACCACAGACCGATCAGACTACAGACCGATCAGACCACAGACCGATCAGACCACAGACCGATCAGACTACAGACCGATCAGACCACAGACCGATCAGACTACAGACCGATCAGACTACAGACCGATCAGACCACAGACCGATCAGACTACAGACCGATCAGACCACAGACCGATCAGACTACAGACCGATCAGACCATAGACCGATCAGACCACAGACCGATCAGACTACTATCCTACTGTGGTAATAAACTTTATTTATAGTTTTAAACAAAGTTTCAGTGCTTATGATAAAACACGATCATGACAGAATAAAGTAGAATAAAGTGAAACAACACAAACTGAATTCAATCCAACTGCCTCATTTGTAAATATCTCTCCTTAATGAAAGCTCCACTCTGTGTTTCCTTCATGTGAACCCTTCAGCTCATTGTTTCTTGCTCACAATCCAGGAGTGTCAAAGTCCTTCGTCACATGTGTTCGTTATGACGGCGTGGAGGTGCACGATATGTACTGCGATGCTCTGACCAGACCGGAGCCAGTCCACGACTTCTGTATTGGCCGAGAGTGTCAGCCCAGGTACAGTACGCTGGGAGAACGTCTTAACGAACCACTTATCATTTATCAGTTCAGGAGTTTTGGAATTGATCCAGTAGATCGCCTCAGCCAGCAGCAGCAAATAGGCCGCAAACGGCTGTAACATAATCCACCTGATCAAAGTAGGTCCACTGAAAGAGCTCCGGGCTCAGACTGTTATATCGCTCTCTTCAAAGGCACCAGACTCCATTGACGAAAACAGTAATTTTACCTTACAGAACATGGCACTTTGAATAACTTGTAACTGAAAACACCAACACAGAAAAATAACAGATTGAGGCAGCAGCTCCAGTGTTCTGCAAGATAAAATCCCTGTTTTTATGAATGTAGTCTGGTGTGTGTGCAGAGAGCGATATAACGGCTGTTTGTGGTTAAACCAAAAGGATCTTCCAGGTCTCTCTCTGTAGGGATCCTTTTCATGATGCTGGCACACACTTGAGGTGATCTGCAAGACAAAATGTAGAAACAACATCTTCTTTTCAGATGGGAGGCGAGCAGCTGGAGCGAGTGCTCGAGGACCTGCGGGGAGGGTTTCCAGTTCCGTCAAGTTCGCTGTTGGAAGATGCTCTCGCCGGGCCTGGACAGCTCGGTCTACAGTGACCTCTGCACCATGGCCGACCTGGAGAGACCCGTGGAGAGACGGCCGTGCAAGAGCCCCGCCTGCGGCCCACAGTGGGAGGTGGCCGAGTGGACGGAGGTAATGAGTCACCCTGCTGAGAATAAAACCAGCACATTTATAACATAAAGAGCAAGTAAACAGAGAGAGGAGGTGTGTGTTTCATGTTTTCACAGCACACATGCCGTTCTCTGTCCACCACTGATAACGCTTTTCACATTTCTCTCTCTTTTGTAGCTCTTGTAAGTGACCGTCTTTGTTTTAACTGCTTCACGTGGACTCTTGTTCTGTTTGTTCTCCATCACTCAGAGAGTCTTTTCCTCGCAGTGCAGACATCTCTCTCGCGCTCTTGTCAGGCTCGGGTTCAGCAGCCGTCTGCTGCAGTCTTGCGGTCCGATTGTGGTCGCTGATGGATTCTCCAGAGACTATTAGCAGACACCAAAAAAAAAAAAAAAAAACCCTGCATGTGATTTGAGCCAGCGGGGTTTGAAAAACACAGACAAATGAGTGAAATGCAACAATTCACTGATGGTTTCTTCTCTTTGGAGCGTTTAAACATCCATACATTCACATAGGATCAGCTGTCAGAGCGTTTTTATAGAGTATCTTTAGACACTCTGATATTTTCTTGTGTATTTTCTGCATTGGGGAGTCACTTGTGTCAGCAAAATACAAGTAGTAAATATTTATTATGTCTTTTTTTCTCCCTTTGTCAAGCATGAAGTTCAAACCGAGTACCACATTAACAACATCTGTAACGCTTGTGCAGCAGATTTAGTCTGCAGGCAACAATAACTATTAGAATTAAATATTTGAAACAGGGTGCACATTGACTGTCTGTTCCACGCAGGGAAAGTCAGGGAATTCAATATATTATTTGGGGATTTTTTTGTGTCTTATTTAAAGAATAAAAAGTATTTTTTTTTGTAACATTGATAATTTTCTTCTTTGGGTTGTTTCTGGTTTTATGCACGAAAGTTTAGCTTCCATTTCTGCTCCTCAAGCTCCCGATCTAACGTAAGCAATCTTCTGTACATTGGAAAGTCATATTTTCTAAAGATCAGTCTGATTCCAGCAGATTTTAGACTAAAATGATTAGAAATGTCTTTAAGGTCAACAGTTCTCCGAAGGCTGAACAGCGACGTCCTGATAACAAACCTGCTTCTCCACTCCAGCACTCGTTTCATGGAAATGTCTCCTTCTTGAACCAGTGTCCTGCCAAATGTGGCCGTAAAGCCCAGGTGAGCCGCGACGTCCGCTGCTCTGACGAGACCAGATCATGTGACCCGATGACCAAACCACCAAACATCAAAAACTGCACCGGCCCGCCCTGCGAACGCCACTGGACTGTGTCGGAGTGGGGGCCCGTGAGTTGTCTTTGCTCTGCACATACACGACTCTGCATGTCAGTAAACACACAGGAACACACATGCAGAGTGAGATTATGTGTCTCTGCTAACAGGGCGTACTAGCTGCTGCGCTCAGTAGAATAAAAAATGAGATTAATGAGATTAAAGATGCCAGTAAATGTAACGTTTAGTGGAGTGAATGAGTTTTAATAAAAGTTCACACTGAAGTCCTCAGAGCAACAAGACAATAGACCCCAGTAGTAACTCAAAATAAGAATGCTGACTGGATTAATGAATGATTAATGATTAAAGAATGACTAATAATCTGTCAGATTAATGATCTATCAACTATACTAATGGAGAACTAGTGCATGGACACGGTGCTTCACATACGCTCCTAATGACACTACATCAATCAATGCTAATAACATTTTTGAGTTTTACAAACATGAGAACAAAAGGATGAAAAACAAAATAATAACTTACAGAGTTTTAAAAACACTCACAAAGAAACTAGAAAATGGTGGAGCAGTTAGAGTCGTCTGAACGAAGCTTTGTGTCCTAAAATAATGACATTAACTCTATATATATTATATACGAGGAGATTTAAAGCTCTTCACTGAAGTCGTGAAGCCACATTTTCCCAAATTTGTTGGCAGAATCACAAAATATAAACCAGAGTTTCTGAAGGTTTTAGTTCTCTAAACCAAAAACTAGACCTTTAGGTAAATTGGCCTGCGTGCTGATAACAATATAAAGGTTGCGGCTTTATAATCAGCTCCTCTAAGACGACTCTCGTCTCCTGTATCAATATCAAAGTATCCGGTTCTATCACTTGCCCAAAAACATGTGGAAAGTTAATCTGCAGTAGTGGGATGATTTAGGGCAGATGATTTAGGAGGCTGCCTGCATCAGTCACAACAGAGTCCACATTAGGAGCTATTTACAAGGTTTACTTTGGAAAAATGAAGACTGAGGCTCAGTTTTTTTAAAATGAACGCGTCATGATGTGATTTTTTCTTTCCTCTGACGTGCTGCGATGTGACACGATGCCGTTTAATGTCACGGGATTCTTCCTTTTTATTTATTTATATGATGTGAGGCGACCTGATCCGGCTTCATGGAACATGAGCGTGATGATTGTAAATCGTCATCACTTTGACCTTTGACCTCCCTTCTGCCGCAGTGCTCGGGGTCATGCGGCCAGGGGAAGATGGTGCGTCACGTCTACTGTAAGGCGCCGGAGGGTCGCGTGGTTCCTGAGAACCAGTGCTCTGCGGAGAACAAGCCGCTGGCCATCCACCCCTGTGGGGAGAGAGACTGTGCTCCACACTGGCTGAGCCAAGACTGGGAGAGGGTGAGGAAACCATCAGTCCACCTGAAACACTTCATCATTATCATTATCATTTAAGTCAGAAACATGAGGATCTGCTGCTTTTTACATTATTTATATTATTGTATGTTAGAAGTCTCACGTTTATGAGACTGTTTCATGGACAGAAGAAGTATTTGGTCTCTGCATCGTCACAGTTCTTCAACTTCTTGTCAAGAAACAAAAAATCCCTCCAGCTGTGTTAAAGAGGATCGAGACAAAACACAATTAGTTCTTTTATTTCTTAACTTGATGCCTTATTCACTCGAAGAAAAACAAAGCAAAGTGAGGAAGCAGACGGTCAGAGATCTGCAGGGGTTCGACCTGCATAAACACCTTTTTATTTTTATTTATTCTACTGTACATCTACCTTTTATTTCTCAGTGTCCATCTCTAAAAGTCAGATGGACTGACTGAGATGTGATGTTCATTGATTGTGGAAATATGCCTCATGATATTTAGTAGATATTTAGAAGTGAATGATTCAACGTTTTTACATCTTCTGTTAAAAAAGCGAACAAAAACGGCAAAAATAAATCCTAATAAGAAATCCCACTACGTCCTGAAGTATCATGACAGTGTTTAATTGTGAGATGAGTGACGTGCTGAGTGTGTCTGCAGTGTAACACCACCTGCGGTCGTGGCGTGAAGCGGAGGATCGTCCTGTGTGTCGGCATCATCGGAGGAAAGTTCCAGATCTTTGACGACGAGGCGTGTGGAGGCAGCGAGAAGCCCGAGGAGGAAAACACCTGCTTTGAGCGGCCGTGCTTCAAATGGTACACCACCCCCTGGTCTGAGGTGAGAGGTGCTCCACCTGAAACTCCTTCAGAGGATCCAAAGAGAGTCAAAGCTCTGATTCGCTTTTTTATTTTGCTCCTTCATGAGCGGTTCCAACTTATTCCAACGAGAGCTGGATAAATGAAGGAAACAGCATCATTAGTAACATATTTGTGTGTCGCTAACATGTTTAGTCACATGTTTTTCATTAGAAAGACATTTACCTTTTCTGCCAGACATAATAGATTAGGAACATATATTATGATTTAGAAATGTTCACAAAAACCTTTTTAATTAAAGATATGTCAGAAAAAGCAGAAGGAGAAAAGCTGTACTCACTGATAACAAAAAGGAAAACTTGTGCCAATACTTTTCACAAAAAAAAGATCATAAACCCTTGAATTATATCATATATTATGTCATTATAGTCCTTTTTATCCAGAAAATGTGAATATAGAAACTGTACCTCACACCACTGACAGCAACATCATATAATTCATCTAATCTTATGTTCCTATAATATATAACACATCATTAAAATGCTGCATTGATACAAAACTAATGGGAATCTATACAAAATGGACTACAGTAATCACAATACATGTGAAACATAAGAAGTATTTAGAAGTGAAATAAAACACCCCCTTCTGCATCAAACTGTTGAGGTGTAATCACCCACACATGATGTTAGTTATCAATAATTCACTTTTACTGCCGTCAGATCACATTTTTCATTTTAAATGTCGTCTCTCTGCTCCGTGTGACTTCATTAATCTTCTCTGTGTTTGTTCAGTCTGAACATTCGAGGGACAAATGAAATGAATCGGTGTGTAACGACGTGTCTCTGCTCCCGTGTGTCCTCAGTGCACTAAGACGTGCGGTGTGGGCGTGAGGATGAGGGACGTGAAGTGTTACCAGGGCAGGGAGCTGGTCCGAGGCTGCGACCCCCTCACCAAGCCGGTGGCCAAACAGACCTGCACCCTGCAGCCCTGCCCCACCGAGCCGCCAGGTGACAACACTGTGTCTACACAGGAGGTTTAGCGTTAGCAGCATGTTAGTCAGTGTCAGCACGTGATGCGTTCAGGTACAACACTGAGAGCAGGTCACCTCAGCTGGGGCAGCGCTCAGAGCCTCAGTTTAGTTTGAGTAAAACACAAGCTGTTAATTGGCCTGCGTGAATAAAAATATCTGTTCCATTAGACCTGGAAATATGAAAACTTTATCTTTTGGTTTTGTCATAAAAACATGGTGATATTTCTTAAAGTGAGCAATGGGAGAACGTTTAGTTTGGGTACCAGAGTTAGCTCCGGGCTCTGGGTTTAGATTTGATTAAAATATTGAAATGTGACTTGTGTCCCAGATGAGAGCTGCCAGGATCGCCCCTCCACCAACTGCCTGCTGGCGCTGAAGGTCAACCTGTGCAGCCACTGGTACTACAGCAAGGCCTGCTGCCACTCCTGCCGCGCCGTACGACCTCCAGCCTCCTAGTGCAGGACGCCAACCACCGCCGCCGCCGCCTCTCTCCACCCCGACTCTAACTCCAGCACGAGGAACAGAACGGGACGCGGTACTGCAGTTACTGTGAACAATGAGAGGAAGCCGAAAGTCAGAGTTGGAAGCTTCATTTGTCAGTCGGATAGTTTAAAGGTCCCATATTATGCAAAATGCACTTTTTAATGGATTTAATGGCGAAAATGTGTCCACAGTGAGCCCACAGGTCGGAAACCTGTGAGAAAAGTGTTTCTCTCCTGCTCCATCTTCCAGTAAACGTGTGTGAAAACAGGCCGTTTAGATTTGGCTCCTCTTATGACGTCATAAGGGGATCTGTTGATCATGTGACCTCCTCCAGCCCGTCAGCTTCTGTTTCTAATCCTCCTGAATCCTCCTCGCTGCCCGCCGTGGTTTCTTCCTCACTGACTCCAGCTCCCGCTAACACGACGACGTCAGAGACGAGAGCGAAACAGCAGATCACTCTGTTAAACCGCGGAAATCTGTTCTAGTTTCACCTCCAAATACGAGAATGAACCTTAAAACGAGCAGAATATGGGACCTTTGAATGACCTACAGTGAAACCTTGTTATCTTGATATCATCCTGTCAGTATTGCTGTTGCTGCGTCAACTTCAAACAATGTCCATGCACACGT
This sequence comes from Pempheris klunzingeri, assembly GCF_042242105.1. Lineage (NCBI taxonomy): Eukaryota > Metazoa > Chordata > Actinopteri > Acropomatiformes > Pempheridae > Pempheris > Pempheris klunzingeri. The sequence goes on along the minus strand of NC_092018.1, from coordinate 2,791,414 downwards.
TCCCATTCACACAGAGCAGAACGCCTTCCTGGTTTATTTGGAACAAACAGAAAAAAATAAATGTCTTCTTAATGATTTTCACCTCGAGACCTCCGAAAACACATCATTTTTCTCGCCCCTCTCCTTCCTCCTCCTCATCTTCGCACAGCATCATCATCCTCACAGCTCTGTTTTCTCATCATAACCTTAAACCCGCTTCGTATCAGCTGTTATTGATTATTTATCAGTGGTTCTGGTGGCAAATCTTCCTCTAACAACACATTGGAATCATCAGTTTAGCGGCGCGCTCTTCGTCGCTGCAATGAAAGGATCCATTAAATTATTTCTCAACTGAATATACTGCATGACTAGAATATTTAATACAGATACTGTTTATGAAATATTATTTAATTGTGTTTCAGTTCCGTGTCCGGCGCGGCCGACGGGAAGTAAGAAGGTTATATTTCCATTCCAGCCCGGCTCGCCCGCAGGATGTGGAAGCATATTTATTAGTCATAGCACATTTTCATTTATCGTGACGCTCCTGATGCCAGCCGATGGGTCCTCATCGGGTCAACTGATGCAAGTTGTGGTCTGTGTGTGAGGCCGAGACGGAGGTTAATACAAACACAGAGAGAAAGATTCCTGACACTTGAAGTATGGTTGAAATGTATTCAGACGTGTACATGTATGTCTCATTTTTAACTAGTGTGTACTGTGTTTTTATATAACTGATACCTCTTTGTACAAAAGTATGGAAATTGTGTACTGTTGATAATAAACTGAAAACCTAATGGTACTGACTTGTATTTCAATTAAATAATAGTTCAAATGAACGTGTTTGCCTCCTTGTTGTTTTATATGAATTGAAAATTAACCAACATGATAAGAAAATAAGAGAATAAAGAAGGATCCTTGACAGCAGCTGCTGATGGAGGAAGATGATTTTACATATTATTTCACCTTTATTTAACCAGATCTACACCTCCTCCTCCTCAGGAGAGCCAAAATGGAAGCACACAAACCAACACAGATATTATACTCAGAGAATGAAGGGATCGAACATGTCTGAATAGGAAATAGAGAAAACATCAGAAGAACTGAACCACAAATGAAACAGAAATGTAAAGCTTTTACTTGTCTTAAAAAAAGGCAGTTTGCTAACAAGTAGTTAATCAGACGACAGGTTGTCGGGGACGTTCATCTCATCTGATCTTATCTTATGAAACATCAGCTGAATGTTTCAAGTTCCTGAAAAAGACAACAAAGTGTCTTCTCTGTTATATCATCTGATGTTTGAGGGGGGAGGTGATTAGTTTCCTATGAGCCACTGTTTAGGTAACACTGTAATGTGTGTGTCCTTCCCCGGAGGCCTCTCCTGATGCAAACAAGTCCGCTTGTCTGATTTAATGAGGGTCAAAACTGATCAAAACAACAAAACAACAACAAAACAGAACAGAATCTCTGTCCTCTCCCCCCAGAAGGCATTACACAGATCCCAAACAGTTTTGCATCATTTTATTAACACTGTAAATGAAGTCGTTTTCACACACGGAGCAGCTGCAGCAGACGCAGGTTTGCAGCTGACGCCCCCTGCTGGTCAGGACGACAGCATCGAACCTCCCGTCCGCCGAGCTGCAGGACGATAGAAACACATCAACTACTGAAGCAGAGAGGAAACAGATGCAACAGTTTGAGTCTTCCTCAAAAACAAAACAACTTCAGGAGACCCTCACAGAATAATGAAGTGGTTCTGAACTTCCTGCAAAATAAAGTGTAGAACCTGCAGCTTCCCCCCTGAACGATCGACAGGATGAGTATTTCTGTTGCTTCTTTGCTCTGAGCTGTGATTCCCCTAACCCTAACCCTAACCCTAATCCTAACCCTAACCCTAACCCTAACCCTCTGTGGCTCTACGACAAACCACCTGCATCCTAAAACATTTAATAGTGGAGCTTGTTGTGTGCTGATTCCTGAGTTCGGGGCAAAAGCTCCTTTCAGAAGAGGAGGTCAGAGATCAGGAGAAGCGTGAATTTGGGGAAACTTTCCAGAACACGTTTTACTCAAAAAACCCTTTTACACTGCAGACTGGTGCAAATAAAGGAGTAAATAACCTAACCCTAGTCCCTAATCCCTAATCCATAACCTCACGGGTGCCTAAACTTGCCTAAACCAAACTGCCACTGAAGCTGATAATAATAAAACAAATGTATAATTCAACTAAAATTGCTGAACTGAAACGTATGAATCAACTAAGACAAAGAAAACACACTTTGACTCAAACCCACGTCTCCTACATATCAAATACGAGTCCAATCAGCCTCCACCTCCATCGGACCGGGTGTAAGAAGCCTTACAGTTTTAGGGCTCTGCAGGTTCTGCACTTCATCCAGCTGATGCACAACTTCATGAAAAACACAGAGTCACACACGACAGAAAGAAAACACACAGCAGACCACTGCGAACAAACACAGCTCTTTTTTTTTTTTAGCAGCATTACTATTTTATCGAACACGTTTTCCTCAAGTTACTGTGTAAGTTTGAGTTTTATTCCATCTGAGTGTTCAGTTTGGGATGAAGGTGAAAGTTATCTGCAGCTGCTACCAAACACTAGTCTACAGTTCTACCATTAATAATGTGCCAGCCGTTATTATTATTATTCTACATCTTAAATGCTCGATGTCTCATGTTGGAGGAAAACTCTGGCTCACAGCGCTGCATCTGTAATAAATATCTCTCAGAAATCACAGTCATTGGATCGTTGAATGCTTCGGAAAAGCCCTTTAAAATGTGATTTGTTTTCTGCACCGCGGCTCTGCAGACAAACAGGAATCCACACGCTGAAACACTCGCATACTGATGGTGCCACCAGCTGCTCTCCAGTTCTAATCAGATAAACAAACAAAAAAAAAACACAAAACCAGTGCTGACAAATCGACACGAGTGAACACAAACAGGAGCGACACGTCGCGTCTTAGAGTCCCCATTTTGGATGAGCTCAGTCCAGCGTCGTACTTGATAACGATAGTATTTCATCTGGCTTTGAAAGGAAAGAGGGAAAAATTAAATCCATTCATTAAAAGTTGAATTATTGAGCTCAAGAACTGAATTTTTTAAATCTATTTTGTAAGATTTTAACTGTTTTTTTTAATAAGCAACTTAATTCTTAACATTAAAAATGCGTTTCTCGGCACAGAAAATTCAGTTTTATGTTGCTCAGAATTTTTGAGGTCAACAACATTGACAAGAAGTCAGTATTGCACAGAGCTCGGCAGGTTAAAGCTAATGCACACTAATTAATCAGGTAAATTCTAATGTTCCCCTTGACTTTGAGTTGAAAAGGCTTCCCGTGTGCTCTGCAGTGGTTTTACAGGCTTTACTCACACCTGCACAGGTGTTCTCAGTTCGGCCGGCTGATCAGAGCGTCATCAGGCAGGAGAAGTGAGAACACCTGTGCAGCTTTGCCGTGTTGAGCTTCAGGAGCTCCAGCCTGAGCGGACGGGACACAATAAAGACGGATGTAGAGATGCTGTCTGGTTCTCACGAGGTGCCGAGTGAAGGAATCTAACTGTGACAAAAATAAAGGTCAAACGTAACAGTCATTTCACGCTGTACAGTTGCTGCTACACTAACAAACACAAAGAAAACATCTTGTCGGTGTGAACATCTATTTGTATATTTTTCCACTGCATGAATAAATAACAGTCAAGTGCTAATATAAGTACACAGAGAAACTGTATATTCAGAATGGAGCAGAGAACTGGTCTGGTGCATCTTTCACACTAACAAATCCCACAAAAAGACCAAAACCAACACATGTTCGTCCCTAAATACCGACTATCTGTCTTAAATCTTTAAGAACACCTTAGAAAAAGGTAAAAGTGTTTTCCTGAAACAGCTGCTCACTGCAGTTTTTAACAAACGATACTCAAACAGGAAGAAACAGTGCATTTGTTGGGGACTATTTTCTGCGGCGGATTAATCCACGTTTGGTGCTCTAGTGAATAGCAGGCGGAGTGTGTGGGAATCAAACTCAACTTTCTGGACAGCAGTGGAGCTCTGAGGCTTTGATACACACAATATTTGTTCGTAGATACATTCAGTGTTGGTTTTGGTCCACAAAAGGGATTTACTGACAGTAAAACCAGACTCACCCTTTAAAAGAGAGTCTGAGCAAACTGTCAGCTGAGCTAACGAGCCATTAGCCTCATTTAGGAAACCTCCTATTTGCTTTTTTTTTTAATTTTTTACATTTTACCTCCATTTCTGTCTTGTGTTGTGCATTTAGACAAACAAATTTACTGGTAAATTCTCAAATTGTCTCGTTTATATGTTGCTACAGGTGTATTGGTTAGCTACGTAACTGGCTAATTAGCAAAGAAGCTAATTTTTCTGAACACAAAATCAGACGTAATGGTCACAAAATGATCAGTTTTTCATAAAAACTGTCAAAAAATGAGTCTTTTCAAGTCAGTTTGTTCACGTTCATGAATGCATTCAGCTGTTAGCAGCTGCTCCAGAGCTGCAGACCTCCAACATGGCTGCCAGGAGATGTTACATCAAGGTGTTTGTAGCATATCGGTTCAGTGTTAGTGCTGCACACTCACAGCACGAGACGTTTGTTTGACTTGTTAATCTAGTGTGTTAGCAGACAGGTCAGAGTAGGTTTGTATAGATCAACCCTTCCTCCAGGCCCGCAGGGCGGCGCTGCCTCCACCCGACCCGCTCTTAGACATCGGTGCTGACGCTGTGGGTGACCACCTCCCTCATGGTGACGGAGCGGATCAGGTTGAGCTTGTGGTAGAGGCTGGCCAGGTCCATGGGCAGCTCCAGGTCCTGCTGCTGCACAGTCCTGTAGCTGATCCTGCGGCCGCCGTTGCACAGCCTCTCTGGGTGCTGCAGGTAAAAGGGGAGCGAACAGCGGGCGCAGGACGGGCAGAAGGCGTGTGAGCGCTGGCACCTGCGCGGCGGCGGTGTGGGGCAGAAGCTGGCAGGCCCATTGGCCTCGGTGAGGAAGGTGGGGGGGTAGTTCTCTGGTTCGTCGCTGTAGTGCTCCGGCGTTGGAGGCGTAGGGGGAGCGGACAGAGCCAGGGGGCAGGTCGGCGACATGGTGGCGAACTCCGGTTCCCCCTCTTCCCCCTTCTCAGACTCCTCCCTCTTACAGCAGTAATACTGGAGCAGCCAAACACAGGAAGAAGGAAGCACAGGTCAGAGTCACTGTCTGTGAGTTAGTGTCGCACAGCCAGAGCTCCTCCACACTTTGTCTCTAGAGAAAGCTCTGGTCGTCGTTATCATCGCTCTGGTAGAGAAACACACCGAGGCTTGTTTGTATGCAGCAGCACCACGGTGCCTCTGCAAACTAGGTTTAGGTGGAACATTTGCACACGGGGAGGTGAACCCTGACGTTTAAATGGCTGAATACCCACAAAAAAGACAACACCACATTAGCCGCTACGCCACTGCTGTGCCTACACCATGCTTATGGTCAAAAGGCTGTATGCCTCACCTGGCATGCATCATACCTGGCTGCATAAATGCAGTCTGACGGAGGGTAAAAACCACCAAGTGTACAAAAACCTAACTAATTAATGGATCTAAACTAAGTTCTCAGTGGTACCAACTACTGGACGGATTATCAATGCATTTTGCATTCATGACATTCATGTTCCCCAGAGGATCTGTCTGTGAACATTTAATTGTGGAAGCTGCTCTCTTCTATTATTATTATTATTATTATTAATTATAGTCTCACCTGCAATCTACATAAACACAGTACAGCGACGATGGTCAGTAAGATGACTGTAGCCAGAATTCCTCCTGCGATGACCACTGTCCCGGCTGACATTCGAAATCCTCTCCATCAACAGCCTGCAGGGGGGCAAAAAGGGGACGGACGAGATGAGAGGAGGATGAACCACGACAACGACGATGAAGCGAGGGAGAGAGAGAGAGAGAGAGAGTGGGATGATGAGGAGGAGAATAAAGAAGGTTACCGATACGTTAAGGAATAGAGAGATGAGGAAGGAGAGAGAGAGCGGTGATGGAGAGATGGGTGGAGGAGGAGGAGGAAGGTGAGACACAATATGGGAAACAAAGGGAGTGAAAGGAAGAACAGAGGGAAGGCATGAGCAGCCAAAGATGGAGACAGAGAGGTGAAGAGAAAAGATGGAGGTGGAAAAGGCAGAAGTGTGTCGGAGTGAAGGTGTCAAGATAAAATAAGGAAACACAGAAGTAAAAGAAGGATGGAGAGGAGGAGACGGAGGACAGATAATAATGTTGATGTAAACACAGTAGGCTTCTCCTGCCAGCAGCCGTTACTGAACACACTCATCAGTTTTAATCTGTTACGACCTGGTGCACATTTTTGGCAATAAATTAAGTTAAAAAAAAAGTGCCAAGTGCAAATATTAGTAGGTCTGATTGATGAATCTGACTGATCGACCACATGTTCGATGTCAGCGGCAGGAAATACGTCAAACACAACGAACCCGAGCAGGCATTTTGCTCTGAGCCACCTGCTCATCTGTAGGGTGCATGTGTGTGTTAGCTTAGCTTAGCTTAGCTTAGCTTAGCTTAGCATAAAGACTGGAAACAGGGGGAAGCAGCTAGCCTGGCTCAGTACAGAGGTACCTCTAACGTGTAAAACGACTACTACAGCAAAAAACAGGTGTGAAAATGAGTTGAGATGAGTCCCACTGGTCATTCATTCATTCATTCACAGCTAAACACAAGTAAACATTGGAACAAATGACAGAAACTCTTTTCTTGTGAGGACGGTACCTCAAGTGTTGACTCTGAAAACAAGACCCCAGTTGATAAAACAATGGAAATAGTTTTTTAATTCTTATTATCACGCAGGAGGATCACTGCTATCCACTTACAAAGTGATTAAATAACCACAGGAACAGACTAAAGTCAGTGTGTTACTGGTAATAAGACGTCCAAACCTGATGATTATGAGCCAAAATCTGTATTTAAAAGGATTTTCCCTGATTTCTATGCAGATTTACGGATGTTTATCCAGTGATGACATGACCAGGTATGTCACATCGATTGTAACAGAGTTGAATCATGTCTGTGTGCTCAGATCTGAGTTTTGAATCGATCTGGTTATTAATGAAGGTGAGAAAATCTCCAGACTGAAAATCTAAATGAGCCTCTGGTTCATGTTTAGCATTTCATGGGCGAACTGCATCCCATCACACACCCGCTGCATTTTAAAGTCAAAGCATTCAGCTGAGAGCTCCCAAAGCAACCTGACAATTAAACAAAAAGGCGGCCGGCGGAGCGCAAACACCGAAGCACTCTGTGACCTGCAGGGCAGCAGCCCCCCCGTCACTGTTTGTCTTTCAACATATTCACAAGTGAATTTAAAAAACAAACTGCTGGTTAACTTTCTGAGAACTGAGTAAGAACATTTACTCAAGTCCTCTACTTAAAGGGAACCTTTGATTATTTCCTTTGCATCATTACAATGTGGGTAGTTTATGCAAATGCAGCACATTGAGCGGCTCTCCGTCGTTCACTTAGTGACACAGTTGTTACTGGAACTGTAGTGTTGCTGTATGAGGGAGCTGGGTGATGAGAGGGGAGCTCTGGCTGCAGGAAACACACAGTGTAATGAGGCAGAGCTGGCTGAAAATTCAAGGTACAAATCAAATTCAAGTCTTTCTACTTGCACCGCTCCACGTCTCAAAGGTAAATGTTGTGCTTTTTATTCCACTACAGCACAAAGCTCCAAATGTGGTGAAGTTTTCTGTTGCTGAGTGAGAAAATCCTCCCACTTCTTCAGCTAAATAAACCATTTAAGAACCTTCTCCTTTCATCAGAAAGCTGAGATGTGTAGTTCTTACGGACCATGATGCATTGCTGTAGGTTAAATTACCAAACAGGATATAAAGTTGTTAATATGAGCTCAACCTTAAACACCTACAGCAGTGAAACACAATTATATAATTAATAATATGAATCCAGAAACATCAGATATAAACAACATGAGTACTTTTGACTTTACTGATGATACTTCCAAACTTTTATTTAAGGTTTTAAATGCACTGAAATACCATATGAAGGTAATTTCTGAAATTATCTGCATTAAATCTGTTACGTACGAAGGAGATAAATATGACGCAGAGATGATTTTTAGGCTAAAGAAGGAGAATGAGGACAAGTCATGAAGTCCTTGACATTACATTAGCGAGAGAGAGAGAGAGAGAGAGAGAGAGAGAGAGAGACGCATTAAGCATTTTATTATTCACTTTACTTTCATGTTTTATGCAATAAATCTGGTCCCAAACCAGAATTAAGTGTGCATTAGCAAATGGAAAGAAAAATCGAAACACCAAAGGGACACAGCAGGTTGTTCAGCCTTTTAACCAGCCCCCCCCCCGCCCCCCCGAAGGCTCCTGTTGTCCTCAGCAGTCAGACGTGCTCCTGAAGAGTGAGTTAGTATTACCAATTTAGATTCTGTGAATTATGAATTACTCATGTTTTATACAAGAAATCAGAAAAACAAAGCAGCATTAAAAAAAACAAAACAGTAAAACACCGGCGGGCAGATTCAGATTCATCATCATCATCATCATCATCATCATCATCATCTCGTTCCCTCTGCGTCCTGTGTGGGTGTGACGAGGGTCGGCCGGGTGGAAAAGCTGTGTGATGGATAACAGGATGTGCCGAGGAGACGCTACAGGTGGAAGAATCCACAGGCTGACGGACGTGTTTTCATCAGATGCAGCAGATGAAGGTGGTTTGTGTGAATGTGGACGTTATTTTATTTTACACATTTTAAAGCACACATTTTATATACTTCTGTTGTTTTTACAATATGATCTGATGTTTTCTAACCTTTAGTATTATTATTTATTACTGTTATTACTATTTACCAAATTATCTATTTAACTTTTCCTCATCATTTCTTATCATTACTGTGTCATTATTCATTATTGTGAAAACAAACCCAGACGAGCGCTGCAGATAAAGTGGATACTTCCTGAATAAATCCACGATTTCACACAAACTGATGATTTGAAAATGATTTTATTGCCTCCACTAAAAGTCTGTTAGATTCGGCTGGAACTGTGTCCATCCAAAATTAGCCTACTTGGCATTATAATTCATGTTAAACTGAACTTTTCCACTAATGGTTGAAGCGAGACGAGCTGAACTGGACCGACGTCGACATTTCTGTCCTCATTGATCTCTACGTCTAACCGGACTTCTCTCAGTGGTTCCATATGATTGGCTGTGGTTTGGCAGAGTCTACGATCAGAGCAACGATGAGAAGATGGAGAGAGCGAAGCTTTAAATACTGTTTAAGTTCTCTTAGTAACATTACTTTCAAAGGTTTCATAGACACTAATTCATAATCCAGATAACGTCTGAGGATCATTCAGAGCAACCTGAACATTGTTTATGGAAAATCTATAAATGTTTTCAGCGCCACAAACTAAAAAACATGAACTTTGATCGTAGGAGAGAAGCTGCAGACGTCTTGACGCCTGTGTTGGATCTGTTTATGCTATTTGTGATATTTAAATTATATTTAAAGCTTTCAAAGACACTTCAGTTTTAAAGTCAGAGTCTCTGTAAATATCACATTACCTGTGCAGGGATCTATCTCTGTGGGAAACCAGCTGCCCATTCACACACACACACAGTCAGAAAATCACCTCCAATTAATATAAACAAGAAACTATATAAACAAATGCTCAGTTTGAGACCAAACCAAGTTCTGCCTCTTGATACAAATAGGTGAAAAACAAATGGAGCTCTGAGAACACCAGTGTGGAGTCCGTTATCCAGTCAGTGTGCTGCAGCGGGCTCCCAGGGATGGACGGGGAGCCTGGCGCTTTACTGAAGGATTCATGAGGTGGAAGATGAAGTTTGTAGGAGGCTAAAAACTACAAACATGTGTGACCGGTGGACGCTGCACAGCCATCAGTTCCACCTATAACATCCTGTTGGAGCTGACTAATCAGCCGGCAGAGCAGAGTGAGCTGGTCGCTGTCGGACACAGTGAATCATTAAAGAAAGAAAAAGATGTTTCACGACCAATAAAAGCAGAAAAACTCTGTCAAAGTCAAAGAACACATCTTAGGAGTCATATTTAGAGTTTGCACCCTGAGCTTCCCTCCCATCAGCACCCCGAGGAGCAGCTCGCCACAGCTAATAGCATTGGGTTTCCATGGCGACAGAGTCCTGCACATCAGCATCGCTGAGGACCGCAGAGACGTTTACACCCACAGAGCCAGTCAGCAGAACACACACACACACACACACACACACACACACACACACACTGAGGGCAGCATCAGCATCCATCATCTATCCATCATTCTATCATCCATCATTCTTCATCCATCATCCATCCATTAAACATCCATCCATCCATCATCTATCCATCATCCATCCATCATCCATCATCCATCATCTATCCATCATCCATCATCCATCCATTCATCCATCATCCATCCATTAAACATCCATCCATCCATCATCCATCATCCATCCATCATCCATCATCCATCATCCATCATCCATCCATTCATCCATCATCCATCTATCAATTGCCATCATCCATCCATCCATCATCCATCATCTATCCATCATCCATCATCCATCATCCATCATCTATCCATCATCCATCCATCCATCATCTATCCATCATCCATCCATCCATCATCTATCCATCATCCATCCATCCATCATCTATCCATCATCCATCCATTAAACATCCATCATCCATCATCTATCCATCAATTGCCATCAACCAACCATCCATCTATCATCCATCATCTATCCATCATCCATCCATTCATCCATCATCTATCCATCCTTCTATCATGCATCATCCATCCATCATCCATCCATCAATTGCCATCAACCAACCATCCATCTATCATCCATCCATCATCTATCCGTCCTTCTATCATCCATCATCATCATCATCCATCCATCCATCATCCATCATCCATCATCCATCCATCCATCATGTCCTCATGTCCAGCAGAGTCGCCCCCTGCTGGTCATTAGAAGTGATGTCAGCATCGACTCCACTGCTCAGACTCAGAAGCTTCGTCCTCTCCTGTTATACACTGAATACTGAACACTGATTAAATCCTTTAATCCTCACAGCTCAGACACATCTTAGCCCCAGATATATCACAACATATCCTTAAAATGTTATTATTAGACAGCAGAAGACCTCAGACTTCATGTTGGGAAATAAAATAAACAGAGAATCTAAATGAACAGTTTAAGTTGCAATTTAAGGTGCGACTTTTACGCAAATGTGTGCAAATATGTTAGAACAGCAGCTTCCTTCACACACACACACACACACACACACACACACACACACACACACACACACACACACACACTCATGACAGTTTGCATGCAGGTTAAAATTCATGACTCTACATTATTTGATCAACATTTGCAGAGAAATCTTTGATTCTTGCGCGTAAAAATTACCCACAAATTCACTGAACACTCAATTAAACTCTTGTTATTTATTGAAATTAACTTTAAAAATGTGACCAGCGGTCGAAAAGCTTATTTATGATGCATTTTACGCATTTTATCTTTCAGGTTGGAGGTTTTTTTTAATGGCACAAACCTCTTAGCAACCGTTTTCTGGCACTTTGCGCAGCTACACCCACTTTAACCGAGCAGCTCATGGTCTTACCCATCACATCAGTATTTGGATCGTCCCATGGCGCCTCCAGCGCGGCACCTCCGGCTCGGTGCGCCCCGGTTTGCGGGCAGAGGTGGCGGGTAGGAGGGACTAGCTTCAGCGGGGAGAGGTGTTGTGCCAAAAACCTGTAACTCTGGTCTCACGACGGCGTTTTACATCCACACACACACACATCTGACCTGCAGCAGCAGCAGCAGCAGCAGCAGCAGCAGCGAGGAGCAGAGATCTATCTCAGTGCGTCAAAAGGGAGAAGAGGAATATCTCTTCACATTTCCTTCAGCTTTCACAGCTGGAGATGTTTGAAAAGCAGCGAGACAATCTGACAAAACTTTTACTTGATGTGTTTCTCTGTTTCCTCCCTCGTTTCTTCTTCTTTTTAACCTTCCATTGGTTTCAGTGCAGCTGATGGTGGCACATTTATTTTGAAGAAAGAAAGAAAATAAAAAAAAGAAGATGTCCAGTTCAATAAAAATCCCAAACTGTGAAATACTTCCTCTCTCCAGGTCAGCAGCTTTTTCTTCTGGCTTTGTCCCAACAAAGTAAAAAGAATAAACAGACGAGCAGCTGATCCAAACTCAGCTGTTAGGAGGAAAACTCGGCTCCGCTTCTAATTAACCGGAGGATGAGTGATCTGCACACCGGATCCGGTCTCATCTCGTCTGTGATGCAGCTCAATGCTTCCCGTCGCTGACCGGACTGGACGGACGTGACCGTGCGTCACAGCAGCGCGCGCTGCAAACACACCTGAAGGCTGCGTCCAGGTCGCTTCAGACCCCGGATGTCATTTTTACTCCTCGCTGAATGATGATTCTTGTTTTCAGGGGAAAACACAACAACATGTCTGACTCTCCGCTGGAAGTGATCTCAGTTTATGCGTTAAAATGTTTGTTCGTGTTCAAACCTGACATTTTTATGCATTTAATCACCTTTTCGAGCTGCTTCAGGTCAGTGTCCCTGTCCTGTGAGGTGAACCTTCAGTCATCAATACCACCTTAACAGTAACGGTTGTAATCACATATGGATGTATTGCTGTTCTTCTATAAGAGATGATCAGTACATGACACCACTGGACAGACTTTTCTTAATTCTGGATCTGATTATTTGTCTTGTGCCTCCGCTTGTGTTTGTAGTTTTATTTCTAAAAAATTTTCTATTAATATTATAGAATCATCTTGACCATGACTGATGGATTGATGATGACTGTCCTGTGTCCCATTCTACCTTTACAAACTGCTGGTGCAGCGAAGCAAGGCTGCGATCCCTCACCGGCTTCCCAACGGTAAACCGTATTTGCTGTGATGACGAGCTGGAGTTTCTCCGACTGCTCCACCCGAACCTTCGGCCTCTGCGGTTGTTCACAAAGTGTTTCCTCCTGCAGATGCACCATTTGGGGCATTTTCCCCCAAATAGGGAGCACTTTGCCCTCCACGGCTCCCTTCTTTATTCCTTCCTGGCTTAACCCTTTCGTGCATAGAGAGCTGTTCAAACGCTGTTTTCTTGTATATGCATGAGTTTTGATGGCGTAGCTGCACATCAGCTGCTACAGTGAAGCTGCTGCATCATCTCATCCACTCAGAGTGAAGCCAAGATGGCCGACAGACAGCCAAAAACACCAAGCTGCTCTTTTGTTTCTGTTCAAACCTTCTAGAAAAAGAAAGTCTCGCAGGTAAGAAACATATGGTGACATCAAGTAACATCTAAGGAGTCATGCAGTTGCTAAATTTTCCAAGTATTGATTTTATATTGGGAGGAAATTATGATTAATCACACGTCCACTGAATTGTACATCATGAATCAGTGGCTATATTTCAACTACTGGCCACAATATTTCTTTATAAACCTTGTTTTGATGAACAAACACACTTCCTGACTGATGTTATCATAATTCATGCATGAAAGGGTTAAATATAAGCCAGGATTGGACACTTTTATTGTGTTATATATTTTAGTAGTTTGTTTAAAGATGAAATAAGATGAAAACAGCATTTAGCTCCTTTTAAATTAGCTGAACTCTTTCTTAGGGATTTCACTGCTCCTGCTTGTTTTCAAAAACTACAACTGCAGCTGAATGGGACATCATGCAACACTGAAACCAAACCAAGTGAATTAATGAGACAAAGTCTGTGATTTTCTGCAGCAAATAAAGCCTCGACTCACTAAAGACAGAACTTTAGAAGTGAGAAATCTGTATAAAATGTTAGATATTTCATGTCAGGATTTCCAGACTGTTTCGTGAAGCTGTTGTCAAGAAGAAGAAACTTCTAACTGCACAAAACCTAAATTAATAAAATGAGTATTGGCTTTCTGTTGTGTTCACAGTCCACCTCTCTCCGTCTCCTCGCTCTCCTCCATCGCTCCACTTTGAGCAGCACCAGGAAAAGGCGAGTCTCAGGGAGGCAGAGAAAGAAAAGATTTTATTGCGTGAATTATTTAGTGGTTAAAGCAGGGTAAGATTCCACTGTGTTGTACAGACAAGAGCATGTAACATTGATGAGTGGAGACGTTGGAGGTTACTTCTCGTCTCTTCGGCCGCCCCTGCTGTGCTTCAACACTTCAGCAGCCAGCCGCTCCCTGAGGAAGCTGCTGCTCGGAGCGGATAAAACACATCTTAAGGTCAAACCTGGACTCCCACCGAAGAACTTCACCGAGTCGATCGAACGCTGTGACGCTTATCAGGCTTCTTTGATGGAGCGAGAAAATATGGCTTCACTTGTCGAGAGAGGAAGTCGACACGGTGGACATACAGAACAATACAACAGCTGTACATAAACTCTCTGTCATCTGCTGAGGAACCTTATGTCAAAATGTGTTTATGCACTCTCCTGTTAAAGTGTGTTCCCACCAAATGCGAAGCAAATTCTTCTGGCATGAGCTGAAAATATACAACTTGAGCTAAAAGTTTCCTGCAGTGAACATATACTATCCTTTTTTTGCACTGGTGAACTGCAATCAAACTCTAATAGTTTGTTTCTTTGCCTTTTTTATATCTATAATTGTTTTTGTCTATGTGGAGGGAAACTAGCAAAGTAAGAACTAAAAGAAATACTTGAATACTTGAGGGGGAATCTCAGCGCTGATTGGCTGAATCAGACATGCAGCAGCCCAGCCGGAGCGAACAGAAGAGGAAGAAGGCTGCAGAAAAGTCTGTGAGAGAGTTGGACTACCTGGAGAACATAGTGGAAATGTGTCTGCTGCCTGATTCTAGCTTAAAATGTGTCCTTTTCTATGAGGCTAGTTAGCGTGAGCACTAGACCAGTGATCTGGTCATCAAACTCGAGCGAGTAATGCGAGGAAAATGTTCCCTTTGTGTTTGGTGGAAACACCTTTAGTCGTACAGTGAGTGAACAAACGGGACGATAAAGACTTAAACACGACTATAACGATAATCTTTCCCTAATTTTGTTGCTGTTTGCATCTTGTCTCCAACCACCAGTGTAGATTTAACTAATATCTTAAATATATCACAGCTCAGAGGTGTTGTTTGGAAATAATCAAGACATATCAGCTAATAGTTCATTTATAAAATAGTCACCAAGTATCGCAATAGTTAAGTGACTGACCCTCCAATTTAAATAGCTTCTATTCATAAATAATGATAAAATAAATAATAAAATGAAAATGAAAAATAAAACCTGTCACGTATAGTGCCAAAGAAAATATAAAGTACAAAACTTGTTCCTCTTTACATAGTGAATGAGCCTCTGATCAACAAATATACTGTGTTCCCACAGGAATAGTTATTAATGAACATTTATGTTGATTATATGTTTGAAAGAAAAGAAAAAGCGAAATCTCTGTTAACTCTAATAAAATATAACCAAACAGGCGTCTCTGTGTGGTAAAATCTAGAAAAACAGAAGCAGCAGAAGAATTTTTGTACAAAATGTTGTTTAAGTTACTGTTTTTGTTCACAGAAGTCTTTTAATGCTGCTCAGACTCAGTTAGATCCATTTTGAATGTAAAGTCAAAGAGTGGAGGCAGTGATCCACATATTCTTCACAGGATTTAAACCTCAGATGAATGAATATACAGACAGAGGTGTTAAAAAAAGACCGAGCAGCTCTCCAGGGGAAACGCTCAATAAGACAAACAGGGTCTCAGTGTAAGTCACCCACTTAGCATCGATTCCCCCATCAGGCCGATGGATCGGCTTACGGTGGGGGCTGTCTGCACCTGGCAAGGTCAGGTAACAGGTCAGCACTGATGAGGCAAAGTCCGACACAGACTGTGCATCCACAGGAGCGGCTTCTTTGTCGGCCGGGCGACGGCTTTAAATTAAATGACTGCTGGTGTTTCTGAGAGGAAGCTGAAGTGGGAGCAGGTTGGCTGTGTTCAGGCACCATCCTTCAGGCAGTCACAGCACTGTGGTCCAGACTACGACGTCTCAACAACTATCCGATTGATTGGATGAATCCTTCTGTACGATCCTTTGGTGTCGGCGTAGGGATTTTTCCTGTAGCACCACCATCTGTTCATCTTTGTTTAATGCCCCAATACTTATAACTAATAACATCTTTTATGTTGAGCTAAGATAGGAATCGCTGTAATTTTCCTCTGGCCCTTGCAGACACTCTTCATTTGGAATCTGTACACAAACACAAATGGAGAAACAACAGCTTGTGCTTTTAGGCGGTAGAGTTATTTCCTGGCTGTGTGCAGGATCGCAGACTGTTGTCGTTGCATGTGGGTTGCCAGGTTTGACGCTGTACAGACGCCAAAAACACAAAAGCCTGGGCTCACAAACAGTAGCTGGCGACCCGTGGCATAGCCACAGATGCTTGGTTTGGATAAATAAACATTTGTTTGTTGAGAAATAGTTCCAGCATGTAACTCGCAAACTGGTGTTTTTCTATTTCTGGTTGTTTAAGGGTTTAAGGAACAGGATGCATCATGTAAAATAAAATAAAAAAGGCAGTTTTAGAGGTTTTATTTCTTCCACTGTAGACTTATCTCCGTCCAAAGCTAAGCCAGCTAGTCTTTATGCTACGCTAGGCTAACCACAGTATTTCTGAGGATGTTAGAGACTTAATAGAGGGACGCTTTGGGAGCGGACTGAAGCTAAGTTGCAGGAAAGCCGTTCCTGTAGGTGTGAGTCAATGATCAGCACTGTCGTGAAACAAACGCTGGTTTATTAAGAATAAACAGCATGTGAACAGATCGGACTTTAATAAACTCCTCTTACGTGACTGTGAATGAGCCTGAACCCGATCGTGGATACACATACAAGCACAGACCTGTCATCAGTAAGGAGTCGGTGCAGGTTATGCCGTCTATGGTCAATGTTAACCCTTTATACACTCATTTAAATACTTAGAAATTCAAAATTCAACCCTAGACCATTACTGGTGGGCGTTACAAGACTTTTTTTTACTTTTTAAAAAAAAATAATTCAATGTTATGGTAAAAATCAAGATCAATGAAGTCACCATATATGGTTTCTTGCCGGTCTGTCATGTAGCCTGATTGTCGCTGATGATTGGCTTGGAGAAACCTCACAGTTCTGCTAAAGGGTTAAGTACTGCAGAGTAGTAGTAGCAGTCGGCTGTCGACTCTCTGAGCTAATCGGCTAACCTGGAGCTCGTGCTAACTCAGCGGGATCAGGATGAACGGGCGGGTTAAAGTTTGCTGTTACTGCAGCTCAAGGACAGACATAAAGCAAACAGCTAAAGAAAGAGGAAATTAAATAAACATAATATAGACAGAAAAGTGTTTGCTGTGGGTGGTTTTACTTTACTTCTCTGTAAAAGATGAACACTGCTGCTGTATTTGTCAGGAAAAAGTTCAGGTTTGAGCAAAGTTTGCAGTATTTTAGATTTGGATTAAAATTTAATTCACAGCATGAGGGCCAGTTTTTTGTTTTTTTTTTTGCTGAGGGGAAGGATCACTGCGGTTTCTAACTTCTACTATCTGTCTCTGGCTACTGGGTGTGCATACTCTGCACATAGTCTCTCTCTCTCTCCTCTGTGGTTTCTTTCTTTCTGCTTTGCTTCCTCTCTCTTCTCGAGCAGGCGAGGATCTGTGTCCTCCAGCATTTGTTCCACTCCGCTTCATAAGCCTGAGTGGCACAGAGGAGCTGCAGAATCCTTAATGTGACACAACATCATGATACCCACCAGATGCCATCGTCCTCCTTTGTATCTCTCACATCCTGACAAGCCCCGTGTTCAACGCCGCTGCCTCGCTCTGACAGATCTGAGCCCTTGTTCCTTCATTCAGAACATCATCCAGAACATAGCCACGGCCGAGCGAGCCGGCGGGCTGACAGGATGTTTCCACCTCCCTCCGGCTTTCCACGGAAAGTCTGTTTACAGCGTCAGCATCGACACAACAGGCTGCAGGACTGAAGCACTCATCCAGTGGAGCATTTAACACTCATTCATCATAAAACAGCTACATTTAAAGATATAATTATTAGAATTTTCATCGTGAAGCCACAGAATAATTTATCCAGTTTTTCTTTTGGATTCCATCCCAGTTTTGTTGACTATTTTCTGTTATTTGCTCCCTATTTACCAATTTTTCAGTATTATTGGTGGAGTTTGCCCTTCCCACTGACTGCAGCACACCTTTAGTCAAACAACAGCTTAATCAACACTGTAAATATCTGTTTATTTTACAGTATTTGTCCTGAGCAGACTGATATTCCCTATGTGAAACATGGCGGCGCTGCTGCAGTGATGGAGCCTCTGCTGGGGGCTTCATAATTACAGCAATAACCGTTTATGAGTGATCCATCAGAGGAGATAGCCGGGAGAAAAAAAAAACCACAGCTCGATACAGCTTTATAGGCCACTAAACACTGCGGCCCGGAGTGGTTATTGATTTGTGGCGCTGAAGGGCTGAGGTCCTGGACGCTGGGGAGCCATAAAACTTTTTCCTCGGGATTCAGACGGCTGAGAGGAAGCTTCACTTCACCTCCACAGAGAAACTGATGAGCTGCCAGGCTCCTTTAAAGACATAAAGACCATCTTCTATTGCTGGGACCTAAACTTTTCTTCCTTATAGTCTTTGTATTTCACCTTCATAAATTGTACTTTAAGTGGTAGTTTGATCATTTGGCTTTATGTATTGGCTATCATATCCATGTAATCAGTTTCAAACGCAGCTTATTTGCTTTAAAAGGAACTTGACCTTTCAACACGTCATAATTTAATTACACTTATGCCCTATTCATACAGGACCAGTATTACCTGGGGACCTCTAGTGATTTATAATAATCTTAATCTGATATGTTTGTGATCTATAAAGTAAAAATTCTCCTGGAAATCACCACCTGCATATTTCCCCAAACGCAGAGGTCATGTTATGATATGGTTGTATTTGTGTTCTTTCCCAGTCAAGAATTATGGAGGCTGCATTCACAGATATAAATGAAAGCATCTCACAACACAGCATGATACGGATACGGATGACATCACATCAGGGGGCGAATGGTGGTGAATTCAAGGTAAAATACACGAAACTAAACATTGGAGGGGTTTCTGAATCACATGAGCTTCCCTGGTTGACAGGAATCACTTTGTGTCAAATCAAATCTAGAATTCAACAAGCTGCACCACATTGTACGCTGCATTTGTCAGCAGAAGACGAGGACAGAAAGTCTGATGATGGATGGACGATTGATTATATTGACTTTTAATTTGACTGCTTATTGTTTCATCTGCGGGCAGAAAGCAGGACCACATCTAAAGTGGCGTCGGCCCACAACAGATACGAGAGGAGAGGAGAGTGAAATTAATCCTTTATATCATCAAATGACTGAATTAAAAAGGTTAAAAGGTAAAAGGTAACTATGTTTGTAGTACCGAACTCACTGAGAATCAACACCGACTCTGCACATTTAGGGAGCTTTAAGCCTTGATTGAACCTGTTGTATTCGTTCTACCTGCCGGGCAGAAGGTGGTGGAGCCTAAACCAGAGCTATAAAGTCTTTGACTTTGTTTTAGAGCATGTCTGCTTTCTACTGGTTAGAAATCATTTAAAACCGCTTTAAACATTCATGGACCATGAGGTAGTTCTACGTCTGAATCTAAATCTACTTTAGTCTTTAATCTACTTTCTAAACGTTCATTATTTAGGAGGTATAATATTTGAATTTTTTTCCTCATTAAGATCTCAAACCCTTTCTGTAAGATTACTGGATCGGAGCTCAATATTGGAACAAATACAGGCTCAATTGTCTCGGAGGTATTTGTGCAGGAACATCAAACAAGCAGAAGTGAATGCGCACACACACTACCCACAAAATGCCAAGACTGTCAACAGTGTTTCACATGCAGTTCACTGAAATGGATAATAAATCAGATGACAGAAAGCAGACCCAACATAACACATATACACACATGGAGCTTTCAGTCTCCTCGGTGCAGTGAATCAGTGCAGTGGCAAACAGCGTGAAGCGCACAGAGACGTCTTCGTGGCAGTTATCTGCCCTGGCAGTTCTTCGGCCTTCATTAAAACTGTTTGTTTTTAGCAGAGATGACTCCTCCGGCTTCTGGCGTTCAGTCTCAGTTAAGTCAGTCCTGACAAAGCGGCCTGCAGGTTTGAATCACAGCAGCACAGCAACACTCTCTGTCCCAAAAAATCCCGGGAACGAAGTTGTGTTTGCTTTCCTGTGACATAGAAAAGATTCATCTCATTGATCCAGTGAAGTGATTTTGGAGGATGCACGTTCTCTTTCCAGATTCAAAGCCGTACGGCACATGGGCTCTCTGTCTTTTGCCTGTGGACAGTGTGCAGCTACACTGAAGTCATGAAGGGGTGCACTGTTGGTAACATTTGTCTTTCATCATCGGAAGAAAGCCGAAGAAATAAGGTTTGCCTATAAAGTCAATGGAAAGATAAGAGAGGATGTGAGCAGACACTGATTTGCTCTGGAAGCTGCAAACTGAGGTGATCTGTGTATGATAGAAATGTTTCACCTATTTTTCTACATAAAGCCTAAATTTCTTGACCCTTGTCATGAAGTTGAGGACTCTGATTCATAAAAGTACTGAGACTAAAGGAAAAAGAGGAGGAACTGCAGGGAAAAGCAGACCAAGCAAACAGGTACATTTGCTTTTTGGGGACAAATAAAGACTGTAGAAATAGTCCATCAGCCAAATCCACATGAATAAAGTGAAGTGAAACAGTGCTACATTGCTAAAGCTAACTCTGGTAATTGATTGTGATGCTGTTTTCTGTCCTCCTGCCACCTGTGGAAGTGAACACCTGGATGATTTACTTTATTTCGGATGAAGATGTGATGGAAATGTCCCCACAGCAGTTGGGGACTGTATCGTTAACGATATCTGCTGCCTGTGACCCGACTTCAGATTTGGAAGCTTTAAGTTTTGCTATTGTTGATGATATGTTTCAAAACTTAGTGATTTTACTATAATGATTAATCTGCATTATATAAATAAGAGTGTGCTAAAGGAATGTGGGAATGTTTGATGCATTTAGAAGGTAAAAAACACAAATTCAAGCTGAATTAAAGCCGTGTTTATTAAGTGTGAAGTAAAGTTTGGTGTAATCACGCTGATGTAAACCAAATGAATCAAATCGTTCCTTCTTGTGACACATCGGGACATCAGGTAATGTTTGAGCACCCAAAAGAACAGACCATCATGGAGAAAGAACACTGAGTGACTCCGTCTTCAGGTGAAAAAGCATGTATTGTGAATCCAGAATCAGCGATGTGCAAAGTCCACTGCATCACGACTGTACGTTGTATGTATTCAGAGTTTTGTTTGTTTTTTGGGCTTTTTATCTCCCATCTTCCCCGTCTGTCACCTCTATGTGCTGTCTGGAAACAGAGAAATGCCACAAAATGTCACGTTAATGTCATCACACAACTCATATCATATTAATGAGGATGTGGCAGAGAAATGATCATCAGTGGACATTAAGATGTGCCTTTTAACATCACGAGTCATCATCAATCGTCTGCTTCACGGACAGAAAACATTGTAAAACATTTATTGATGACTTTTAAACCACTCTCACCCTAATGTAGCGTTTAATTCACTTTTTAAAGCGACACATTTAAGTTAAATGTGTTTAAAATTAAGCTAATTTCCTTTTGTATGTTTGATGACGCCCTCCGCTCGCCCCCAGTCTCTCTCCCCCTGTCTCCCCCCTCTTGCCCTCACCCCTCTCACCACTCCCCCCCCTGGATTCCTCCTGCCCCTACTCAGCAATAAACTGCCCTCACATCAGGTTACGCTGCCTCTGTGTTTGGCTTCAGTTCTTAAACAGAACAATGAATGAAAAAATGTTATCACTGCATCCAGTTGGTGAAAATTATCTGTCTAAACACATCAGACATTTAGATTTTTTGACATTTAGAGTTTTAATGGAGGCTTTTTAGATGATCCTCGGCTCCCTGGGACACTTAATGTTGTTCTCTGCATCTTGACAAGTCTGCTGTGAAAGGGGGGGGTTTGGTTTCAAAGAGACGAGAGACAACTCCCACAGGTGCAGACGATCAATTATCAATTAACATTCCTGGGGAGACAGAAAGCATCTAGTTTATAGGATGTTAAGCTCTCAGCCTGTTTTTAGATGTCTTATGAAATTAGATGACGTCTCTCAGGGGAAAAGGTTTTACTCATGTACATGTTGCGACCTAGAAATATCCAGCATAGTACATTTGAAAATGTCGTACATAAGGCATCTCTAAAGGAACACATTTAGATTTCATTTTCTGTCCTTTAGTTCAGTATTTTGTTTATTGTCCGGCCTTAGTTCATTGTTAGTACAGACAAAGGGTGTGATAAGCTGTGAGCGACAAATGCCTTTGGGGGGGGGCGCCTTTTGTTTTGTCTACTTCTCTCTGTTTAAAAAAAAAAAAAAAAAGGTATTGGTGAGTGTTGCCGTGTGAGACCGGACTGCTACGGGAGAAACTAGTAGAAAAAATATGCAGAACTGGGGAGAATAAAGTTTCCAAACAGAAGACTGAGTCCTGTCGTCTTAAGGGTGCAACATACAGATTAAACAAATGAGGTGTTTGTTATCAGGGAATAATGGACGACGAAGCGTCCGATACGCAGCGTTGCCTCCACAGAGTTCATTAAGTCTTTTATATGTCCCACCAGGTTATTCAACTAATTCAGTAAATAGGACAAACCTTTATTCATATATTACAGCGTACAGATCCCAAAGCTAATGATATGGTTGACACAAGCACTAAATATAAATTGACAGTACGTCTAACAACAAGACTCGTTGGCCGTGCTCGGAGGACGAGGACCTGAAGGAAGACGCTCGTTACTGGAAATAATAAACGGAGGCCTTGAAGGCGTCACTGTTTCTATGGTTACTCACTTAAGATACAGGCTGATAAAATTTTGCCACACCATGGTGCAAAATATGTTTGTGATCTTCAGAGATGCTGGTGTTGAGCCAGATTAGCTGTTTCCAGTCTAAGATGAGCTAGCAAGCGTGTTAGCTTCGTGTTCTTAACTTTTCTTTGTAGTTTTAACACCAGATCTTTGACAGATGTGACAAACTGCTGCAGGCAGCAGCTCTTGCCATCTGAGCTCGGAGTGCTTGCCGGGTGCCTCTTCCAGCTGTGCCAACGTCAGAGCACACTTCGCTTTTGATCCGGCCCGTCGGCTTACAGGTGTCTACTGTTTCGACTATTATTTAGTCTAGAGATTCCAGCGTGAGAGGTGTCTGAGGGAAGCCAGGGAGGGAGCCTCTGGCACCCAGCAGCTTTATTATCGTTTCATCAGCCTGCAGGTTGTCTGTGAAAGGTCAGGCTCCTGGACGGCTACCCGCAGTGGTGTGAAGGCCCTCAGTGTGGCGGTGAACTATGGGGCTTAGCTGGATCTCCTTAAAACGCAGCAGGTGAGGGAAATGTGATGTTGGCATGATCCGCAGAATTAGGCTTTCCCAGCTTTCCCACCAAACCTCAATGTTTACAGAATATATAGAGTTATCCTCATGTTACGGCCCGTGATGTCAGGCCGCTGCTCCGCGCCCTCTCCCTGCGTCATCAGGCCGGCCGGCCAGCGGAGGTTAGAGTCTGGATTCATTCATGCAGCCGTCTGATCCTGAACGCTGCACAAACAGGCCCTCACCTTCAGACAAAACAGAGGAAAGAACCAGTGTTTCTCCTGTCGTCAGACACGAGCTCCTGTTCGTTCTTTGTTTGATTTGTTTCCAGTGGTTAAAGGTGTGTAATATGATTTTAAAAAGACACATAAACCCCCCTAAAGCTGTTAGCTTTGTAGGCGTTTAGCTGACAGGTCAGGCTTTAGAGCGTTTTTTTTATTTCTTTGTCAAATTTTTAGCCTTTTGCTCATTTTTCAACCATTTAAGAGAAAGTAGAGTGAATAAGCTGCCATTTGACTTATCTAATTTAAAGATACTGTACATGCTCATAAGAATGCATTATCTTGGATATCCCATACATGAGTACAGAGCTAGAACAAACTGCGGTCACTTATTATACCTTTTCATCGGTGGAATAAGCCTCCAGACACTTTTTTTTTTAAATCCTTGACCATTTCAAGTGTCTCTTAAAAGATGTTTTATATAATGAAAGCTGCTGTTGTTGTTAATGTGTCTGTTTTATCACTGTAATATTCTTATTATTGTCTTTTAACCAATTTGTCTTGTGTTTGTGGTCCGTTTATGTAGAAGACTGTTTATTTTAGCATCTGAGGAGTTAGCTCGCTGTTAGCTGATAGCACCACTTATTCTGCTAGGATGTGCCCTTTTTGTTTTGTTTTTTTATTTCTAAAACTTTCTTCACATTCAACGACCTGAGTTCTTTCACTCGGGGACATAAAAAGTTCAAGTGAAGCTTAACTTGCAGAACAAAATGCTAATGCAGGGGAGCAGATAAGTGCTCCTGCATGTATTTTTCAAAGAGTAAACAGAAAATAAGATGAGAACAATGAGACGACTCCAACTCTCCGGTGTTTTTGGAAATGTTACTCGACATATATGTACATTTGTGCAGAAACTAGTCAAAAGAGTAACGCACACATTATTTGTAATTTGTTAACTTTTCAAAGATGATGATTTGTTTTCCTCTGTTTCATATTAAATACTTCTTGGGTTCGGCTGGTCAGATGCTCTGATCAACAGATTTAGTGGTAGTAACATAGAAACATGTCCTGTATCTTTATTTATTTATTTATTTTCTGTCTAAGCCAGTAGATATCGCAGCTGGTTACCAAGACACCTCCTCCTCCTCCCCCTTT
This sequence comes from Pempheris klunzingeri, assembly GCF_042242105.1. NCBI lineage: Eukaryota > Metazoa > Chordata > Actinopteri > Acropomatiformes > Pempheridae > Pempheris > Pempheris klunzingeri. The sequence goes on along the minus strand of NC_092018.1, from coordinate 2,766,535 downwards.
TCAGAACCAACAGCATTATTATTAATAATGAAACGCAAAGATTTCTATTTGATGGTTTGGCCCCCTCTCTGATGCTCTGACCCCACTTTGAGAGAAAGAAAAAGGCTTTTTCAAAGAATATCCCAGCTCGTCTCCAGTGAAGCGCGCGGAGAGCATCTCTGTTTGAAGAGGCTTTTATTGGATATATAGAGCACCTGTCCGCCATCTCAGCCTTTTCTGTCCCACTAACGCTGCAGGAGGCCGTTCAAACATTCACATATCAGATGTTTACTTGTTCTGCTTAAAGGACGTCTGTCTGTCTGACTGTCTGTCTTTGAGCTCATTGATTTGTCCCAGTGAAGACGTGAGGTGAAAACATGACTGAGGTCGTGAAACAATCCAGCAGGAATAAACTGAGTGAATTGGTGCGCTCTCGTTGCTTTGTCGCTTTTTATTTATTCATCAGAACGAAGAACAACATCTCAACAAGCCTGAGCCCCTCATCAGGTTTTACAGACTGTGTTTACCTGCAGGAGCTGCGCTGACGTCGGCCCACACGGAAAAAAACTGCATGTAGAATCACATCGGAGACGAACGATCAGAAAGAGCCACGGCATCTTCTGACCATCACCATTTCACTTTAAATGCAACAGTCAACTCACAACACCGCATCAAAGGTCACATATGTCTGAGAGCTTTTAGCTCATCTAGCAAACGGTGGGTTTTACCTTCAAGAATTAATTTGAATATTGAGTATTTTTTTTACTATTTTACAAGAAGAAAAGTAAAAACGAGTGTAACTGAGCTTTATGGAGCAGAAATATCTTTGTTCTTCTTCTTTCCTAACTTGATGAGCAACTGGCAACAACCTCAGACGCCCCTTAAAGTTATAAAGTTGAAGATTTTCAGTTTAGTTAAATGTCTGACATCACTAACTATAAGTTAACACAGTGGTGACGGTGACCCACTGAAAGCTCTCGCATTTGAACTGGTTGTCAAGTTGAAATTGTTGGGAAAAGTCACAAGCAGTCGTAGGTCCGGCAGAGACGGCAGGCGGAAGCAGCGCACAGTTATTAGTTAATAGGTAATAGTTACTAATCAATAGACGACGAAAGGATCGACAACTACAGATGATGAAACTTCAAAAACAAGTGCAAATCCTAAGAAAAGGGAACAAAGACAACATTCAGATGATGAAGACAAAGTCTTTGTCTGGATCTTTGTTCGAGTTATTTCCCAAAATGCACCTGCACTTATTGACACAAGGTCCCACCATGTTGGAGTTTTAAACCCCAGAATGTGTAAAAGAAGTGGACGAAGCTTTTGGGACTGAACTGAAGTCTGATTGATTGATTGATTGATTGATTGGAAGTCTACTACACATTTATCCTTTGAGGATTTTGCTCCAAAGCTTCTTTTTACTCTTTTACTTGTTGTGGCTGCAGTTCCTCGTCTGTTATCAGGAGCTTTGATGTGATTCACAGTTTTTCTGGGATAAACTTTAAAGACTAATTGATTAATTATTACCCCTACAGGTTTATACAGTATGTGACCCACCTGTGAGGTGGAAGAAGTATTCAGATCCTCAAGTAAAAGTAGTCAAGTTACAGTGAAATGTTCTATCAGCCTTTTATATCTGATGCTTGATGCTTCTATTGATGTGTCTGTTGCTAATTTAACCACTTGTATATACTGTTGGGTGGTTTAATCTACAGCAATGCATCATGGTCTATAAGATAACCATGCATCTGTAAAATTCAACTTCTTTCTCTTTCTTTGTGACGATCCAAGAGGGTTTTTAAATAGTTTATTCAGCTTAAGAAGAGGAAGAATTTAATCCTTCAGTACATCACAAACATTCAACAACACATTAAAGAGACGTGTTTTTTTTATTATTCCAAATCTGACGTGTTGCTCCTCACCAGCTGCATCCCTTCATTAACAGACATTTCCAGTGCCCTTTAGCAAGGCACCTTCTGCTGCTGTAATGGAGCTCCGCAGAGACCAGCAGGAGCAGGACGCTCCCAGCACTTTGGCCAGTATGAGACAGTACGAACCGTGACAAAGCTGGAAAAGACTTGCATGAATAAATGAAGGTTAAAAGCGTTGTCACACCCGGGGTCGGGTTATTAAGATATGCAGAAGAGGTCCAGGTGGGGGAAAAAAAAAAAACAACAGCTTCAACAAACTGTGCATAAAACTGATGGTTACAAGGTCAAAACACTCCGAGCTCACCTGCTCTGTATTTCTACCAATATAAAAATCAGTGGAGAAGATTCGCTCAGACGTCCTCCTGCTGAAAACCAACCCTCTCCTGGCGAGTCGTCCTGGCAGGAAGTTTGGGCAGAGCCGTCACAAAGTTAGTTAGTTGTACCTTCTTTCCTCCAATGACACCGAGTCTCAGCTCCCAACTGTCATCCTGAATGTATTCCAAGAAGCTAATGAATATTCATTGGCCCCCCTCTATTAGCATATTGTGCAGGATATTAGCATAGCCTGTGACATAAACATCAGCGTGAGGGGAGCAGATGAATCGGAGGGAGGGGGGGGGCGAGCAGCAGGTCAGCATTCATTACTTTCATGAGCCGGACGGGTCACGAAGACGCAGGGAGGCCTGACAGAGAGGCACAACACTTTTAGCACTTAGACTTAAAGTCCCAGGAGGCCTGACGGGGGCCATCTGAGAAGGTGGAGCCAAAGAACCGGTGAAAGGTTCCTGTTGGTGGCAGAGGTCTGCTGGAGGTGCACGAAGCAGCAAAGTCCCAAAAGATCATTGTTGTATCAGATTGGAGCATTACAGACGTGTCAGTGGATCAATATTATCACACAATATTTAACATCGTTTCCCTTTTTTTTAATTTTTTCCTGCTTGTGTGTGATTAGACACATTTGTCTTTGAAAATAAAACTGAAGGTGTAGTTTTGTCTTCTATGTGCTGTATGTTGGAAGTTTTATAAACTTTATGTCTATTTGAGGGAATCCTTGATTAAATCATTCAATATAATGTAAAATAAATAAATCAAAGTGAAAAATGAGTTGTGAAACACTCAAATAAATCAGTCCCCACAACAACCATCTACTGCTGCACATGAAGTCTTAACCTGTGCAGCAGCTAAACCAGCTGTATAATCATGAAGGTTGATGACTTAAAGTGATGTACTGATAAACCACAGGTGCAGTTTAACATTCAGGGGATGAAATATTATGTTGTTCCAGACAACACAGGTTGTGAACAGGCCTGACAAAACTCAGTTAAATTAGTTAAATTTCTTGTATGTGTGCACATTATTTTCATTTTCTTCCCTGTTTCATCATTCCTGATGACCATGGCAGGTCCCCTGCTGGGTGCTTGGCTGACATCAATCCCTGTTGATGATGTGGTGAAGGCGGCGCCCTAAACCTAACACACCCTTCCTGTCAGGAAAGTTCTCTCCCGGCCTTCTGGCAGCCGAGACACCTTTCGGTTGTGACAGCCGCAGTATATTTCAACCAGATTTGCTTTAAATTTGCTATTAGCAAAGCTGCTCTGCGTTAAACTATTGTATTGTCATCAATCTCCAGATGTTTGACTCTTCAAACTCATGGATGTCTGGAGAAAAGGAAAAGGAAAGCAGAACCTTCGAGAACAATCCTTTTTGTTTTGGAGAAAGCATAATGCTTTATAGACCTTCCCAGACCTCTGTGATGTCGACGGGACCGACGACCAGTGTTGGTCAAGTTACTTGGAAATAGTAATAAGTTACTGATTACTTCTCCAAGAAAGTAATCCAGTTACTTTACTGATTACTTACTTTTAAAAGTAATTAGGTACTTTAATTACTTTACTTAGTTACTTTTCAAAAACATGACGCACAACCTGAATACACTATAAAGCAAAAGACCTTTCAGCCTAATTCTGTTCTTTCTGCGTATAGAAAATTGAATCAAATGAAACTGTCTTTTTTTAAAACTTGTTTTATCAGTTTCAGTCTTTTAACTTTATGCACATTGCATCACTAAGTCCTGTCGCTCTCAAGTCTATTTTCACCTGTTTAGCAGGAGAGGGGCCCTCCAAGTTTCGCCCGGTGGAACTGGATGTGGTAGCCGCAGCGGGCATGTCGGTGGGGGGAACCGGGGGTTTGACATTCCCGTGCCGGCTAGCTAGGTGCTTGGTTAAATTTGAGGTGGAATTTTTTGATGTGGATAAAAGTTTTCTTCCCACGCACAGTGTACAGAGGACGCTAATATTTTTGTCACCTTTTACCGAGTCAAACTCAAAGTAATGCCGGTACTTCCAACCATTAAACGCTGTATGTTCCTGCTCCATGTTGTCTCTTGTTCTTCACTTCACGTGTCTGTTGTTTACCACTGACGTCACGCCGCTAATACGTCATTGTCACGAGACAGTCTCACAAAACAAAATCACGATTTAGTAACGCAGCCTGAAAGTAACAGTAATCTAATTACTGTTTTTGCAATTGTAATCCCTTACTTTACTCGTTACTTGAAAAAAGTAATTAGATTACAGTAACGCGTTACTTCTAATTCATCAGTGCTGACGACATCCAGAGATCAGAAAGTGCTTGTGACCCTGGAGTTACAGCTCCACACACACACACAAAGAGCGAAATGGCGTCATGCTGCCGTGACATGCCAGGTAAGATGAGGCTCTGAAATGCAAATGCGCTCAAAGATACAGCCCCCATGCATTTTTCATCATGTACACGGCAGCTTTGCTCCTGATATGACAATGAGAGCTTATCGTCCTGAGTGCTTCGGCTGGGCGTGCGGCCACGGGCACAAATGCACTCCTGCACCTCGCTGGCAGGAACAGATTCCTCTCCTCGCTGCAGGAAGCGTAATCTGTTATGTATCTGCAGATGATTCATTGTATTGTATCGCTCAAAGAGAAAGATATCTTTATGACATCTACCCTCTCAGTCTGTGCCACATCGCCACTGGATGCATTATGCAGGGTGGAATAAGTATTTCGTCTGGTTGTCACGGTATTTATTACAGCCAAACTAGAGGACGCTGTTTCACGTGACGTCATACTCTTTTTTTTTTTTTTGTCGGGCCATTTTGTGTAAGACACACAAGCACTGAGGTGAGGATGCGTTTTAATAGTAGAGTAATAGAGTAATATTTCATGCTGCTGTTTTTGTAATTAAAGTTGTTCAATCAATCATTTATTAAAAGGAGGAAGGTCATAAAGCATAAAAGCTAAAAACGCAAAAGAGAACCATGTGCAGTCCTCAGGGACACACCTGCACCGCTGTGGCGGACGGTTAATCTTACCTGCAGGTCTCAGGCGGTCACCTGGACGCTCTAATAGCCTCTTGAGGTCAGTCACATGACTTTGTTGTTATATGTCCTCGAAGGATAGGCAGATGACGGCAGCATTCAAGGCGAGTGAGGTCGAAATAGATCTTCAGTCTGAATCTGAAGTAAGAAACTGACGTCATTAAGCTGAATCTAAATCTGAAAATGCTCTTTTTTCTTCTTCTTCTTCTGTTTCCTCCATTAGTTCACATTAAGACGGCTCTCTTCACACCACAAATATAAAAGATATTTGAGAATTTATAAATCCTGAAATCCAACCAGCACTCCGGTGCGCTCTTCTGTAGCCGACCTCTGACCTCTGAGGTATGCTTGCAAAGAAATCTACTTCAAGGTGATTAATATTGTATCGCCGTGTGGGAATGACGTGTGGCCTTTACAGCTTTAATGCTCCGCTACTGACTAAATAAACAGCGGCGCTGTTGTGTGAGATAGAAAATAAGAAAGAGACAACATGCACACAGAATCCAGCCACCGCAGAGCCTCGGGCTAATTGCTTACATGCTAAATTAGCATGTACATGTTAGAGCGAGGAGCCATCGACGCAGAGAGATGATCACAAGCCAACACAAGTGCAGAATAACAGCGGATGATGGCCGTGGAGCTCTTGGAAAAGCCCTTGTTTTACTGCCTGAGGGTTTATCGGGGGCCTCTCAGTGTGTGGCCGGCCCCCAGTTAACAACCTCTACCAATCACGCATCCCCGGACCAACCGTGTCGTCACATGTGATGGGATAATGACGATAACGACGAACCGTAAGAATAAGATGCTGCAAAAACAGATCAGTAGTTGGGCACAACAGCAACAGCATATATTTAAAGTACATTAAAATAGAATTAAAAGAAATAAAAACTGAAGTAAAAAATTAAGAAAAAACTAAAATGAATTTGAAAAATAAATATGGAAAAATATTAAATATATAATAAAAATATAGAAAATTTACTTCTACTTATTAAAATATTACTAAAAAATTTAATATTTATTATCTGTACTTGAAAAATATTTTTTTATTTTTGGAGATAAGGTCTGAACATGCAAACATGCAAACCATGTCGTGCATTTCCCGTCTGCTTTGTGTCTTTTATCTCTGTGTGAGTGACAGATAATAACTCACCTCAGAGAAGAGTGGCTTCAGGCACAAAGCTACTCGTTACTGTCACTATCTCATTAAAACGGGCACGGCCTGGTTGTTCGGCTGCCTTTAATGAGCTGTTTGCCTGATCGCTGTCACCCTGAGCGCAGGCAGCCATCTATCCAACCAGCTCAATCGGAACTGCTCGCTCAGCCGAAATGAAGCCTGACACGACTTTCAAGGGCACTGCAAAGTGCAGGCTCGCCTAAAACTCACGCCAGCCTCCCTCTCTCTCTCTCTCTTTGACCTTCTGTGAGACAAAGTCTGCAAAATGTGTGCCGCTGCCACGCCGCCTCGCTCTGCAGCACAAACACACAGAGCGTGACCTTTAACCTTTCATTTCCAGTGTATTTATCCCAGATTTACTTACCTGGCTGGTGTTTGAGTTGTTTTGTGTTCTGCTGAATGAAGTAAGTCCTGCATTCAAAATGCGACTTACTCTGTAAGTAAATATGCAAAAGTATTAGAATATAATTGAAGTATCAAAAGCAAAAGCAGAATGACCCACTAACATCACTAACGTTGTAGCTGGAGTATTTTAATCCACTATGATATAAAACAATTCATTAGGTGATTTAAGTTTTGTTTTAATAATGTGAATCTGAAAATTTATAACATCAACCTCAGAGTAAAAATGGCAATTAGAAATACTCAGTAGCTCGTATTTGTACTCCAGTACAGAGTAAATGTACTCACTCTAGTTACATGATGTGTTATTAAAGGAAGCATTTGATTCAGCATGTAGAGAGCAGCTGTGTTATACAGTGTGTGTGTGGGGGGGGGGAGACAAAGACACAGGGAGATATAGATAGATGGATGGATAGACGGAGAGAGAGAGAGAGAGAGTTGGGAGTCGGAGGATGTTTTATTTATCTCTGGTTAAGTGCCGCTGTGAGCTGCAGTAAAACCACTGGATGAAACCACTTCACTGTGATCCCAGTTTACAGCCTGCAGACCCACGGACGCTTTAGTGTTGTTAAATTTAAACAGAATATTCTTATAACAAGCATTTTAATATCTTTTTTTTTTTTTCTTTCTATTCATTTAATTCTATTGGTCAATAAGCCAATTAACATTCACTGATAAATTGATATTATGAAGTCATCATTAAATGTAGTTATTTATGTGACTCATTCACATAAGCTTGTATTTCCGGTTGCAGTAGAATTTAAATGTTAACATTTTTACAGTGTTTTACAAAGAACCACTTGGGATTTTGTAGTTATTTTGGTCTTTAAATTGAAATGAATACTTATAAAAACACGACACATGGTCAGAAGTGGTCTGCTCAATAACAAAGTGTAGATAAATAAATGTTCCTGCTGAAACAAACACTAAATAAAATACTAAATTGTCAGACTGAACCCAAAATTTGAGTCCAAACCACGTTGTCCACCTTCGTTTTCGTGTCAGTCTGTTGCTGCCCTCTGCTGCCTGTAAATGTAAAATGCTGATAAAAGATGATTTAAAAAAAAAAAAACCACAAACAAACGAGATTTAGCATCATTTATTTGATTTATCACTGCTCTCATGTGCTCACACATAAACAGACGTGCAGGAAAACACAAGACAAGCTGAACAAAGTTTCAGTTTAGTTTATTTGAAAGGCGACAATACAATTTCATAAAACACATGATTACACATGGTTAAAAAAAGCCAGAATTAGCCAGAAGGCTAGTTTTCACCTGTAGTCCCCTGGCCATGATGTAAAAAAACTGTAAAATATATCTACAAGAGAAAAACATGGTTAGACACTTGATAGGGCACTAAAGTAACAAATAACATATACAGAACAAACTGTTTAAGCACAGAAGACACAGTACATCCATCCATCCATCCATCTTCTATACCGCTTATCCGTCAGGGTCGCGGGGGGACCTATCCCAGCTGACTTTGGGCGAGAGGTGGGGTACACCCTGGACTGGTCAGCCAATCGCAGGGCCACATACAGACAAACAAACGGACAGACAGACAACCACTCACTCTCACACCTACGGGCAATTTAGAGTTACCAGGCCTCCTCCTCCAGGCTTCACGGAGGGACCCACACATGTAGAAACCATCCGCTCACCTTTCCTGTGCCTCACAAAGACACGACAGGTGGAACCGAACATATCATATCTGCCCTCATCAGACCAAAGCACAGACTTCCACTGGTCTAAAGTCTGTTCCTTGTGTTTCTTGGCCCTCACGCTCCGATCTGAAGTGCAGAAGTGCTGTTCATTTGCAGTTTCTGAGACTGGAAACTCTGATGAAGTTTTTCCAAACTTGACAGACCTTCATGTCTCAAACTAGACTTGGACTTTTACTTTATTGATCCCCCATAGGGGGAAATGTACATGTTACAGCAGCAACAGATGCATGGGCAAGACAAGCAGTAATAGAAAAAAGAAAAACAGTAGAAAATAGTAAATAGATATACACTACTCACAAAAAGTTAGGGATATTCGGCTTTCAGGTGAAATTTCAGGATGAACCTAAAATGCATTCTAACCTTTCCAGGTGAACTTAATGTGACCTTCTCTAAACCTTTGAATGCACATGTCCAACTGTTCAGTGTCTCAGTACTTTCTGCACCAGCTGCTGTTCTCTAACAAGAAGCTTAACAGCAACATTCACAACAGGTTTGATCCATGAATCCACCAATACATTTCCTGCTTCAGGTAGAATTGGTATTTAAACAGTCCTCCTCATCCTGCTGTTCACATTCTGACATCATGAGACCAAGACGACACCTAACAGTTGATCAGCAGCACCTCAACACTGGAGGCTTCAAACAGGAAGTCCTCAGACGGAGGTGTTCACTGAGCTTAGAGGGTCACAGAGTGTCATCAGGAGGTTGGAACAGTGATACAGAGACTGGAAGAGTCACAGAAAGGAGAGGAGTGGACGTCCTTTGGCCACGTCCCAATTTATTGAGACACTGAACATGTTTTGTTGTGGTTTACCTACCATTGTTGTTAGCTTTTCTTTCATTAAATTGTTTAAAATGAAGAAACTACCAGTGCATGCTTCTACTTAAATGTCCTACTTTCATGATATAATATCACTGTAGCATTCACTTTTTACATTTTCCATATATTTCACCTGAAAGTCGAATATCCCTAACTTTTTGTGAGTAGTGTATATTGTAGTGATAAATAAATATTTACACTATGAACATAAATGTACAGTATGGCCAGGGATATGAAATGAGATGAGTGAAAAACAGCCAGTCAGCTACCATGTAGTGACTGTGGACTGTCTGACGGCTGATGGGATTAATGACCTGCGGTAGCGTTCCTTCTTGCAGGGTGGGGCCCTCAGCCTGCTGCTGAAGGAGCCGCTGAGGGCCCCCACAGTGTCGTGCAGAGGTTGAGAGGGTGTCAACTAATGATGGACGTTACTGAGATGAGTGGCTCTTGCTATAATATGGCTTAGAACAGTAGTGGAACAGGGCCGTTCACTGCATATCACCGTGAACCGACCCGACCTCGTCTCAAACGCATTAAGAAGTTAACTCTAAGATATAAAACAAATTCTGGTTCGTTTAACACTTTTTTTTTTGTTTCTACAAGTGTTCCTTCATAGTTTTGATGTGTTCAATAATAATCTATTAAGTAGAAATGAATGAAAATAAGAAAAGAAACCACTGAAAGAAGGTGTGTCCACACTTTTGGCTCCGTTCCCGCTGTAGCTTCCCGTCTGTTCCTCCTGTTTGTTTTACATGATTCCTGGCTGGAGTTTTGCCCCTGTAGGTTCAAACCAGTTTTTCTGCAGAGTCAGCACACAGACTAGAACAATCAAAATGTACTTTCTCTTTTTTTTTTACATGAAGTATGCATTTTTCAGGTTCTTCTCACATGACTGACTGCCTCTCCTCATCTTTCAGGAGGAGAAGTAGCGAAGCCACAACCAGCCGGTCCCTAAATGTTTAATCTGTAGTAATCTGATCATGCTACAGGTTAATGAGATATGATGTTGACAGATGAACAGACCAACAAAACCTCCACGATGGGGCCAAATCAGGGGAAAAAAACACAGATCCAGACTTAAACATTAACAAATATCGTATTGATTTCTACTTTAACCCCTGGTTTTAGCAATCAAAGTCACAGTAAGTGAAAGTACATGTGGTATGCAGCTATTAAGTAACTGGTGCAAGAGGTGAGCGACCATGATGGTAAGTGTGTATTTCACTGGATATTTAACATTTTCATAAACACTCGCTGCTTCGCTAAAAGTCTGATAACTGGAACAAAACCTGAACGCTCGCTTTTTTAACCTCACCTTTTTAAGAACTGATGTTTATGTAAGAACTAGTTTGGTAGTTTCATATAAATATATATATATATGACAGATACAGTAAGGCATAATTTGTCTGTTTTCTCTATGATTTAGAAGATTTACAAAAAATAGAAGATAATAAAATTATGTGGTTATTGATTAGAAAATCTTGTTTTAGTCCCTTTCTACAGTATAATTTATTATGTTTTTGCCTCCATGTGTCTCTCTATCCTATTATCCTATTATCTCCAGCTGCTTTTGCACACTTAATTTAACAAAGATGTAGGTGTGTGTGTTCGAATGCTTTCCTTATTACTGTGCATGTGAGTATCTCTCGATGTAAACTAACATTGTGACAGATTGCTAAAGGTTGTCTGTCAGGCGCCTTTTTAAATAAATGTTTAAAATGGCTTTAAAAAAGGTTTTATATGGAGGTGTAATGATTTTTTTTATGTTGTGTTTCACCTCCAGATGAAGCTGTCGGTGTTGTTCCTGCTGGTCCTGCCGGCTCCGTCCTCAGCAGGTCTCCAGGACATCATGGAGAAGAGCTCACAGAGCAAAAATGGTAAAAAGAAAATAAAAAATGTATTACTTTGGAGTTTCTTCATCAAGTACAAAGGTCTTTATTTACTATATTCTATTTTTTTTATTTCTTCACTCAATGTTTGAAAGGCAAAAACTGCTTTCAACAGATCCCTTTGCTGCACAAAGTCTCACAGCACGAAAGGATATGAAGATAAAATCGAGAAGACAAACAATACTTACAATACTTAAACGTGGCTATAATGGCTTAGCTTGAATGCAATGGGAACCTGGACAGGACAAGATGATCTGGCACAGGACAAAGGGAGACGCAGACTATTTATACATGAGGTAATGGGGAACAGGTGGAAACAGTCAGGGCGGGAGGAGAGTTAGTTTTCACCATAACACAGGAAGTGAGAGACAAGACTAGACACTTAACAGATACGACGAGACATAACACTGACAACCTTAAAGCTACTGATATCTGACTGATGCTGTTTGCTAGTTAGCTCCACTGAGAGGCTGCACTCAAAACGACTTGGGAGGATTTATGTTGCGTAACATTTCAGCTACTACTACCATAATAATAATAATAATAATGACAATAATAACGATAATTGTAATAAACTTTATTTGTATAGCATCTTTCATACAAGACATGTAACTCAAACTGCTTTACAGCAAAGAAATTACACACGCCCGAGTGCCTCACATGAAACACACACAAAACTAACATAATAATACACAAAAAATATGAATATAACACCAAAAAATAAGACAATAAAACTGAAAATAGAATACATACATTGCATAATATAATGGGATAAAACCTAATGAATAACAATAATAAAAGAGGAAGAAGAAGAGATAAAAACAGTCAAATATATTTCATAAATTTCACGGCTGTATCGGGAAATTTTAGCAAGTTAAAGGCTGAAGTGAAGTGAGAACCTTTTCTCTCTCATAGATATTTATTGAGCAGTGTGAAAGCACCATAATACAATAGATGACTCTCACTCATGGTGCCTGTGCTTCCTCCCTCCCTTGTTTCATCCAGTCTCCATACTGAGCTCCAGCAGAACCACAACAACACAACACTTCCTTCTGCCTCCTACACTGAAACGGAAGAGACGGTCCTCACCTTCCACCTTCGTCTTCGAAGACAGCTCCAACCTGGAGTGGGTGACCTGGAACGGCTCTCTCCCCGACGGATCGTTCATATTCTCCAACGTATATGATAATCGCATCGACTACGTCTGTAAATACAAATGTGAAGCCGGTTATTATAACGAGGGCATGGGTTCCTTCTGCTATTACCCCTACGACGGCGAAGAGCTGAGAAGCAAGAAGTTTGAGATCCTGGTGAACAAAGACAACTTTGAGGTCCTGGAGTGGAAGGACGGTTCTTATGCTTCATTGCCACAAAACTCAGTCAGAACCTGCAATTCAGTGAAAATGTATGTAGGGAAGAATAAGTACGGTCTGGGGAAGGTACATGTTGAGCACGGATCCTTCTATCTTCCCTGGCGAGGTTATGAGTATTATTACAAGAGCTACCAGAGCCTGACCTACAGCCACAGTGTACACAACGAGCACATCTCCAATGTCAAGTACAACACTGATGGGGTTGAAATCCTCAAGTCCCCTCCAGAGACCATACGCACCACCACCATCACCAACTACGAGTGCAGTCCAGTGATGAAAACGACTACTCTCTCAAAGACAAATAGGTTGGAGAAAAGGTGGGACATCGGCTCTTCCATCTCGCTTGGTGTCACCAAGAGCTTCACTGGAGGAATCCCTGCAGTCGCGTCCGCAGGTGTTTCCATCAGCGCTGAGGTTTCCTTCCAGTTCTCAGGAGGTCACACCAGGACAGAAGAGTCCTCCCACTCTATGGCCGTGACGCTCACCGTCCCGCCAAACCACTCCTGCACAGCCCGTTTGGTGGGACACAAGTACACGGCGACCATCCCTTTCACCGCCCACCTCTGCCGCACCTACAACGATGGAAAAACTACTTGCACTGTGATCACTGGGGTGTACGACAGCATGGATATTGGAGAAGTCCAAGCCGTGGTGGACCGATGTCAACCGGTACCTGGCGCCAAGGCTTGCCCCCAACGCAGAGCATGCGATAGCTTTAGCTAAATGTGTCAAAATAATCCCATGTACATGTTTATACATGGCAAATGTCAAAATGTGTCCTGTTTTGCATATTGAGAAGAACAAAAACTGCTTCAATTTCTAAATGTAATTTGGTGCTTTTCCAAAATTGTCTTCTAACTGACACACAAATGAAAAACTGCTGCTTCTGTGTTTATTTTCTGACAGTGCAGGTGGTCGTTTATCACGTTTGACCCTGGCGGACAATGTCGTAACCCCAAATATATTTGTTAGCCCAAATGAACTGAAACCAAACCGAGTTAGACCGGCACGGCCACACGGTGACGTGACTGTAAGCATCTCTACCGACGTGTTCTTTTCATTTCGTTTTTGCCGCCATGACTTTCACATAATAGTATGTTTTTTAATAGCATACCTTATTATGTATGTATGGCTTTAAACTGATGCAGACAGTTTGATTTCAACAATGCAGCAGTCGCTCAGTAGGACACAGGTTGGCACTTTATTGGTCCGATAAATGAACAGAGCTGTATTTCATCCTCTAACAGCCTTATCTTTCTTTTTCTTTATCTTATGTTCCCTCTTTCAGGTTAATAATCCCTTAAATTTATTCTACCTGGCTTCGATTAATGAGAGGACAAAGTCAACTTTCTGTCTGTTAAGACCTTTAACGTCTGGATTTTATCATTTACGATGCCCTATTTTTAATCTTTGTAATTTTACATCTCTGTTGAATAGATAAACTCAGGAATATGCATGATCTTAAATCGACAAACTATGTGGTTTGTTCCCACTGATCACCATGTTTATTTTTTCTCTATTCAGAGATACGGTTGCTCCAAATTGAAATCATTTCACATGTACGTAGTGGCATTACAGTTATATAATTGTTACTTAAAGCAGCCAAAATAGTGCACTGTTTCGGAATAAATTAGCAAAGGGGTACTTTTGCACGTGTACTTCAAATGTAACCCCCACTCCCCACTGCAAATTAGGTGTTTTGGCAGAAACTTTCAGCTGCGTTCAATAAACAACTCGAACACAATATGCCACTTTTAGTGACCACTGCTGTTTCAAAATGATTCATTCTCTTCTTGACAACCATCTTCAGCACTTAGTACATCACGTCGCAAACGTGACGCATATCCAGACACCAGGTTCTGGTTTCCAGAGCCAAAAGAAGCAAAGCAGCCTCAGAGCATCACTGAGCCACCGCCGTGCTTCACTGTAAGCAGGGTGTTTTTTCAGCGTCTGCCTTGTTTTTCCTCCTCTAGACGTCCCGCTGATCATTAGAGTTTTGTTTTATATAGCGTCGAGCATACTTGTGCTTTAGGGTCAGTGGTGATGTACGTCTTGGAGTTCAGGCTTGGAGGCCTTCAGCGTTTAGGACGCTCCTTACTGCAGGAACTGAGCCCTCAGTGTCTGCAGCAGTACTTGATCTGCTGCAGGTCTTTTGCAGTCACTCCAGGGTTTTTTGGCCTCCTCGGAAAATCTGCTGGCAGCTTCGTCTCTCTGCCACGTCCTGGCAGTGCAGTGCCGGTGTTCCTTTAGCTGTGAACTTGTGAACTATGCCTCCAACTGTATCTCCAGGAACATTCAGTGCCTTTGCTGTCTTTTGAGGCAGTTATCTCCTCTCTTATCTAACGATTCTCTTATCCATATTTCTAACATGCAACCAAACATCGCTGTGAACAAAGCCCTATTTTATCCAACTAATCAGGGGCCTCATCAGTGTGCATCAGGTGTGCTTGAGACAACACCTGATTTGCAAATGAGTGCTCTGAATGGTTGAATCTGGAGGAGCCGCCTGTAATGTTAGTTGTGTTGTTATTTAAATTGTTCTTGATTGAGTTGTGCATTAAATTTTGCCAACACACCTCTCTTGCAAAGGGGGTTGAACAATTTTGAGTGCAATTGTATTTGTTTATCTCTAGTTGATATTGATTTCTCAGCAAGTATCGTGTTTATGATTCCAGAAGTTGTGTAGCCTCTTTACTGGTCCAATAAATGAGCAGTACTTTCCTCCTGTTAAAGCCTTATCTTCTGATTCTCTTCAATAGGCCACTAAATGTCTTAGGTTTATTCTTCCTAGCCTAAGTTTATGACAGGGCAAGGTCGACTTGGACAAGAAGAGGGCAGAATGAACTCTTCAGTTATAAATTAGTATATTTAATCCGAGCACTTTTTATAGCATTTGCCTAATGAAAAACTTATCGTCATTACTTACTGTTAACAAAACAAAGCTGCTATATGACATCAATATTTGACATTTACCTTTTTCCAGTGAGAGATTTAGGATTGTTTTAATTAATTTAGTTTTATTTCTTCTATTAAAGGTCTATTTCACCCATTTTCTGTGTTTTCTGTGTTGGTGTGAGGTGAATCCCTGGATTGGCCTCACGATGGGTCTTGATTCATAACACCTGTCCCAGTAAATGCCACTAAGGTGATGTTGCCCTCCTTAACATCAACCTTTCTGCATTAAAATAAATGCATCAGTTACAAGCGTGCAGCCTTTCCATTTTTATCTGCTTTATCATTTAGTATCCTCTGTAGTTAACAGTAGACATCAGGATTCTCATGGGCCTGTAATAAATGCTGCTCATTATAGACTTATATAATGTAAGACTTGGACTTTACTTTATTGATCCCCCATAGAGGGAAAAGTACATTACAGTAGCAACATAGGCAGGGACAAGATAAGCAGTAATAGAAAAAAAAAGAAATAAAATAAGCAACAGTAGAAAAATAGTAAGTAAATATATATTGTAATGATAAATAAATATTTACATTATTCATTAGTAATGAATTTTTTTTAATCTAACTCTTTACTTTTGGGACTTTACAAGCTGCAATCTGTTCTGTAATTGCTCCTCGTCAGAACCAAATCAGAGTGGCATCTCTTGATTTATGATTCAGCCATAAAAGCAGCTACAGCATATAAACCTGGTGGTGGAAGGAGGCTGATGTGAGACGGCAATGGTAAGATCCTTTCACTGTGTTCTAACCTCAATTTTAAACGTGGCTTTAAATATTGGTATGTATGGAGGTATTACTGTTATCATTACAATAAGCTTTGATGAATGTTAAACATTTCAGATGAAGCTGTCCGTGTTGTTGCTGCCGGCCCTGCTGGCTCTGTCCTCAGCCAGCGTGCAGAACGTTGCGAAGAGGAGCTCACAGATGAGAAAAGGTAAACAGAAGCAGCTTTTGTTCATTCCATATATATTCTGTTTAATGTATATAAGAAATCTGCCTTTTTAGTTTTAAAGCCTTGCTGGTGTTATTGGAAATCTGTAGTTCACCGGAGAGAATTTGTTAAATGTTGAAAATATGCTATAAAGTAATAGCGGTTGATTTTAAACACACTTCCTTTGTGCTGATTCTACATTAATTCTTCGATTTTTACATTTAATTGTCTTAATGTAACATAATGAATTCCAGTTCACTCACTTTACCCCCAGTGCTATCTATCCATACATTTTGAATCTGGGAAACATTTTGATTTACGGCCTGTTTCTTTTCAAGTGTGATACAAAATCACTTAATCACTTTACTATCACTGTCACTTTTTTACCCCTGTACATATATTCCTCTGTACATACATTTTGTTTGCCTGTAAATATTTTTGATTTATCTATTCTGCCTTATTTATGTATGTGCCTTGCCGGGAGTCTGCAAAATTTCGTTATGCCTGCAGAAACTTGACTTGACTTAATGTCTTTCCCATTTCTTTTTATACAGTTCCCATTCTGAACCCAGATCTAGGTAACAGGATTCCCAAAATCACCATTAACGGATCAATGTTGGCTCTTCCGACTCCCCCTGAACTTCAGAACAGTCTGGATCAATCTGCCTCCTTCATGATTGGAGGCTCCAACCTGCAGTGGCAGTACTGGCCTGGCTATCTCCCCAACGGAGCCGTTGGTATTTACAATGGATATGCAGGTCGCTATGACTACGTCTGCAAAAGTGGGTGCGAATCTGGCTTCTACAGCAGTAGCATGGGTCCTTACTGCTACTACCCCTTTAAACACGAAGAGTACTATACCTCCTCGTTTGAGATCCTGGTGAACAAAGACAACTTTGAGGTCCTGGAGTGGAAGGAAGAGTCTTACGGACAACTGCCCCCAAATTCAGTCAGAAATTGCTATTCACAGAACAAATTTGCAGCGAAGAATGAGTATGGTCTGGGGAAGGTACATGTTGAGAATGAGTGTTTCTACCTGCCTTGGGAGGGTGATGAGTACTGGTACTACCACTACCACGTCCTGACCATCAACAAAAATATATACGAAGAGCACATTTTTGACGTCATTTACAACACCAATGCGGACGTTATCGCGTTTCCTCCGGAGGCCATGCGCAAGTCCACCATCACCAACAACCAGTGCAGCACCGTTGTGAAGACACTCCAGCTCCAAAAAACCTACCAGGAGGAGAAAAGGTGGGAAACCAGCACTGCCATCTCAGCTGGTGTCCGTTGCAGCATCACTGTCAAAATCCCATTGATCGCATCGGCAGGTATTGATTTCGGCGCCGAGGTAACACAGCAGTTCACCAGTGGAACCAGCATAGTGGAGTCCAACGAATACTCCGTCGCCGTGGAGGTAACTGTCCCTCCAAACCACTCCTGCACTGTCACTATGGTGGGATATAAGTACACGGCAAACATCCCTTACACAGCACGCCTCAGACGCACCTACCGCCACGGCGAGACCACCTGGACGTACATCTCTGGGACGTACACTGGTGTCGACGTTGGAGAAGTCCGGTCTGTTGTGGATCGCTGTGAGCCCATACCTGGTGCTCAGCCTTGCCACTGAAAGAACAACGGAGGAGGTTTCGTTAAGATATCTGACACCAAAAATATTTGACTGATTGGCTTGACTTTGCATTATTTCTTTAAAACATACTTTGAATCTGGCAAAATACCATCAGTGTGGCTTAAGTCTATTTTAGATTCCAATACCAAACCCCACAGCAAAGAAATCAAAGGATTAGCCTAATGAGCACAATCTGTCTACGCTATGTAATAAGAGGCTCAGGTTGTACTTGGAAAAGAGAGGGTCCTTCTGGAAGAGCAAAATTTAAGTCAACGTCTTGCTCATATCCTTGAATTGTCTACAATCATAATGAATAAAGTTAATAAAAGCATGCTTCACTTGTGCCCATTGTTGTTTCTCTGAGTTTGGTTTCATCTGTTCCAAGAATCTGTGTTGGCTCACATTAAAAAGCAGTGGGCTAATGATATAAGAAATAAACCAAAACTGTGTACATTTAGGATGATAAAATATGAGAATTATCCTGTTTGTCATTTATCCAAAAAGCAAAGATCTCTACATACCCAGCTGAGGTCTGTTGTTGACGGTTCATCTGACTGGAGGAAGAAGATTTTTATGGTCCTTTCTTACTAAGAACTGCAACTGAATACTTTGTTTAGTGAGATAAAAACAAATAATGACTTTGTAAGTATAGATTATGCAAATAAATGGTTGTGCACATGTGAAGATTGGCCAGTTGCTTTGAGATGACTATCAGGCTGAACTGTCTGTGTGTCGCAGTTCTTTTCAGTGAAATCAGACAAATGTCATTTCAAATGCTATTTGAAAGAACATGTGGATACTTTAAAATGCAGTAATCCTTATTTTTCTTTCACGTGATGGTGTCATGCAATCCCACGTTGGATGACAAACAAGAAATCCAATTATTTATTAAACAACCATTCAATGCCATCTACTGCTTCAGCTGCTTCATGAGCATCTACAGTAAATTGTTTACAGTTTATTAAACATGGTGTGTTTGACAGTGAAATTATTGATAATAACATGTTTTTCTTCTTCTGGACAGCAGAGATGTGCACATGGATACATTGAGGTATATGATCACACCACATGTAGCCCACTCATACTGTGCATTTAGCCTGGCTGACAACAAAATGAAAAACATCTTGTCCACTCTGTCCATGTTTTCTTAAGTTATGATGCAAATAGGCGCCACTGTAAATATGTATGGAGCCCCAAAACCAACAAAAGGCAGTAAAAGATTATGTGATGAGCCAAAAATCTAGTTTTCTCTACCAACTGATTGGCTGGATAGCTAAACTAAATAGCTTTATGTCTCTATTTTACACTTAATGTTTTACAGTGTCTTGTACTTGTACTGCGTAATTTTCAGTTTTAGGGGACAAAATATTATTGTTTCAAATTCAGACAAAGATGGAGGAAGAAAACACAAGGACATTTGGCAGAAAAGATTTATTTAACTTTTTCAATCCCATCACGCTCCATGCAAACGTCTACTTGCAGCAGCAACCATGAACATTTGGATTTTTGCACATCAAAGCTTAATAACACAGCATTCAAACGATCCGACACCAGCACTTAACTCAGTATAAAGAAAAGTCAGCAAAGATTCATGTGTTAGAATAGAGTGAGGGTTACATTTAGTCAACAGGTGACCAGTGTTGGGCAAGTTACACAAAAATTATATCTTACTCTTCTTATTTGCATTATTTATTGCTCATCAAAACAGTAATAACATTAATTTCCTAATTAAGAACTGGTCACACACCTGTTGCATAGTTCTCCAGTGCTCAGACCATCGAACATACATCAACATTTTTCATTTCAACCTTCGAGATGTTACATGCTATTATGACAAAAAGTTACTGGAGAATATGTTTCTTTATGATTTTGTTGGGCCAAATCATCAATTTTTTTATCTATTTAAAAAGTTTTTTTGTTTCTAACCTTCTTTTCCTTATTTTTGTTTCTCTTTTTTTATATATATACCATTGCCACACTGCTGCTCCCGACTGTAAGATGCAGGCTGATTGAGTGATTGTGACACAGATTTAGTGTATTTAAGTTCATTTAAATGTAACAATACAATATTAAATGCATTATTCATTGATAAACTGAAGAAACTAAATGCCAAGTAGTTTTATTGTCTTCTATCAAGACGTAAAAATACATAAAAGCAGGTTTATTTGTAGTGTCTGTGTAATGTTACAGGCATCCACCGTCCTTGCAGCTGCAGGGCGTGGGGTTAGCTACAGGCTCACAGCGCTCCACCACAGCCCGAACCTCGGCAATCTGGACGCTCTTGTACGTCCCAGAGATGGAAGTCCAGGTGGTCTCCCCGCTGCGGTAGGTGCGGCTGAGGCGTGCTGTGTAAGGGATGTCTGCCCCGTACCGATATCCCACCATAGTGACTTTGCAGAAGTGGTTTGGTGGGACGGTGTGCTGAACGGAGACAGAGTGGGTGGTCGACTTGATATAAGTGGTCCCCTTGGAGAACTGAAGGGTCGTCGCAGCGCTAAACTCAATAGCCACTGAGGTAATTAAGGGGATTTCAGCAGTGAGGGTGGTCTTGACACCCAATGTGATGGAGAAGCTGGTGTCCCATCTTTGCTCCTCTTGCTCGGTCTTTGAGAGGGTAGCTGTCCCCGTCACTGGTGTGCATTCATAGTTGGTGATGGAGGACGTGCGCATGGTCTCTGGTGGGTATGAAATGATGCTAACCCCAGCAGTATTGTACTTGACTTCAGACATGTGCTCACTGATTACATCTGTGCTAAAGGTCAGGACCTGATAGCTCTTGTACCAATATTCGTCACCTTCCCAGGGGAGAAAGAAGGCCTCGTTTTTAACATCGACCTTCCCAAGACCATACTTGTTCTTCCCAACATAGAGGTCATTGTTGGAGCAGGTCTTGACTGAATTCTGAGGCACTGAACCGTAGGAGCCATCTTTCCATTCCATTAACTCAAAGTTGTCTTTGTTCACCAGGATCTCAAATGGGTAGCCCAAATATGTTTTCCCTCCATAGGGGTAGTGACAGTGAGCACCCATTTCAGGATTGTAGAAGCCGGAACAACACCCATATTTGCAAACGTGGTCGACGCGTCCAACGTATCCGTTGTAGATTGAAATTGCTCCATTGGGGACAGAGCCACCCCAGGTGTTCCATTCCAGGTTGGTTTGTTGAAAACTGAAAGAGTGAGACTGGCTCAGCTTGTTCTTAATCTCCACAGGAGTTGGAATAGGGTTTCTTTTCGGTACTTTAGGAACCCTGTCCTCTAGACTCGGGTCCAGTGACTGGGCTGAATAAAAGACAGAAAAAGGGTGCAGATAAGACCAGTATAAACAAGTATAACCAAATGACATCAGTAATAAATCATGTATTCCTAATGCTCTTTGAGCTCGATGGTGCTGGGTTCTGATCACCCCCAGCTTGTGTTGTAGTGGAGAAGGAGCAAAAACACGTCAGGGACACACTTAAAACCTGTGGCTACCCAAACTGGGCCTTTGTTAAAACAGCTAAAAAGAACACAATGGACAAAGAAAAGAAGGGCAATAAACATGTTTCAGGCATGTCTGAGAAACTTAAGAGGATTTTTAATAAACATGACATTCCTGTACATTTCAATCTGGGCAACACCCTGAGACAGAAGCTCGTCCACCCCGAGGACAAAACCCCCCGACATAAACTGAGCAACGTGGTGTATGCAGTGCAATGCAGTGAGGAATGCCCAGACCTGTGCATTGGAGAAACAAAACAACCGCTCCACAAGCGCATGGCCCAACACAGGAGAGCCAACTCCTTAGGTCAGGACAAAGGGCACTCCTTTGAGGACAGCAATGCACAGGTGTTGGCCAGAGAAGACAAATGGTTTGAAAGAGGAGTCAAAGAAGCCATCTTTGTCTGGAGTGACCTTCGCTGAACATAGGAGGTGACCTACGACACCACCTATCGGCTACTTACAATGCTGTCCTGAGCACCCTTCCCAGCCAGCTAAACACCCATTCACACCATGACTCATGCGACTTAACGACTCACATGACGACTGGGTAACGGCCCACATAAGACCCACCCAGGGCCTAACGACCCGAACAGTGTTTATATGCCTGACCTCCCTACCAGTCAGTTAGAACTGAAGAAGCTTCTTGGATGGGAAGCAAAACATCTTCAAGTACCTTCAACAAGTCCAGTTGACTTTTGCTCAACTCCTAAGGAATAACTATGACCTGGATGACTGAGAATCTTCACAGACTTATCTGCTTGTATGTAAGCTGCAATGGTTAGCATGTCAAGCTAAATATTTATAGCACATCATTAGCTAACTCACTGTTGATTTGTGGAGTTAGAGATAACCTAAAAAGGTCCTGTTCATGACCGGCATATCCACTGTGAATGGTAGATAACAATAAGATTGACTAATAACCCTTTTAGTGTACACATGGACGAGTCACTGTTGTATTAAGATAGCTGAGTGGTTAGGGTGCAAGCCACACATGCACAAACCCTAAGCAGTGAGTCACCGGTTAGATCTCCAGCTGGCTGAACCATTTGTTGTCATTTCCTTTCTCTCTTTCCCCTGATTCCAGTCTCTCTACTGTTGCTATCAAATAAATGCCCATGTTGTTTTATTCATATGTCCTCTACATGGATCATCAACTGCTGAGGACTCAGGTTGACTTTTTGCCTCGGACAGGCAGCTTTAGTCTCAGGATTTTAGCATGTGTGTAACCATCATGTGCATAATTAAGACCCATTTAACCAAGTTCTGGTTCACCTGGAGACACTGACTTTCTTCCAAGTCATGGAGCAGCGACCTTGTGTTGTAGAATGACAAAAACATGAACCTTGAGCCTTGAGTTGCCATTTTAATTAATAAAATTGATGGTCGGCAGCTGGAAAAGAAGTTCTCTCACTTGTCTACTTTGGTCCAAAATCAAGCACACATTTGAAGAATTACCAAGAATTTCCAGTGGCAACTCTGCCTCTGTTATAACTTTCAAATAAATTAAATAGAATTGAAAACCTGATGGACAAGAAACAGCAACATGGAAAACTCGGTTTACCTGATTTGGTTTTGTTCTCACAGACGCAAAGGTTGACCGAGGTGAGAGCCAGCAGCACCAACACTGACAGCTTCATCTGCAAATCACACAGGAAGCAAAATCACTTCTTTACTTCCCACCAGTTTTGTAGCATTAACCCTTTATAGGGCACTCATTGAAATACTTCAAAAATTCAAAATTTCAACCATTACTGTTGATCATTACAAGACTCTACTTTTGTGAGTTTTTCAAAAAAATGTAATGTTATGGTGAAAATCAAGGTCAGTGAAGTTACCATATATGGTTTCTTGTCAGTTTGTCATGTAGCCTGATTGTTGCTGATTGGCTTGGAGAAACCTCAGTCCTACTGCCTCATGGTGAGGTAAGGGGCGGCATTTTGAACCACTTAAGTTACCAAATATGGTCCCTTGCCCGATAAAGGATTAAACAAACTCTGTGAACCAACTTTGGTGAAAAATTATGTGGAGAAGCTAAAAGCGCAAAGACTTTGATCATGAGAGCCACCAGCATCATTGGATTGTCCACTCATTCAGTCATTCATATCTGATTTAAGATATAAGTAAAATCTGAGAAAATTCAGTCATGTTGGAGTTATTGCTTAATTGAGTGAGTGGCAGTAAATGGATGGCACTACTTATTTTCAAATTTGTGAATGAAATTTGTGAGAAGTGCTCATCAAATTTAGAAATCAGTTATTCCAGGTTTATATAGCAGCCTTATTGCTGCATCAATACAAATCTGTACTCTCACTTTAGGGTAATATTAAAGTCTGGATAATTAATTTCTCTTTTCTCCACCAAAGAAATTCTTTCATTTTGCTTCCTTGATTTCTGTCCCAGAATTCACGAAGAGCGAGATAAGACAAGAGACTACTTTATTGTTTTCCATCTGTGCACAGTATAAGAGTAGAAACAACAGATAAACATGTAGTGCAAATAGAAAAAAGTGTAAAGCCAAGTGTTGTAGCTTATGAATTCTTTCACCAAAGAGACTTGAGACAGCTATTCCTAAATATGAAATAAATACAGAATCTATGAAAATACAGAAAACATCTAAAAAAATGGAAATAGTTTTGTCTATCAGAACTTGTTTTTTTCCTCTTTGCGCTCCCATTAATCAGATGATGAACCCTCAGATTAATCCGGTGACCCTTTGGAGGTTAGCAACCACTGGACCAAACTGTCTGACCGTATATAAAGTAGTTCAGAGTCTCCACCTGGAGCAGCTCCAACAGTAACATGCTGCTCTGATTGTGATGCTTCAGTATTTATATTCTCATAATGAAGCATAGAACCAGATATCAGTCACAGGGGACCTTTTAACTATCTAACAGTGTATGTAGAGCAGAAAAAGAACAGCGAGAAGACTCACAGCATCGTAAACAATCACAACACGTCTCTAAAAGTAGTTTTGATGCAATTTGATCATTTAGTTGTCCCAAAGTAGTCAGACTATGAAATCTTACCTTTGCTGTACTGATGAGAAAACAGCAGTGTGTCTTGGAAAAGGAATACTACCCCATTTATATATTTACCAAATCAGTGGGCCTGAAATGTTAAATATGTCAACAGTCAGGAAATACATACCTGACCGTTTTGCATATAATAGGGTGGGGTTCTGTTAACTACTTCAGCTCCCGGGCTGTTACACTTCTTATTGAATCTTTCTACATATATAAGAAGTCTTCGATGGTAGTAAATGTTGGCTGTGGTGCAGGACTGTTGATTAGTGTTTCTGTATTCTGCTCATGTATGTTTATGTTACAACTTTCCACTTTTTGCCTTTTAATGTGACACACTTTGAGTTTACCTGTACTGAATTGTGCAACATAAATGAAACTGCTATTGACTGTTAGGTATCATTTGATGTAGATTAGAGTGCTTTGTTGTTGTGATGCCTGTGAAAACTGCATTCGGGCCTCATAAGTGGTGTTTAAGTGAATCTTTGAGTGAGTGGTGGAGTATTGTTTGCCCCATGGGGCCGACCAATGGTAGGGTGTAAGTACTGATATTATTTTGAGTAACTTACTGTTTGAATTATCAGTGATATCTTAATGTTTTAATGCTTCAATAGTTCTTTTTTCTTGGTTTGACAGAAACCATAAAAGCCTAAAGTAACATCACACTCAATCCGTTTCACACCTCAAACAAATATGTACACAGGGAAGAAGTGTTGTTTTTTCACTGTCATACCTGCAGGGCTTCGTAGTATGCAGATGAGTGGGGTACGATCTTTTTAAAACACTCAAAGAATGTGCTGGCTGCATGTCAGCTACCAGGTGGCATTCAGGTTTGGATAGCAAGTAGATAGAAAGTGAAGAGCAAGAGACAGAGGTCACTTTTACACCTGTACTTTGGGTCAGTTTTATATTACCTTACTTCTTGTTGGACGCTTTTCCACATCAATGTGTGAAAACAGTAAAATGCTGTGTACTTTTTAAAAGTAGATTTTTGATTTTGTCCTCAATCTGCTGCTGAAACCTCTCTGTCTGTTTTTCTTCTTCTGGCCAGCAGTGATGTGCACATGGATACATTGAGTTATATATGCTCACACCACATGTAGCCCACTCATACTGTGCATTTAGCCTGGCTGACAACAAAATGAAAAATCTTGTCCACTCTCAATGCAATGCAAATAGGCACCACTGTATATTCACTATATTGCCAAAAGTATTCACTCACCCATCCAAATGGTTGAAATCAGGTGTCCAATCACTTCCATGGCCACAGGTGTATAAAATCAAGCACCAAGGCATGCATACTGTTTCTACAAACATTTGTGAAAGAAGCTCAATGAATTCCAGCGTGGTACTGTGACAGGATGCCACCTGTCGTGAGTCCAGTCGTGAAATTTCCTCGCTCCTAAATATTCCACAGTCAACTGTCAGTGGTATTATAACAAAGTGGAAGCGATTGGGAACAACAGCAACTCAGCCACGAAGTGGTAGGCCATGTAAAATGACGGAGCGGGGTCAGCGGATGCTGAGGCGCATAGTGCGCAGGGGTCGCCAACTTTCTGCTGAGACAATCGCTACAGACCTCCAAACTTCATGTGGCCTTCAGATTAGCTCAAGAACAGTGCGTAGAGAGCTTCATGGAATGGGTTTCCATGGCCGAGCAGCTGCATCCAAGCCTCACATCACCAAGTGCAATGCAAAGCGTCGGATGCAGTGGTGTAAAGCCGCCGCCACTGGACTCCAGAGCAGTGGAGACGTGCGATGAATCGCTCTTCACCATCTGGTGATCTGATGGACGAGTCTGGGTTTGGCGGTTGCCAGGACAACGGTACTTGTCTGACTGCATTGTGCCATGTGTAAAGTTTGGTGGAGCGGGGATTATGATGTGGGGTTGTTTTTCAGGAGCTGGGCATGGCCCCTTAGTTCCAATGAAAGGAACTCTGAATGCTTCAGCATACCAAGAGATTTTGGACAATTCCATGCTCCCAACTTTGTGGGAACAGTTTGGGGATGACCCCTTCCTGTTCCAACATGACTGTGCACCAGTGCACAAAGCAAGGTCCATAAAGACATGGATGAGAGAGTTTGGTGTGGATGAACTTGACTGGCCTGCACAGAGTCCTGAACTCAACCCGATAGAACACCTTTGGGATGAATTAGAGCAGAGACTGAGAGCCAGGCCTTCTCGTCCAACATCAGTGTGTGACCTCACAAATGCCCTTCTGGAGGAATGGTCAAAAATTCCCATAAACACACTCCTAAACCTTGTGGAAAGCCTTCCCAGAAGAGTTGAAGCTGTTATAGCTGCAAAGGGTGGACCGACGTCATATTAAACCCTATGGTTTAAGAATGGGATGTCACTTAAGTTCATATGCGAGTCAAGGCAGGTGAGCCAATACTTTTGGCAATATAGTGTATGTGTGGAGCCCCAAAGCCAACAAAAGGCAGTAAAAGATTATGTGATGAGCCATAAATCTAGTTTTATCTCCACCAACTGATTGGCTGGATAGCTAAACTAAATAGCTTTATGTCTCTATTTTACACTTAATTCTAACAGTGTCTTGTACTTGTACTTGTACTGCGTAATTTTCAGTTTTAGGGGCCAAAATATTATTGTTTCAAATTCAGACAAAGATGGAGGAAGAAAACACAAGGACATTTGGCAGAAAAGATTTATTTAACTTTTTCCATCCCATCACGCTCCATGCAAACGTCTACTTGCAGCAGCAACCATGAACATTTGGAGTTTTGCACATCAAAGCTTAATTACACAGCATTCAAACGATCCGACACCAGCACTTAACTCAGTATAAAGAAAAGTCAGCAAAGATTCATGTGTTAGAATAGAGTGAGGGTTACATTTAGTCAACAGGTGACCAGTGTTGGGCAAGTTACACAAAATTATCTTACTCTTCTTATTTGCATTATTTATTGCTCATCAAAACAGTAATAACATTAATTTCCTAATTAAGAACTGGTCACACACCTGTTGCATAGTTCTCCAGTGCTCAGACCATCGAACATACATATCAACATTTTTCATTTCAACCTTCGAGATGTTACATGCTATTATGACAAAAAGTTACTGGAGAATATGTTTCTTTATGATTTTGTTGGGCCAAATCATCAATTTTTTTATCTATTTAAAAAGTTTTTTTGTTTCTAACCTTCTTTTCCTTATTTTTGTTTCTCTTTTTTTATATATATACCATTGCCACACTGCTGCTCCCGACTGTAAGATGCAGGCTGATTGAGTGATTGTGACACAGATTTAGTGTATTTAAGTTCATTTAAATGTAACAATACAATATTAAATGCATTATTCATTGATAAACTGAAGAAACTAAATGCCAAGTAGTTTTATTGTCTTCTATCAAGACGTAAAAATACATAAAAGCAGGTTTATTTGTAGTGTCTGTGTAATGTTACAGGCATCCACCGTCCTTGCAGCTGCAGGGCGTGGGGTTAGCTACAGGCTCACAGCGCTCCACCACAGCCCGAACCTCGGCAATCTGGACGCCCTTGTATGTCCCAGAGATGGAAGTCCAGGTGGTCTCCCTGTTGCCGTAGGTGCGGCTGAGGCGTGCTGTGTAAGGGATGTCTGCCCCGTACCGATATCCCACCATAGTGACTTTGCAGAAGTGGTTTGGTGGGACGGTGTGCTGAACGGAGACAGAGTGGGTGGTCGACTTGATATAAGTGGTCCCCTGGGAGAACTGAAGGGTCGTCTCAGCGCTAAACTCAATAGCCACTGAGGTAATTTCAGGGATTCCAGCAGTGATGGTGGTCTTGACACCCAATGTGATGGAGAAGCTGGTGTCCCATCTTTGCTCCTCTTGCTCGGTCTTTGAGAGGGTAGCTGTCCCCGTCACTGGTGTGCATTCATAGTTGGTGATGGAGGACGTGCGCATGGTCTCTGGTGGGTATGAAATGATGCTAACCCCAGCAGTCTTGTACTTGACTTCAGACATGTGCTCACTGATTACATCTGTGCTAAAGGTCAGGACCTGATAGCTCTTGTACCAATATTCGTCACCTTCCCAGGGGAGAAAGAAGGCCTCGTTTTTAACATCGACCTTCCCAAGACCATACTTGTTCTTCCCAACATAGAGGTCATTGTTGGAGCAGGTCTTGACTGAATTCTGAGGCACTGAACCGTAGGAGCCATCTTTCCATTCCATTAACTCAAAGTTGTCTTTGTTCACCAGGATCTCAAATGGGTAGCCCAAATATGTTTTCCCTCCATAGGGGTAGTGACAGTGAGCACCCATTTCAGGATTGTAGAAGCCGGAACTACACCCATATTTGCAAACGTGGTCGACGCGTCCAACGTATCCGTTGTAGATTGAAATTGCTCCATTGGGGACAGAGCCACCCCAGGTGTTCCATTCCAGGTTGGTTTGTTGAAAACTGAAAGAATGAGACTGGCTCAGCTTGTCCTTAATCTCCACAGGAGTTGGAATAGGGTTTCTTTTCGGTACTTTAGGAACCCTGTCCTCTAGACTCGGGTCCAGTGACTGGGCTGAATAAAAGACAGAAAAAGGGTGCAGATAAGACCAGTAGAAACAAGTATAACCAAATGACATCAGTAATAAATCATGTATTCCTAATGCTCTTTGAGCTCGATGGTGCTGGGTTCTGATCACCCCCAGCTTGTTTTGTAGTGGAGAAGGAGCAAAAACACGTCAGGGACACACTTAAAACCTGTGGCTACCCAAACTGGGCCTTTGTTAAAACAGCTAAAAAGAACACAATGGACAAAGAAAAGAAGGGCAATAAACATGTTTCAGGCATGTCTGAGAAACTTAAGAGGATTTTCAATAAACATGACATTCCTGTACATTTCAATCTGGGCAACACCCTGAGACAGAAGCTCGTCCACCCCGAGGACAAAACCCCCCGACATAAACTGAGCAACGTGGTGTATGCAGTGCAATGCAGTGAGGAATGCCCAGACCTGTGCATTGGAGAAACAAAACAACCGCTCCACAAGCGCATGGCCCAACACAGGAGAGCCAACTCCTTAGGTCAGGACAAAGGGCACTCCTTTGAGGACAGCAATGCACAGGTGTTGGCCAGAGAAGACAAATGGTTTGAAAGAGGAGTCAAAGAAGCCATCTTTGTCTGGAGTGACCTTCGCTGAACATAGGAGGTGGCCTACGACACCACCTATCGGCTACTTACAATGCTGTCCTGAGCACCCTTCCCAGCCAGCTAAACACCCATTCACACCATGACTCATGCGACTTAACGACTCACATGACGACTGGGTAACGGCCCACATAAGACCCACCCAGGGCCTAACGACCCGAACAGTGTTTATATGCCTGACCTCCCTACCAGTCAGTTAGAACTGAAGAAGCTTCTTGGATGGGAAGCAAAACATCTTCAAGTACCTTCAACAAGTCCAGTTGACTTTTGCTCAACTCCTAAGGAATAACTATGACCTGGATGACTGAGAATCTTCACAGACTTATCTGCTTGTATGTAAGCTGCAATGGTTAGCATGTCAAGCTAAATATTTATAGCACATCATTAGCTAACTCACTGTTGATTTGTGGAGTTAGAGATAACCTAAAAAGGTCCTGTTCATGACCGGCATATCCACTGTGAATGGTAGATAACAATAAGATTGACTAATAACCCTTTTAGTGTACACATGGACGAGTCACTGTTGTATTAAGATAGCTGAGTGGTTAGGGTGCAAGCCACACATGCACAAACCCTAAGCAGTGAGTCACCGGTTAGATCTCCAGCTGGCTGAACCATTTGTTGTCATTTCCTTACTCTCTTTCCCCTGATTCCAGTCTCTCTACTGTTGCTATCAAATAAATGCCCATGTTGTTTTATTCATATGTCCTCTACATGGATCATCAACTGCTGAGGACTCAGGTTGACTTTTTGCCTCGGACAGGCAGCTTTAGTCTCAGGATTTTAGCATGTGTGTAACCATCATGTGCATAATTAAGACCCATTTAACCAAGTTCTGGTTCACCTGGAGACACTGACTTTCTTCCAAGTCATGGAGCAGCGACCTTGTGTTGTAGAATGACAAAAACATGAACCTTGAGCCTTGAGTTGCCATTTTAATTAATAAAATTGATGGTCGGCAGCTGGAAAAGAAGTTCTCTCACTTGTCTACTTTGGTCCAAAATCAAGCACACATTTGAAGAATTACCAAGAATTTCCAGTGGCAACTCTGCCTCTGTTATAACTTTCAAATAAATTAAATAGAATTGAAAACCTGATGGACAAGAAACAGCAACATGGAAAACTCGGTTTACCTGATTCAGTTTTGTTCTCACAGACGCAAAGGTTGACCGAGGTGAGAGCCAGCAGCACCAACACTGACAGCTTCATCTGCAAATCACACAGGAAGCAAAATCACTTCTTTACTTCCCACCAGTTTTGTAGCATTAACCCTTTATAGGGCACTCATTGAAATACTTCAAAAATTCAAAATTTCAACCATTACTGTTGATCATTACAAGACTCTACTTTTGTGAGTTTTTCAAAAAAATGTAATGTTATGGTGAAAATCAAGGTCAGTGAAGTTACCATATATGGTTTCTTGTCAGTTTGTCATGTAGCCTGATTGTTGCTGATTGGCTTGGAGAAACCTCAGTCCTACTGCCTCATGGTGAGGTAAGGGGCGGCATTTTGAACCACTTAAGTTACCAAATATGGTCCCTTGCCCGATAAAGGATTAAACAAACTCTGTGAACCAACTTTGGTGAAAAATTATGTGGAGAAGCTAAAAGCGCAAAGACTTTGATCATGAGAGCCACCAGCATCATTGGATTGTCCACTCATTCAGTCATTCATATCTGATTTAAGATATAAGTAAAATCTGAGAAAATTCAGTCATGTTGGAGTTATTGCTTAATTGAGTGAGTGGCAGTAAATGGATGGCACTACTTATTTTCAAATTTGTGAATGAAATTTGTGAGAAGTGCTCATCAAATTTAGAAATCAGTTATTCCAGGTTTATATAGCAGCCTTATTGCTGCATCAATACAAATCTGTACTCTCACTTTAGGGTAATATTAAAGTCTGGATAATTAATTTCTCTTTTCTCCACCAAAGAAATTCTTTCATTTTGCTTCCTTGATTTCTGTCCCAGAATTCACGAAGAGCGAGATAAGACAAGAGACTACTTTATTGTTTTCCATCTGTGCACAGTATAAGAGTAGAAACAACAGATAAACATGTAGTGCAAATAGAAAAAAGTGTAAAGCCAAGTGTTGTAGCTTGTGAATTCTTTCACCAAAGAGACTTGAGACAGCTATTCCTAAATATGAAATAAATACAGAATCTATGAAAATACAGAAAACATCTAAAAAAATGGAAATAGTTTTGTCTATCAGAACTTGTTTTTTTCCTCTTTGCGCTCCCATTAATCAGATGATGAACCCTCAGATTAATCCGGTGACCCTTTGGAGGTTAGCAACCACTGGACCAAACTGTCTGACCGTATATAAAGTAGTTCAGAGTCTCCACCTGGAGCAGCTCCAACAGTAACATGCTGCTCTGATTGTGATGCTTCAGTATTTATATTCTCATAATGAAGCATAGAACCAGATATCAGTCACAGGGGACCTTTTAACTATCTAACAGTGTATGTAGAGCAGAAAAAGAACAGCGAGAAGACTCACAGCATCGTAAACAATCACAACACGTCTCTAAAAGTAGTTTTGATGCAATTTGATCATTTAGTTGTCCCAAAGTAGTCAGACTATGAAATCTTACCTTTGCTGTACTGATGAGAAAACAGCAGTGTGTCTTGGAAAAGGAATACTACCCCATTTATATATATACCAAATCAGTGGGCCTGAAATGTTAAATATGTCAACGGTCAGGAAATAAATACCTGACCGTTTTGCATATAATAGGGTGGGGTTCTGTTAACTACTTCAGCTCCTGGGCTGTTACACTTCTTATTGAATCTTTCTACATATATAAGAAGTCTTCGATGGTAGTAAATGTTGGCTGTGGCGCAGGACTGTTGATTAGTGTTTCTGTATTCTGCTCATGTGTGTTTATGTTACAACTTTCCACTTTTTGCCTTTTAATGTGACACACTTTGAGTTTACCTGTACTGAATTGTGCAACATAAATGAAACTGCTATTGACTGTTAGGTATCATTTGATGTAGATTAGAGTGCTTTGTTGTTGTGATGCCTGTGAAAACTGCATTCGGGCCTCATAAGTGGTGTTTAAGTGAATCTTTGAGTGAGTGGTGGAGTATTGTTTGCCCCATGGGGCCGACCAATGGTAGGGTGTAAGTACTGATATTATTTTGAGTAACTTACTGTTTGAATTATCAGTGATATCTTAATGTTTTAATGCTTCAATAGTTCTTTTTTCTTGGTTTGACAGAAACC
This sequence comes from Pempheris klunzingeri, assembly GCF_042242105.1. Taxonomy (NCBI): domain Eukaryota; kingdom Metazoa; phylum Chordata; class Actinopteri; order Acropomatiformes; family Pempheridae; genus Pempheris; species Pempheris klunzingeri. The sequence continues at coordinate 2,733,481 of NC_092018.1, read as the reverse complement.
ATAAAAGCCTAAAGTAACATCACACTCAATCCGTTTCACACCTCAAACAAATATGTACACAGGGAAGAAGTGTTGTTTTTTCACTGTCATACCTTTGTCATATCTTTTTAAAACACTCAAAGAATGTGCTGGCTGCATGTCAGCTACCAGGTGGCATTCAGGTTTGGATAGCAAGTAGATAGAAAGTGAAGAGCAAGAGACAGAGGTCACTTTTACACCTGTAGTTTGGATCAGTTTTATATTACCTTACTTCTTGTTGGACGCTTTTCCACATCAATGTGTGAAAACAGTAAAATGCTGTGTACTTTTTAAAAGTAGATTTTTGATTTTGTCCTCAATCTGCTGCTGAAACCTCTCTGTCTGTTTTTCTTCTTCTGGCCAGCAGTGATGTGCACATGGATACATTGAGTTATATATGCTCACACCACATGTAGCCCACTCATACTGTGCATTTAGCCTGGCTGACAACAAAATGAAAAATCTTGTCCACTCTCAATGCAATGCAAATAGGCACCACTGTATATTCACTATATTGCCAAAAGTATTCACTCACCCATCCAAATGATTGAAATCAGGTGTCCAATCACTTCCATGGCCACAGGTGTATAAAATCAAGCACCAAGGCATGCATACTGTTTCTACATACATTTGTGAAAGAAGCTCAATGAATTCCAGCGTGGTACTGTGATAGGATGCCACCTGTCGTGAGTCCAGTCGTGAAATTTCCTCGCTCCTAAATATTCCACAGTCAACTGTCAGTGGTATTATAACAAAGTGGAAGCGATTGGGAACAACAGCAACTCAGCCACGAAGTGGTAGGCCATGTAAAATGACGGAGCGGGGTCAGCGGATGCTGAGGCGCATAGTGCGCAGGGGTCGCCAACTTTCTGCTGAGACAATCGCTACAGTCCTCCAAACTTCATGTGGCCTTCAGATTAGCTCAAGAACAGTGCGTAGAGAGCTTCATGGAATGGGTTTCCATGGCCGAGCAGCTGCATCCAAGCCTTACATCACCATGTGCAATGCAAAGCGTCGGATGCAGTGGTGTAAAGCCGCCGCCACTGGACTCTAGAGCAGTGGAGACGTGTTCTCTGGAGTGATGAATCGCTCTTCACCATCTGGCGATCTGATGGACGAGTCTGGGTTTGGCGGTTGCCAGGACAACGGTACTTGTCTGACTGCATTGTGCCATGTGTAAAGTTTGGTGGAGCGGGGATTATGATGTGGGGTTGTGTTTCAGGAGCTGGGCATGGCCCCTTAGTTCCAGTGAAAGGAACTCTGAATGCTTCAGCATACCAAGAGATTTTGGACAATTCCATGCTCCCAACTTTGTGGGAACAGTTTGGGGATGACCCCTTCCTGTTCCAACATGACTGTGCACCAGTGCACAAAGCAAGGTCCATAAAGACATGGATGAGAGAGTTTGGTGTGGATGAACTTGACTGGCCTGCCTCCTGAACTCAACCCGATAGAACACCTTTGGGATGAATTAGAGCAGAGACTGAGAGCCAGGCCTTCTCGTCCAAAATCAGTGTGTGACCTCACAAATGCCCTTCTGGAGGAATGGTCAAAAATTCCCATAAACACACTCCTAAACCTTGTGGAAAGCCTTCCCAGAAGAGTTGAAGCTGTTATAGCTGCAAAGGGTGGACCGACGTCATATTAAACCCTATGGTTTAAGAATGGAATGTCACTTAAGTTCATATGCGAGTCAAGGCAGGTGAGCCAATACTTTTGGCAATATAGTGTATGTATGGAGCCCCAAAACCAACAAAAGGCAGTAAAAGATTATGTGATGAGCCATAAATCTAGTTTTATCTCCACCAACTGATTGGCTGGATAGCTAAACTAGATAGCTTTATGTCTCTATTTTACACTTAATTCTAAAAGTGTCTTGTACTTGTACTGCGTAATTTTCAGTTTTAGGGGCCAAAATATTATTGTTTCAAATTCAGACAAAGATGGAGGAAGAAAACACAAGGACATTTGGCAGAAAAGATTTATTTAACTTTTTCAATCCCATCACGCTCCATGCAAACATCTACTTGCAGCAGCAACCATGAACATTTGGAGTTTTGCACATCAAAGCTTAATTACACAGCATTCAAACAATCCGACACCAGCACTTAACTCAGTATAAAGAAAAGTCAGCAAAGATTCATGTGTTAGAATAGAGTGAGGGTTACATTTAGTCAACAGGTGACCAGTGTTGGGCAAGTTACACAAAAATTAGATGAGATGTTACATGCTATTATGACAAAAAGTTACTGGAGAATATGTTTCTTTATGATTTTGTTGGGCCAAATCATCAATTTTTTTATCTATTTAAAAAGTTTTTTTGTTTCTAACCTTCTTTTCCTTATTTTTGTTTCTCTTTTTTTATATATATACCATTGCCACACTGCTGCTCCCGACTGTAAGATGCAGGCTGATTGAGTGATTGTGACACAGATTTAGTGTATTTAAGTTCATTTAAATGTAACAATACAATATTAAATGCATTATTCATTGATAAACTGAAGAAACTAAATGCCAAGTAGTTTTATTGTCTTATATCAAGACGTAAAAATACATAAAAGCAGGTTTATTTGTAGTGTCTGTGTAATGTTACAGGCATCCACCGTCCTTGCAGCTACAGGGCGTGGGGTTAGCTACAGGCTCACAGCGCTCCACCACAGCCCGAACCTCGGCAATCTGGACGCCCTTGTACGTCCCAGAGATGGAAGTCCAGGTGGTCTCCCCGTTGCGGTAGGTGCGGCTGAGGCGTGCTGTGTAAGGGATGTCTGCCCCGTACCGATATCCCACCATAGTGACTTTGCAGAAGTGGTTTGGTGGGACGGTGTGCTCAACGGAGACAGAGTGGGTGGTCGACTTGATATAAGTGGTCCCCTGGGAGAACTGAAGGGTCGTCGCAGCGCTAAACTCAATAGCCACTGAGGTAATTTCAGGGATTCCAGCAGTGATGGTGGTCTTGACACCCAATGTGATGGAGAAGCTGGTGTCCCATCTTTGCTCCTCTTGCTCGGTCTTTGAGAGGGTAGCTGTCCCCGTCACTGGTTTGCATTCATAATTGGTGATGGAGGACGTGCGCATGGTCTCTGGTGCGTATGACATGATGCCAACCCCAGCAGTCTTGTACTTGACTTCAGACATGTGCTCACTGATTACATCTGTGCTAAAGGTCAGGACCTGATAGCTCTTGTACCAATGCTCGTAACCTTCCCAGGGGAGAAAGAAGGCCTCGTTTTTAACATCGACCTTCCCAAGACCATACTTGTTCTTCCCAACATAGAGGTCATTGTCGGAGCAGGTCTTGACTGAATTCTGAGGCACTGAACCGTAGGAGCCATCTTTCCATTCCATGAACTCAAAGCTGTCTTTGTTCACCAGGATCTCAAATGGGTAGCCCAAATACGTTTTCCCTCCATAGGGGTAGTGACAGTGAGCACCCATTTCAGGATTGTAGAAGCCGGAACAACACCCATATTTGCAAACGTAGTCGAAGCGGCCAACGTATCCGTTGTAGATTGAAATTGCTCCTTTGGGGACAGAGCCACCCCAGGTGTTCCATTCCAGGTTGGTTTGTTGAAAACTGAAAGAGTGAGACTGGCTCAGCTTGTTCTTAATCTCCACAGGAGTTGAACGAGGGTTTCTTTCAGGTTCTTTAGGAACCCTGTCCTCTAGACTCGGGTCCAGTGACTGGGCTGAATAAAAGACAGAAAAAGGGTGCAGATAAGACCAGTATAAACAAGTATAACCAAATGACATCAGTAATAAATCATGTATTCCTAATGCTTTTGAAAAAAAAGACAAGTTTGGGGGAAATGTTTTATGGGGCAAAACAAAAGCTAGCTAGTGTAGTGAAAAGCCAAATGTTTATCTTGACATCAGATCTTCTTTCTCCACTGAGATAACTGAGTCTGTGTCTGCTGTCACGAATTTTAGAAGTAGCCAAACTGACCATTATCCAACCATAGCTTAGCATCATGGAGGTCTGTCAAACTGAGGGTTTCTCTACATGATTAAAGTGTCTGTTTTTCCCCAGCTTTTCCAAAAACAAAATCACAACAGCAGAAGAGTAACGACACTGTGTTCATCTGCTTGTACATAAGCTGCAATGGTTAGCATGTCGAGCTAAATATTTATAGCATATCAGTAGCTAACTCACTGTTGATTTGTGGAGTTAGAGATAACCTAAAAACGTCCTGTTCATGACCGGCATATCCACTGTGAATAGTAGGGAACGATAAGAGTGACTAATAACCCTTTTAGTGTACACATGGACGTGTTACTGTATTAAGATAGCCGAGAGGTTAGGGTGCATGCCACTCATTTCCTTACTCTTTCCTCCGATTCCAGTCTCTCTACTGTTGCTAGTAAATAAACGCCCAAAAAATAAGCTGAGGTATGTTAAAACAAAACGCTGATGAAGAAAGATTTGAGATCAGACTTATACTAATCTAGTACAACACATTCATATGTCCTCTACATGGATCATCAACTGCTGAGGACTCAGGTTGAGTTTTTGCCTCGGACAGGCAGCTTTAGTCTCAGGATTTTAGCATGTGTGTAACCATCATGTGCATAATTAAGACCCATTTAACCAAGTTCTGGTTCACCTGGAGACACTGACTTTCTTCCAAGTCATGGAGCAGCGACCTTGTGTTGTAGAATGACAACAAACATGAACCTTGAGCCTTGAGTTGTCATTTCAGTCAACAAAATTGATGGTCAGCAGCTGGAAAAGAAGTTCTCTCGCTTGTCTACTTTGGTCCAAAATTGAGGGCACATTTGAAGAATTACCAAGAATTTCAAGTGGCAACTCTGCCTCTGTTATAACTTTCAAATAAATGAAATAGAATTGAAAACCTGATGGACAAGAAACAGCAACATGGAAAACTCAGTTTACCTGATGCGGTTTTGTTCTCACAGATGCAAAGGTTGACCGAGGTGAGAGCCAGCAGCACCAACACTGACAGCTTCATCTGCAAATCACACAGGAAGCAAAGTCACTTCTTTACCTCCCACCAGTTTGTAGCATTAAACAAACTTTGTAAAGCAATTTTGGTGAAAAATCATATGTGGAGAAACTTGTGATTTAAGATTTAAGTAAAATCTGAGAAAATTCAAAATCGTGTTGGAGTTATTGCTTAATTAATTAAGCGAGTGGTAGTAAATGTGTGGCACTACTTATTTTCAAATCTGTGAATGAAATTTAGAAATCACTTATTCCAGGTTTATATAGCAGCCTTCTTGCTGCATCAATACAAATATGTACTCTCACTTTAGGGTAATATGTTATTTTGCTTCCTTTATTTCTGTCCCGAAATTCATGAAGAGCGAGATAAGATGTTATTGTTTTAAATCTGTAGAGTACCAGCTTTGTATTATATGAATACCAATGATATGTTTAACTTTCCTATCAGCATCTCAGTCGACGGACATTTCCGTTGTTCTACTGAATAACTGACTCATCAATACTATTATTACTGTTATTTCATTTAAAGTAACAGCCATAGGGATAAATGTCAGCTGGATAATACACAGACATCAGGAGTGGGGAGCTCTCAGTGCAGGCGGCACGGAGGAAAGTCAAACATCGCTCATTTGAACCAGATGTCAGTCACAGGGGACCTTTTATCTAGCTAACAGTGTATGTAGAGCAGAAAAAGAACAGAGAGAAGACTCACAGCATCATAAACAATCACAACACATCTCTAAAATGTTCCAAAATAACAAAAATCATTCCACTGGATATGAAGTTATGATGCAATTTGATAATTTAATCGTCCCAAAGTAGTCAGACTATGAAGTCTTACCTTTGCTGTACTGTTGCCCGGTGCTCAGAGGATGAGAAAACAGCAGTGTGTCTTGGAAAAGGAATACTACCCCATATATATGTATACCAGTGGGCCTGAAATGTTAAATATGTCAACTCTCCACCTGCAACAGCCCTGAAATAAATACCTGACCGTTTAGCATGTAATAGGGTGGGGTTCTGTTAACTACTTCTGTTTTTGATCAGTTTCCAGGTTGGCAGAGCACCCAGGTTTGCTCAGCTCCCGGGCTGTTACACTTCTTATTGAATCTTTCTACATATATAAAAAGTGTTCGATGGTAGTAAATGTTGGCTATTGCGCAGGACTTTGAGTTTACCTGTACTGAGTTGTGCAATATAAATGAAACTGCTATTGCCATCAGCACTGTGCCGCACTGTTAGGTATCATCTGATATAGATTAGAGCGCTTTGTTGTTGTGATACCTGTGAAAACTGCATTCGGGCCTCATATTGGGCTTCATAAGTGGTGTTTAAGTGAAATTTTGGGTCAGTGGTGGAGTATTGTTTGCCCCATGGGGCCGACCAATGGTAGGGCGTAACATTGTGATGATAAGACTGCATTTATCTTCCGTTTCAGATGAGGGCATGTAATAAGTAAATAGTCTGCTTGGCAAGAGCTGAAAAAAAAGTACTGATAGTATTTTGAGTAACTTACTGTTTGAATTATCAGTGATATCTTAAGGTTTTCTCCCACTAAAATAAGCTCATGGGACTTTATAGAGTAGCGGTGGAATTTGACCTTAAATGATCTTTAAATAGCTCTTTTTTTCTTGGTTTGACAGAAACCATGAAAGTCTACAGTAACATCACACTCAATCCTTTTCACACCTCAAACAAATATGTACACAGGGAAGAAGAAAGTGTTTTTTCACTGTCATACCTGCAGACCTTTTTAAAACACTCAAAGAATGTGCTGGCTGCATGTCAGTTACTGGGTGACATTCAAGTTTGAATGGCATTTTTCTTAACTTTTTCTTTCTTAGATAGAAAGTAAATAGCGAGAGACAGAGGTCACTTTTACACCTGTACTTTGGGTCAGTTTTATATTACCTTACTTCTTGTTGGACACTTTTCCACATTAATGTGTGAAAACAGTAAAATGCTGTGTACTATTTAATATTTGATTTTTGATTTTGTCCACAATCTGCTGCTGAAACCTCTCTATCCGTTTTTCTTCTTCTGGCCAGCAGAGATGTGCACATGGATACATTGAGTTATATATGCACACACCACATGTAGCCCACTATTACTGTGCATTTAGCCTGGCTGACAACAAAATGAAAAAATCGTATCCACTCTGTCCAGATTTTCTGAAGTTATGATGCAAATAGGCGCCTCTGTATATTCCCGAAGGATTCACACCTATTTGCTGCCATATGTATGGAGCTCCAAAACCAACAAAAGGCAGTAAAAGCTTATGTGATGAGCCAAAAATCTAGTTTTATCTCTACCAACTGATTGGAGACTAAGGCAAACTAGATAGCTTGATGTCTCTGTTTTACACTTAATTTTAACAGTAACTTGTACGTTTTTTTTCAGTTTTAGGGGCCAAAATATTATTCTGTTTCAAATTCAGACAAAAACGGAGGGAAAAAAAGCTTTATTTAACTTTTTCAACCCCATCACGCTCCATGCAAACGTCTACTCGCAGCAGTAACCATGAACCAGAGGTGGGACCAAGTCATTGTTTTGCAAGTCACAAGTAAGTCTCAAGTCTTTGCCCTCGAGTCCCAAGTCAAGTCCTGAGTCAAGTCCCAAGTCAAGACCGACAAGTCTCAAGTCAAGTCCCAAGTCCTACCATTTGAGTTTCAAGTCCTTTTAACAACAGAGAAATAATATTTACACAGATCACGTATGCTACAACATCAGTATTTATTCAAACCTTTTTTTAGCAAGAACATTGTTCAAACACATTTGAAAGAAACAAATGCAAATGTAATTTGCACAAAAAGTGCTGACATTGTATTTCCATAGCATACTGCACTATAACTAGTTGCACAGCAGCTTCTGTCCTGTATTGTATTGATCTCACATCATATTGCAAAACAGTTTTCACCTTCAACTAGACAGGCCCTTTTACTTTACTTTACTTAAATCTAGCCTTAACCTTTTCTTAGCCCTATAAGCTAGTGTTAGCTTAACTTACCGTTCTTTGTGCAGCTTCAAATGTCGAACAAAGTTGGAAGTTGTTGCGTCTCCATCCGTAATCTTCGACCCGCATGTTTTACATACTGCGATTCGTTTTTTGTTGACCACCTCGTAGTTTTTATACCCAAACGAAACCATCTTTGGTATCATTTTTTCCAACTGGCGCGCTGCTTTATCTGCTTCATTGGTTGTCCTGTAGTTTGATTGGTTGGATGCTGTCGGATCAAAACAACGTGGATCTAATTTGATTGGATGTCGTGCCGACAGCGCACTTGCTCAGGTACCCACGCACGCACGCACAGATATAGATATATAGCGGTCCATGTCAACATACTTTTTAATCTTTGGGTTTGGGGAAAGTAGCAAGTCTTTTCAAGTCAAAAGGGTCAAGTCCAAGTGAAGTCACGAGTTACTGATGTTAAAGTCCAAGTCGAGTTGCAAGTCTCTTTACACTTTGTCAAGTCATGTGACTCGAGTCCACACCTCTGAATGCTGTGTAATTAAGCTTTGATGTGCAAAAATCCAAATGTTCATGGCAAACGATCCAACACCAGTACTTAGACACAAATTATCAATTTTTTAATCAATTTAAAAAGTTTTTTTTGTTTCAAACCTTCTTTTCTTTATTTTTTACTGATGAGTTTTGTTAATAAATTGATTTTATAATGATAAAAGTAAAATCTATACTTTCCTAAACTCAGTACCCTGTTTCTACCAAACATAATGAGAATAATAATGATAATGAAGTGCTGCCCTTGGCCCATTTTTTTATTTAATTTTTTTTTTTTTATACCATTGCCACACTGCTGCTCCCGACTGTAAGATGCAGGCTGATTGAGACACAGATTTAGTGTATTTAAGTTCATTTAAATGTAACAATACAATATTAAATGCATTTTTTCTCGTAAATTTGGTTTGTTGAAAATTATTCATTGATAAACTGAAGAAACTAAATGCCAAGTAGTTTTATTGTCTTATAATCAAAGCATAAAAGACATAAAAGCAGGTTTATTTTTAGCGCCTCATTACAATGTTACAGGCATACACCGTCCTTGCAGCTGCAGGGCGTGGGGTTAGCTACAGGCTCACATGGTTCCACCACAGCCCGAACCTCAGCAATCTGGACGCTCTTGTATGTCCCAGAGATGGAAGTCCAGGTGGTCTCCCCGCTGCGGTAGGTGCGGCTGAGGCGTGCTGTGTAAGGGATGTCTGCCCCGTACCGATATCCCACCATAGTGACTTTGCAGAAGTGGTTTGGTGGGACGGTGTGCTGAACGGAGACAGAGTGGGTGGTCGACTTGATATAAGTGGTCCCCTTGGAGAACTGAAGGGTCGTCGCAGCGCTAAACTCAATAGCCACTGAGGTAATTTCAGGGATTCCAGCAGTGATGGTGGTCTTGACACCCAATGTGATGGAGAAGCTGGTGTCCCATCTTTGCTCCTCTTGCTCGGTCTTTGAGAGGGTAGCTGTCCCCGTCACTGGTGTGCATTCATAGTTGGTGATGGAGGACGTGCGCATGGTCTCTGGTGGGTATGAAATGATGCTAACCCCAGCAGTCTTGTACTGGACTTCAGACATGTGCTCACTGATTACATCTGTGCTAAAGGTCAGGACCTGATAGCTCTTGTACCAATATTCGTCACCTTCCCAGGGGAGAAAGAAGGCCTCGTTTTTAACATCGACCTTCCCAAGACCATACTTGTTCTTCCCAACATAGAGGTCATTGTCGGAGCAGGTCTTGACTGAATTCTGAGGCACTGAACCGTAGGAGCCATCTTTCCATTCCATTAACTCAAAGTTGTCTTTGTTCACCAGGATCTCAAATGGGTAGCCCATATATGTTTTCCCTCCATAGGGGTAGTGACAGTGAGCACCCATTTCAGGATTGTAGAAGCCGGAACAACACCCATATTTGCAAACGTAGTCGAAGCGGCCAACGTATCCGTTGTAGATTGAAATTGCTCCATTGGGGACAGAGCCACCCCAGGTGTTCCATTCCAGGTTGGTTTGTTGAAAACTGAAAGAGTGAGACTGGCTCAGCTTGTTCTTAATCTCCACAGGAGTTGAAAGAGGGTTTCTTTCAGGTTCTTTAGGAACCCTGTCCTCTAGACTCGGGTCCAGTGACTGGGCTGAATAAAAGACAGAAAAAGGGTGCAGATAAGACCAGTATAAACAAGTATAACCAAATGACATCAGTAATAAATCATGTATTCCTAATTCCTAATTCCTAATGCTTTTGAAAAAAAGACAAGTTTGGAGGAAATGTTTTATGGGGCAAAACAAAAGCTAGCTAGTGTAGTGAAAAGCCAAATGTTTATCTTGACATCAGATCTTCTTTCTCCACTGAGATAACTGAGTCTGTCTGCTGTCATGAATTTTAGAGGTAGCCAAACTGACCATTATCCAACCATAGCTTAGCATCATGGAGGTCTGTCAAACTGAGGGTTTCTCCACATGATTAAAGTGTCTTAAGATAGCCGAGAGGTTAGGGTGCATGCCACACATTTCCTTACTCTCTTTCCTCCGATTCCAGTCTCTCTACTGTTACTAGTAAATAAATGCCCAAAAAATAAGCTGAGGTATGTTAAAACAAAACGCTGATGAAGAAAGATTTGAGATCAGACTTATACTAATCTTCATCAACTGCTGAGGACTCAGGTTGACTTTTTGCCTCGAACAGGCAGCACATGCTAAAGTCTCAGGATTTTAGCATGTGTGTAACCATCATGTGCATATTTAAGACCCCTTTAACAAAGTTTTGGTCCACCTGGAAACACTGACCAAGTCATGGAGCAACAAACTTGTGTTGTAGAATGACAAAAAACATAAACCTTGAGCCTTGAGTTGCCATTTCAGTTAACAAAATTGATGGTTGGCAGCTGGAAAAGAAGCTCTCTCGCCTGTCTACTTTGGTCCAAAATCAAGGGCACATTTGAAGAATTACCAAGAATTTCCAGTGGCAACTCTGCCTGTGTTATAACTTTAAAATAAATTAAATAGAATAGCAACATGGAAAACTCAGTTTACCTGGTTCGGTGTTGTTCTCACAGTTGCAAAGGTTGACCGAGGTGAGAGCCAGCAGCAGCAACACTGACAGCTTCATCTGCAAATCACACAGGAAGCAAAATCACTTACTTACTTTACTTCCCACTAGTTTGTAGCATTAACCAAACTTTGTGAACCAACTTTGGTGAAAAATCATATGTGGAGAAGCTAAAAGCTCAAAGACTTTGATCATGAGAGACACCAGTATCATTGGATTATCCACTCATTCAGTCATTTATATCTGATTTAAGAAAAATCTGAGAAAATTCAAAATCGTGTTGGAGTTATTGCTTAATTAATTAAGTGAGTGGTAGTAAATGTGTGGCACTACTTATTTTCAAATCTGTGAATGAAATGTAGAAATCAGTAATTCCAGGTTTATATAGCAGCCTTCTTGCTGCATCAATACAAATATGTACTCTCACTTTAGGGTAATATTAAAGTCTGGATAATTAATTTCTCTTTTCTCCATCAACGAAATTCTTTTGTTATTTTGCTTCCTTTATTTCTGTCCCGATATTCATGAAGAGCGAGATAAGATAAGAGAGACGTTACTGTTTTCCATCTGTAGAGTACCAGCTTTGTATCATTACAATCTTGGTATTATGTGAATACCAATATGTTTAACTTTCCTATCAGCTTCTTCTCCATGAAGCTTTGATGCAATTTGATAATTTAATCGTCCCAAAGTAGTCAGCCTATGAAGTCTTACCTTTGCTGTACTGATGCCTTGTGTTCAGAGGATGAGAAAACAGCAGTCTGTCTTGGAAAAGGAATACTACCCCATATATATATATATGTACACTGTGATGGAAAAATGCTGAGATGACAGTTGTTGATTACCTATGAAAGCAGAAGTTATGCACATCTGCCTTGCAACAGCCCAGGTTTTTCAGTGCACGCGCAAAAACATTGCCATGCATGTGTGATTTGTGCAACACACAATGTTGGGCAAGCATTACCTATGACACAACAAGCAGCTCATCCACCACCAACTTGACCTTTTGAACATGTGATGATGGACTTTGTTGAACTAACACCCTCTGAGGGTAAGAAGCACTGTTTGGTAATGGTAGACATGTGGTCAAAGTGGGTGGAAGTTTTTCCCACAAAAAGCCAAACTGCTTCAACCGTGGCAAAGGCCTTATTGAGGGAAATTATCCCTCGTTGGGGAATTCCAACCTGTTTGTCCAGCGACAATGGGTCTCATTTTGTAAATACTGCCATACAGGAGTTAAGTTCCTATTTGGGCATAGAATCAGAATTCTTTTATCCTGTTCTGAAAACACACTGTGCATACCATCCAGCTAGCGGAGGAGCCGTGGAAAGAGAAAATGGAACGTTAAAAACAAAACTGGCAAAATGTTGTGCAGAGTCGGGGTTAAAGTGGACACAGGCTCTCCCCATTGTGCTGATGTACATGAGAATGAGGAAAAGAACGCGAAACAATCTCAGTCCTTATGAAATTTTGTTTGCAGCCCCTCCTCACGTCAGGACAGAGGCGCCAAAGACCCCTCCACTTTCCACCACTCTATGTGAAAATGATATGCTAACATACTGTGCTAACCTCTCCTCAGCTCTGTCCGACGTAAGGAAACAGGTGATAGCTGCCCTTCCGAAGGAAGCCACTAATCCTCTTCACAGTCTACAACCGGGGGACTACGTGGTGGTCAAGGACTTCAGGAGAAAGAACTGGCAAGCTCGCAGGTGCCAGGGACCGTTCCAGGTGTTACTCGTCACCCACACAGCTGTGAAGGTGGCAGAAAGAGCAACTTGGATCCACAGCAGCCACTGCAGAAAAGTTCCGACCCCAGAGGAGATGTCCAGTAGTGAGTAGAAGACGTTGATACTCACTCACTGGCCTGATTGGTGGAGTGCTGCAGAGATGGTTGTCCTTCTGGAAGGTTCTCCCATTTCCTCAGAGTAACGCTGGAGCTCTGTCAGAGTGACCGTCGGGTTCTTGGTCACCTCCCTGACCAAGGCCCTTCTCCCCCGATTGCTCAGTTTGGACGGGCGGCCGGCTCTAGGAAGAGTCCTGGTGGTTCTGAACTTCTTCCATTTACGAATGATGGAGGCCACTGTGCTCTTTGGGACCTTCAATGCTGCAGAAATTTTTCTGTACCCTTCCCCAGATCTGTGCCTCGATACAATCCTGTCTCTGAGGTCTACAGACAATTCCTTTGACTTCATGGCTTGGTTTCTGCTCTGACATGCACTGTCAGCTGTGGGACCTTATATAGACAGGTGTGTGCCTTTCCAAATCAAGTCCAATCAATTGAATTTACCACAGGTGGACTCCAGTCAAGTTGTAGAAACATCTCAAGGACGATCAGTGGAAACAGGATGCACCTGAGCTCAGTTTTGAGTGTCATAGCAAAGGGTGTGAATACCTATGTACATGTGATATTTCAGTTTTTTATTTTTAATACATTTGCAAAAATTTCTAAAAAACTCATTATGGGGTATTGTGTGGAGATTGATGAGAAAAAAAAAGAATTTAATCCATTTTGGAATAAGGCTGTAACATACCAAAATGTGGAAAAAGTGAAGGGGTGTGAATACTTTCCGGATGCACTGTATACTCCATTGCTAAGCTTGCTACATTCGGACCTGATTGGGTCAACATTGAGTGAATTTTACATTTTGTTTTGTTTTTTATTATTCTTATTGAAGTGCATTTTTGATCTGTGTGGTTTTGTAATCAAAAGGGGGGAAATGTGATGGAAAAATGCTGAGATGACAGTTGTTGATTACCTATGAAAGCAGAAGTTATGCATATCCGCCCTGCAACAGCCCTTTCACTTATTTTAAGAAAAGGGTCATGACCGGGACAGGAAAGTATGCTGAGTAGTGTGTCAAGTCGAACAGCTAGAAGACAGGAAGTTCACCTAAAGGTTATCTTGCTTCATGTCTATGATTTTATATATATATATATATTGGGGGTAGACTTAGCCCCCCCATGCTAGATGAGGAAGAAACTGTTGGCACCAATGGTACGCCCTGCCCTACTGATATAAGAATCTGTCTGTTACCTCTTTGTGTCAGTCAACTGTGTAGTGTGGGTGACTTGACTCTCTTGCGCTAGATAATAGAGTTCAGTTTGCTTCACATTGCACCGAGCTTGGTTTTATTCCATATAGCGATTTTCCACAACAACGCCAGTGGGCCTGAAATGTTAAATATGTCAACTCTCCACCTGCAACAGCCCTGAAATAAATACCTGACCGTTTAGCATGTAATAGGGTGGGGTTCTGTTAACTACTTCTGTTTTTGATCAGTTTCCAGGTTGGCAGAGCACCCAGGTTTGCTCAGCTCCCGGGCTGTTACACTTCTTATTGAATCTTTCTACATATATAAGAAGTCTCCGATGGTAGTAAATGTTGGCTGTGGCGCAGGACTGTTGATTAGTGTTTCTGTATTCTGCTCATGTATGTTTATGTTAAAGCTTTCTACTTTTTGCCTTTTAATGTGACACACTTTGAGCTTACCTGTACTGAATTGTGCAACATAAATGAAACTGCTATTGCCATCAGCACTGTGCCGCACTGTTAGGTATCATCAGTCATCAGTCAGTGGTGGAGTATTGTTTGCCCCATGGGGCGTAACGCTGTGATGATAAGACTGCATTTATCTTCCGTTTCAGATGAGGGCATGTAATAAGTAAATACTCTGCTTGGCAAGAGCTGAAAAAAAAAGTACTGATAGTATTTTGAGTAATGCTTTTCACACCTCTAACAAATATGTACACAGGGAAGAAGAAAGTGGCATTTTTCTCAAGAAGCAGACAGAAAGTATATAGAAAGAGACAGAGGTCACTTTTACACCTGTAGTTTGGGTCAGTTTTATATTATCTTACTTCTTGTTGGACACTTTTCCAGATCAACGTGTGCAAACAGTAAAATGCTTTGTGTTTTTACAAATCAAATGTTTGATTTTGATCGCCAAGATTAAGTCCACAATCTGCTGGTGAAACCTCTCAGACCACAAAGCAATGGAGGAGTACGATCAGGGGATGTTCAACAAAGGGGACACATGCAGCGGTTTCATTTGGAGGAGGGTTGTGCAGTCAGTCCTGCTCATCAGCAGGACGTCCTAACAACATTTTCACACGAACATTGGTGGAAAATGAAGCCTGTGCAGCTTATTTGCATGACAAAGAGGCGTGTGTGCACTTTGATGGTAGTAAATGTTGGGTGTGGTGCAGCATTACTGATTAGTGTTTCTGTGCTCTACTGGTGTACGTTGCTCCTGTTTGTGATGAAACTTTTTTATTTTTGCCTTTTTAATGTGACGTGATACATAAAATTGCCTTTGCCGTAACGTATCAAGAGCCTCAGAAAGGTGAACAAACAGAGCAGCACGGAGCTGATTATTGTCCGGAGACTGCATGGTATGAAAAGGGCTTTGTTGTTGTTGCTGTTGGTTCGGCTGTATGTCTTCCCTGAGCTGTCTGTCCTTTTTCCTCTCCTCCCTCAAGCTCCGCCTAGGACTCTTACACTTAATTAGCCCTGATTGGTCCTGAATGAGGCGCATCTGGCCACGGACGGGAAGAGGATAAATGTTCCAGGCTCCATTTGCAGTGGGAAGCCTTGGGTTGTGGACTGCAGCTCTTGAGTGTCTTTGTCTTTTGACTGTTTGTGTTTGACTTGTTGTGTTATTTAATAAACATGGCTTGAGCCTTATAAGTGGTGGTGAAGTGAAATTTTGGGTCAATGGTGGAGTATTGTTTGCCCTGTGGGGCCGACCAATGATGATAAGACTGCATTTATCTCCTGTTTCAGGTGAGGGCATGTAATAAGTAAATAGTCTGCTTGGCAAGAGCTGATTTTGTTATGAAAAAAGTACTGATTATTTTGAGTAACTTAAAAGTTAAAAATTTGTTTGAATTATCAGTGATATCATGAATCAAGTTTTCTTCCACTAAAATAAGCTCATGGGACTTTATAGAGAAGCAGTGGAATTTGACCTTAAATGATCTTTAAATAGCTCTTTTTTTCTTGGTTTGACAGAAACCATGAAAGTCTACAGTAACATCACACTCAATGCATTTCACACCTCAAACAAATATGTACACAGGGAAGAAGTGTTGTTTTTTCACTGTCATACCTGCAGGGCTTCGTAGTATGAAGATGAGTGGGGTACGACCTTTGTATAACACTCAAAGAATGTGCTGGCTGCATGTCAGCTACCGGGTGACATTCAGGTTTGGATAGCAAGTAGATAGAAAGTGAAGAGCAAGAGACAGATGTCACAGATGTTACCTTACATACTAACTTACTTGAATGTGGGGAAAAAAGGCATATGTACAGTACACCTTGATTGTCTGAAGATTAAACCCTAAAAGTTACTAATTTCTTTGTGGTGTCCTTTTTATTTTCCAAATAAGAGATGTTTCCTCAATGACTGACTGAACAGTTTTTCAATTATTGTGAAAGAAGATTTTGGCTGAC
Organism: Pempheris klunzingeri; assembly: GCF_042242105.1. NCBI lineage: Eukaryota > Metazoa > Chordata > Actinopteri > Acropomatiformes > Pempheridae > Pempheris > Pempheris klunzingeri. The sequence continues at coordinate 2,716,998 of NC_092018.1, read as the reverse complement.
ACAATATGATCCATACAAATTAGTCAAAACTGGTTCTGTGCACATTTCCTGATTCCACGGATGTAGAATAAAGGACAACAAACCTAAACCACTTCCTTGTATGAAAAACCACCATCCTGCCTCTGCTTAAAGAACGTGTGTCTTGAGTCTGTAAATATTTACAGTAATATATATACTGTAATATATGCTTTTCCCACAGCTTTTACTGTTGGACGCATAGTTCACAGCTAAAGGAACACTGGCTGCACTACCTGGACGTGGCAGAAAGTCGAAGCTATCAACAGCTTCCACCAGATTTCTGAGCCAGGAGGCCAAAAAAAACCCTGGAGTGACTGAAAAAGACCTGCAGCAAGAATTCAGTTCCTCCTAAACGCGCAACTCCAAGCTGTACAACATTACTGACCGAGAAGCACAAGACAAGTCGGCTCTAACAGCCAAGATCATGTAAATTTCCCCGTCATGGGACTAATAAAGGAACATCTTTGATCTTAAAATGTTCAAAACCATATAAATAAGCCACAGAAGTTTGGGGATTCTCTTCTGTGGAGCAATGAAGCAAAACTGGAACTTTTGGGGTCTATGGATCAGCGGTATGTCCGGAGGAGGAAGAATGAGGCCGGCGCTAAAAAGAACATCCTGCCTACAGTGAAGCATGGCTCTGTGGCTCGTGATGCTCCGAGGCTGCTTTGCTTCACAGAAAATCTCTGATGGGATTTGAAGAAGGCGGCTGCAGAACGCACACCCAAGAATATTAGAGAGCAATTGTCAAAACAAACAAAACTAAACAAGCTCATATGTTAAAATGAGATGTAGGTGAGCTCAGAGAAACCTTATCTCTTTGATAGATGGACGTCAAAGACAGCTTTCTTGTGTCAAACTCTGCACAGTTAAGGTCAAACAAGTGAAGTAACAGTCAGAAAAACACTTTTTGGTGTGGAGGTGGGCGTTAGGATGCTTTGATTTTATTATGTAAGAGACGATTTTTATTAAGGAATGAAATTTGACAAAAGCAAAATATTTTTTACAATACAGTCATTCCAAATCAACAGGAAACAGCTAGATGTCATCAAAAAGAGATAAAAAAGCATCAAACATACACTGTATCATGTCTGTTTTTGTATTTCATGTGCACGGCTTTGATCCGTCTAGATATTCACATCGCTCAACCACGACCTGCACTTCCCCGATCTGAACGCTGTCATACGTCCCACTGATGGATGTCGTGCGTCTCTCCCCGTTACCGTAGGTGCGGCTGAGGCTTGCCGTGAACGGGATGTCAACTTTGCACTTATACCGCACCATGCTGAGCTTGCAGGCGTGTTTCGGTGGGACTGTGACCTCCATGGAGAGAGTATCAGTGATGGCCTCTATCACCACGTTCCCCTCGGAGTACTGGAACATTTGCTCGAGGCCGATCTCGATACCGCTGTCTGTGATGAAGGGGACGGCGACTTTGATGCTCGTTTTAACTCCAGTTTTGGTAGAATAGGTGGTGTCCCACCTTCTCTCCACTTGATATGACCTTGAGAGAGTATCTTTTTTCATCACCGGGTGGCATTCATAGTTGCTGATGGCTGTTTCATGCATGATCTCTGGTGGGTATTTCAAGATTTTGGATTCATTAGTGTTGTACAGGACATCGTAGATCTGCTGGCTCATTATATTCTTATTGGTGGTGAGGACCTGGTAGTAGCGGTAGTAATATTGATAATCCTCCCAAGGCAGGTAGAAGGCCTCATCCTGAGTAGCTACCTTCCCAAGTCCATATTTGTTCTTCCCCACGTATACCTGCACCCCGGCGCAGGTTCTGACTGAATCCTGTGGCACTGAGCCGTACGAATCCTCCTTCCACTCCAGGATCTCAAAAATGTCTTTGTTCACCAGGATCTCAAACGGGGTACCAGGATATGCTTTTTTACTGTTGGCATAGTGGCAATAAGGACCTTTGCTGGGGCTATAGAAGCCAGCCTCACACATGTACTTGCAGACATAATCAGTGCGATCGGTGTAGCTGTTGTAAAGTGAAACAGCATCTTTTGGTAGAGAGTTGTTCCAGGTCACCCACTCCAGGTTAGAGCCATCGTCAGACACGAAGGAGGAAGACCGACCCTGCCGCCTCTGCCTCGATTTAGCAACAGCCAGAGGAGGCAGATCCGTTAGTGTCGATCTGTTAGCTGTGAGTTCAGGACTGCCTTTTAGGTCAGAGGTCGTGTAGGAGACTGGATAAAGACAACAGAAAAGTAGTGTTTGCTTTAATACAAGAATAAGTGCAAAGACATCTTTAAAATGAGCCACAAGAGAAAAAAAACTGATCCCACCTGCAAAAGTACAACTGAAGTCAAAACGCACAGACTTCTGACCATTGACAGTGTTTCTCTGCTAGTTAAGCTAGTCACCCAAAATCACATTTGATTGAATATATTTGTGTGAAGGTTAATGCCAAAAGGTTTTGCAGGAAGAGAAAAGAGATTTTGAGGTAAAAAAAATCAAACACAAAAATGATTAATTCATAAAATATTAATCTATATACATGGATATAAAACAAGAGATGGCTGACCGTCTGGATTAGAGTAAAGAAAATATATTTTGATTTCATTATGTCTTTAAATGTGCTTAGCTGGAGTTTTTCAAAAGTATTTTCCCCATGCTTTGAATAATAATAATCCTTTTTTTATTCAGGTGTTGCAACAGTCCAATGTACAACATTAAAGTACAAAATTAAAAGCGCAATAGAAAAAGAGTAGTCAATTTATGGCAGTGACATCATATATAAGTAGCAGCAGAATTGAGAAGAACAAACCACATGTGATGGCAAAAGGACTCAAAAGACTCAAAATCTCTGCATATAAAACCAAAGCTCAAGTATCGAGTGCAAGATAGCACACGTTTGTAGGCAAACATGATAAATGTGACTTTAATAAATAATCAATGGCAGAGCTGTAATACGAGAGTTTTTGCCTCTATAAGCCATTTTAAGATGAACATAAAAGCGTATTTCCTCCATTCCCTACATCCTTAAAGCCAGTTTGTGTTTACCATTTCTCTGTTCTGCATTGGTCCCGAAATCCAGAGGAGTGGCTGAGGACAGGGCCAGCAGCAACAACACCGACACCTCCATCTGGACGTGAAACACAGAACTGAATCATTGTTTGTTACCAACGTAGAATTAAACCAACATAAGCTTTGTGTCAGTCCGGACCATCTGTGAATGATGAATTTGTTTTTGCAGGAAAAAGAATAAGCAAAGTAATTGTTAATGAATTTGGAAATATAAAATAGAGCATAAATCAGAATAATAATGAAAAATTAAGTTGGATTGGAATTAAATTGTATATTAAAATGATGAAACATTGTGAGACGTGATGCATTTTCTTAAATTTTAATATATAAGTATGAAATATAAGTGTGATCTACTGAACGTTGTTTTCTTCTGGACTTTGCTCGTAATTCTTTGCCATGCAGATTATCAGTTTGACTAATTTAACAGTAACTGAACTTGAAACACTCAAAGTACGATGAAAAAGTACTCACCATCCCAGTGTCCATCGCTGGAAGCACCTGGAGTCTCCTGCAGGTTTTATATGCTGCAGCTGATTCATGGATACATTTCCTCTACTTCACTCAAATGGCAGGTAGCTGACCTGTTTGTTGTTGTTAATGATAAAAAAAGTGTAAAACATTTGTTAAAGTCACAGTCAGGTCAGCCATCTTTAGTTACAGTATAAACTGACAGTGGGAAGTCCCCACCAGGATGGAGACGTGTGTGTTGTGTACTTTTGACAGAGTGAGGACATTTTTGGGAAGTGAGGACTGAGGAAGTTTTGCGACTATTCAGCTATTTACACCCGGTCCAGTGACACAGTCTACAGAACCATAACTTCTTATTCCTATTTAACTGGGATCTGTTGTTTGATTAAGTCCATATAAAGCACTAATAAATGTGTGTTCTGATGTTAAAGACATCTCCGATTTATTTCTTAATGATCTAAAGGGGCGGCTTCCCCGCTAGAGAGGTGACGTTCCATGTTCCTAGAGCCAGTCTATGATGCCGGGGATCCGCACGCCCAGGACCCCACCTTGGCTCATGCACCCAACCCCTGTAGCTGGTGAGAAAGTGAAGTGAAGAGCAAGAGACATATGGGTCAGTTTTATATTATCTTACAGGACATCCGAAAAATGTATTAATCCAGTGCTTTTCTTTACTTGCCAGAACACGAGCAACTTACTTGAATGTGGGGGAAAAAGGCATATGTACAGTACGCCTTGATTGTCTGAATATCAAACCCTAAAAGTTAATAATTTCTTTGTGGTGTCCTTTTTATTTTCCAAATAAGAGATGTTTCCTCAATGACTGACTGAACAGTTTTTCAATTACTGTGAAAGAAGATTTTTGCTGACACAATATGATCCATACAAACTAGTCAAAACTGGTTCTGTGCACATTTCCTGATTCCACGGATGTAGAATAAAGGACAACAAACCTAAACCACTTCCTTGTATGAAAAAACACCATCCTGCCTCTGCTTAAAGAACGTGTGTCTTGAGTCTGTAAATATATTGTATGCTTTTCCCACAGCTTTTACTGTTGGACGCATAGTTCACAGCTAAAGGAACACTGGCTGCACTACCTGGACGTGGCAGAAAGTCGAAGCTATCAACAGCTTCCACCAGATTTCTGAGGAGCCAGGAGGCCAAAAAAAACCCTGGAGTGACTGAAAAAGACCTGCAGCAAGAATTCAGTTCCTCCTAAACGCGCAACTCCAAGCTGTACAACATTACTGACCGAGAAGCACAAGACAAGTCGGCTCTAACAGCCAAGATCATGTAAATTTCCCCGTCATGGGACTAATAAAGGAACATCTTTGATCTTAAAATGTTCAAAACCATATAAATAAGCCACAGAAGTTTGGGGATTCTCTTCTGTGGAGCAATGAAGCAAAACTGGAACTTTTGGGGTCTATGGATCAGCGGTATGTCCGGAGGAGGAAGAATGAGGCCGGCGCTAAAAAGAACATCCTGCCTACAGTGAAGCATGGCTCTGTGGCTCGTGATGCTCCGAGGCTGCTTTGCTTCACAGAAAATCTCTGATGGGATTTGAAGAAGGCGGCTGCAGAACGCACACCCAAGAATATTAGAGAGCAATTGTCAAAACAAACAAAACTAAACAAGCTCATATGTTAAAATGAGATGTAGGTGAGCTCAGAGAAACCTTATCTCTTTGATAGATGGACGTCAAAGACAGCTTTCTTGTGTCAAACTCTGCACAGTTAAGGTCAAACAAGTGAAGTAACAGTCAGAAAAACACTTTTTGGTGTGGAGGTGGGCGTTAGGATGCTTTGATTTTATTATGTAAGAGACGATTTTATTAAGGAATGAAATTTGACAAAAGCTAAATATTTTTTACAATACAGTCATTCCAAATCAACAGGAAACAGCTAGATGTCATGAAAAAGCGATAAAAAAGCATCAAACATACACTGTATCATGTCTGTTTTTGTATTTCATGTGCACGGCTTTGATCCGTCTAGATATTCACATCGCTCAACCACGACCTGCACTTCCCCGATCTGAACGCTGTCATACGTCCCACTGATGGATGTCGTGCGTCTCTCCCCGTTACCGTAGGTGCGGCTGAGGCTTGCCGTGAACGGGATGTCAACTTTGCACTTATACCGCACCATGCTGAGCTTGCAGGCGTGTTTCGGTGGGACTGTGACCTCCATGGAGAGAGTATCAGTGATGGCCTCTATCACCACGTTCCCCTCGGAGTACTGGAACATTTGCTCGAGGCCGATCTCGATACCGCTGTCTGTGATGAAGGGGACGGCGACTTTGATGCTCGTTTTAACTCCAGCTTTGGTAGAATAGGTGGTGTCCCACCTTCTCTCCACTTGATATGACCTTGAGAGAGTATCTTTTTTCACCACCGGGTGGCATTCATAGTTGCTGATGGCTGTTTCATGCATGATCTCTGGTGGGTATTTCAAGATTTTGGATTCATTAGTGTTGTACAGGACATCGTAGATCTGCTGGCTCATTATATTCTTATTGGTGGTGAGGACCTGGTAGTAGCGGTAGTAATATTGATAATCCTCCCAAGGCAGGTAGAAGGCCTCATCCTGAGTAGCTACCTTCCCAAGTCCATATTTGTTCTTCCCCACGTATACCTGCACCCCGGCGCAGGTTCTGACTGAATCCTGTGGCACTGAGCCGTACGAATCCTCCTTCCACTCCAGGATCTCAAAAATGTCTTTGTTCACCAGGATCTCAAACGGGGTACCAGGATATGCTTTTTTACTGTTGGCATAGTGGCAATAAGGACCTTTGCTGGGGCTATAGAAGCCAGCCTCACACATGTACTTGCAGACATAATCAGTGCGATCAGTGTAGCTGTTGTAAAGTGAAACAGCATCTTTTGGTAGAGAGTTGTTCCAGGTCACCCACTCCAGGTTAGAGCCATCGTCAGACACGAAGGAGGAAGACCGAACCTGCCGCCTCTGCCTCGATTTAGCAACAGTCAGAGGAGGCAGATCCGTTAGTGTCGATCTGTTAGCTGTGAGTTCAGGACTGCCTTTTAGGTCAGAGGTCGTGAAGGAGACTGGATAAAGACAACAGAAAAGTAGTGTTTGCTTTAATACAAGAATAAGTGCAAAGACATCTTTAAAATGAGCCACAAGAGAAAAAAAACTGATCCCACCTGCAAAAGTACAACTGAAGTCAAAACGCACAGACTTCTGACCATTGACAGTGTTTCTCTGCTAGTTAAGCTAGTCACCCAAAATCACATTTGATTGAATATATTTGTGTGAAGGTTAATGCCAAAAGGTTTTGCAGGAAGAGAAAAGATATTTTGAGGTAAAAAAAAACAAACACAAAAATGATTAATTCATAAAATATTAATCTATATACATGGATATAAAACAAGAGATGGCTGACCGTCTGGATTAGAGTAAAGAAAATATATTTTGATTTCATTATGTCTTTAAATGTGCTTAGCTGTGCTTAGTATTTTCCCCATGCTTTGAATAATAATAATCCTTTTTTTTATTCAGGTGTTATTTATTGGCAACAGTCCAATGTACAACATTAAAGTAACACACGTTAAAAAGAAAGTGTCAATTTATGGCAGTGACATCATATAATCATAAGTAGCAGCAGAATTGAGAAGAACAAACCAAATGTGATGGCAAAAGGACTCAAGACTCAAAATCTCTGCATATAAAACCAAAGCTCAAGTATCGAGTGCAAGATAGCACACATTTGTGGGCAAACATGATAAATGTGACTTTAATAAATAAATCAATGGCAGAGTTTTTGCCTCCATGTCCTTTTGTTGCTCTATAAGCCGTTTTAAGATGATTAACAAACATTAATTAACATAAAAGATGAACATAAAAGTGTATTTCCTCCGTTCCCTGAATCCTTAAAGCCAGTTTGTGTTTACCATTTCTCTGCTCTGCGTTGTTGGTGGCTGAGGACAGGGCCAGCAGCAACAACACCGACACCTCCATCTGGACGTGAAACACAGAACTGAATCATTGTTTGTTACCAACGTAGAATTAAACCAACACAAGCTTTGTGTCAGTCCGGACCGTCTGTGAATGATGAATTTATTTTTGCAGGAGGAAGAATAAGCAAAGTAACTGTTGATGAATTTGGAAATATAAAATAAGAGCATGAATCTGATCTTTGTATCTTAAAATGATGAAACATTACGAAACAAATGCATTTACTTTTAAATTTTAAGATATAAGTATGAAATATAAGTGTGATCTACTGAACTTTTGGAATTTGCTCGTAATTCTTTGCCATGCAGATTATCAGTTTGACTAATTTTAACAGTAACTGAGCTTGAAACACTCAAAATACGATGAAAGGGTACTCACCATCCCAGTGTCCATCGCTGGAAGCGCCTGGAGTCTCCTTCAGGTTTTATATGCTGCAGCTGATTCATGGTTAAATCATTCAAACACATACTGTGCATATTTTCACTTGATATCAAATAGTAAATAGTAGCTGGCTCACCTCCCGTTCTTTGTGTCACATTCTGCCTTTCTCTCCCTCCGACCACATTTCCACTGCCTCACTCAAAAGGCAGGTAGCTAACAAAAGACTGTCAGCTGTGCAACATTTACAACAAACTATCTGCTGTTATTTGGCTTTTGTTTGCACACAAAATGTACTAGATTTATTCAAAACTGACAGCGTGGCACACAAAGTGGGAAAACAACGTGTTTCTAAAGTTTGTTGTTGTTAATGATAAAATAAAAAGTGTAAAACATTTGTTAAAGTCACAGTCAGGTCTGCCGTGTTTAGTTACAGTCCCCACCAGGATAGAGACACGTACGTGCGTGTGTGTGTGTGTGTGTGTGTGTGTGTGTGCTACAAAGTGAGGACTAACACTATTTACCCCCGGTCCAGTGACACAGTCTACAGAACCATAACCATGTGCATTTATTTCTTAATGATCTAAAGGTCAGTGCCTCACCACTACGCCTCGCTGGAGCTCAGGCTTTATCGTTGATAGTTAAACATCATTGATAATTCTGTGGAGAAGCTTGATCTGGTATTTGGGATGGATGATGTATATATTACTGTAACTGATAAAAGCCTGTAAAATCAAATCTATTAATATGATTAATATCATTTTATAAATATAAAAACAGGATTAGTTCACTATTCAGTGAATACTCTTACTCTTTAGTTAAGAATTCTTTCTGCAGAAGAAAAAAAGTCTCCAGAGGAAGTTCAGAGAGAGGTTTTCCCTCCTTCAAGGCCCAAATACAGTTCAAAGCTCAGTGAAGTGTCTCATATCTCCAGCAGGTGGCACCAAAACATCAGGAACTGCACAGCACATGTTGTAAACAGATAGAATAGAGTAGAATAGAACAGATCCTTATTGTCACTGTTGTGATACAATGAAAGGCAGGTGGTAAAAAGAGAGATTCACACAATAAACACTATTTAGAAGAAAGGAAACAACAACAATAGAGTTACTGATCTGCTGAAGCTCATTATCTCACTCAGCAGTGCAGTAATGATCCACCACAAAACGTTGGATTATATAAATTACATATTATAAATGTTACTGGTAATCTGGTTTTTGATTTTTGTTGATTTTATTCTGGTTTTATTGGTTTTGAATGCCATTACTGTCTATTGTTTGTTATTTTAATGTATTTTATATTGCTTTTATTGTTGTAAGGCAACCTTGAAAGGCGCCTATAAATAAAATGTATTATGATTATTATTCTACTTGTGTAAATCACTTTGAATTGCCTCCATGTTTCAAACGCCCAAATTTAACTTTTTAATGTATTCACTCATCCAAAAAAAAAAGTCTTTGCTGATCTATATATTGATCAAATGATAACTGAGCCGTTCCAATGACAGCGGAGCAAACTCAACCCCCTGAGGAAGAACAAGACTCTGTAACATCCTGTCAATTATTTGCCTGTGGTGTTTCCTGTTTTATTTTGAAATGCTAACTTGTCTTTCACTTCCTTCCCTCTGTACCTGCCCGTCGCTCACCTGCGGTCCTAATTAGTCTCTGCCACATTGTCTGTGTTTTTCCTTGTGCTTTCATCGCTCTCCCACTGTTTTCTCCAGTGTGGTTTTGGTTTTTGTGTACGACTGCTGCTCAGTTAACACTTAACGCAGTCTTTTTCTATATTTGAGCCTCTGATCTGCACAGAAGCTTAACACATTCAGTTGAAGGCTTCAGAAAAAGCCAATAAGTTTTAGTATTAGAAGATTATTTTGTCAAAAAGTTGGCAGTGAATGTGGTGGGTCAGCTGCCTAACAAAAAAAAAAGGGGGCTTGAGTTGCAAAAGTTATTGAGGTGCTTTATTTACAAAAGAACAGTGAAAAAACAGAAAAAAAAAGTTTCTAGCCACCCTCACACTGACCCCTCGAGTGCTTTGGTGGCCAGAGCCTTATAAATGTTAAGCCCCTCCCCCTAGACCAACCAGCCGCTGATCAATCAATTATCTTCCCTTTAAACAATCAGCCAGTTCTTACATGAATCAAAAATATCACACAATATCCCTACTTCTAAGCATCACCACTTCCCAGTCAAAGGCCTTAAATAAACCCCAACGCTTCGACACACAGCTCCATCAGTTAGGTAACATCACCTATCACCTGGTTAGAGATGGTACCTTCCGCCATCAGCACACCTGCAGGGGACCTCTGGAGCCTCTATATAAGCCAGCACTATGCATTGGCTCTGTTTCACACCCTGAAACATGTGCCGTCCACAATCTGTGACAGAGTCTTCGTCACGGTGAATTCAAGCGGACTTCCGCTGCAGTCGTCCATGAAAACGTGTAGATTCTGGTGATAAATAGTGTTTCATCAAGGTTTGGGTCAATGATAAGAGCTTGGATCAATAACTGCAAAGCGTGATAATGATATGAAAAAGGAGTGGGTGATTAAATCTTTATTGTGGTCATGTTTTTATTAGGCCGGATCTCATTTGACAAACAGTGTAATGAGTGTGTGACACGCTGAAGGTCACTGATGCAGCACAACAGTTTGCAGGACACAGTTAACTGATAAGTTAAGTCTTATCGGTCTCTTTTTTTTTTTACTCGTTAATAATCCCAAATCTTATCCTGGATTTATCTGCGCTCACTTTATAACGGGTCGTGAGATCAGCGTGAACAGATCTGCCTTTCTTCACCTTTATCTTGTCCCACCACAGACGCTCACACCTGGAAGCTTATCGGTTTTATCAGCTCTGCTGTGATTTCAGAGCGTTGAAGTGGGGCTAAGATGTGCTGCTCACTGATGTTACAAACCAGCAACCGTCCCACCACGAATCCCCCATTTCAAAGATCAACTCTCTGATTTACTTACTTAGTTTTCACTGTTGTTACCCACAGAGCCATCTGGCTGTTTAAAATACACGACAGGTGATTGGAGGGAACCATCTGTCTACTTAAGCCACTTCACTGGCTTCTTATTCAACAGAGAATTCACTTTAAAACCCTCTTAGTGCCTTTTTAAAGCACCAGACTGCAGACTGTGGCTCTCTGGTTTTCTGGTTTTTCATCAGAGCGCGATGGGACACTGCGTGGTGAAGTCTCTGACTGGCCAAAGACGGAAGAGCAGCAACAGTTTTGTTGCCCTCAATGTGAATTCAGTACAAATATTTCTGCATGCAGGTGTAAACACGTACAAAAAACTATCAGATAGGGAAGCTGTCCATGTCAGGTTCAGTCTGGGTGAATGCTGCAGACCGTCCAGATGTGGTACGGGACATGTACTCAGTAGTTTCAGTCTGTTGGTGATGCTAAATTAATGCACTGGTGACATTTAAACGAGTAACCATAGCAACAGGGGTGCATTCAACGCCCCTGTTGCAGCGCGTTAGCAAGCGAACTTGATTTCCAACAGTGAATGTCCTCCTTCAGGTCCTCCGTCCTCTGTCTGTAAGACACCAAGCTGCGGGAAGAAAACCTTAAAACTTTAGTCCAGCTCTGCTCTCATCATCATCATCATCATCATCATCAGTATCCCCAGAGGAAGTCCCACCCACCACGTCTCACTTCACCATTAAAAGAAATGTTCATTTTAACAGGAATTATAACACTAGACAGGCTAGAAGGAGGCCAGAATTTGCTGTGAACCCTCTCATAAAGTGTTTTTAAATTCATTTTTAAATCAATGAGGAGGATTCAAGAGTCCTGCATCACCCTGTCAGGGTTTGTTTTGCTATAATGACCAGTTTAGTGTACGTTATCCTTTACATAACACAGTGGAATCAAGTTAGCCACAGAAGAGAGACCCAGACAGTAATTATCTATAATCAGAAATCATAGATTAGATTAATTTCGTCATATAAGCCGACAGAAATGCACTTATTCAGACGAAGCGATGGACAAACTAGCAGGGCCGAGGGCTTCTTTCCCATCGTCGTCCTCCTCAGCTGTTAAAAAAAACCTCTGCACCACTTCCTGTTTATTGATCCATGTCAGACAGAGTGAAAGTGCAGAATGTGCTTTATGGTTCAGTCATAAACCAGAGTATATAAACCTGGACGTGTGCGACTGTGGACTCAGCAGGGAGCGACTGTCAGGGTGAGTGCTGTTCACTCTCTTTTCACCATCAGTCAGTCACACTCGGGACGATCAATGACGATCAAGTGGCAATAATCTATTAGGAATTTAAATCAATTGGCTGCAGTGCAGTTGTGCTTGATTTAATATTTATTACTTCCAGTTTTTTTTTCTCAAATATCTCCTGGAGAAAATCTATTATTACAATATCTCTTATTGAGCTGATTTAAAAAACAGTAGTTAATTATTATTAACGTGAGCTCTGCTATACTTTGTAATAGACCCACAGGGAATGAATAAGGTTACTGAGTTAATTCAATTTAATTGGAAAAAATAAAGCTAATGATTAATAATGAAATATGATAAAAGTGTGAATGATAATATAATAGTCTAAAAAACGGACACCTGCTCCTAATCAAGTTATTTACATTATATACTCTGATGATATTCAAATGATTCAAAGGTTTATTTTTGAGTAATATCTTTAATAATAAAAATAATGATTATAATATAGATCTAAGAATTAAAAAAATTTAAATTAAATGTACATATGTCACAAGTAAACAAATATTATTGTATCAAAGATATTCTTATAATACTGAGATTATTATTGAAGTTCAGGCACCTTTTCTTACTAAAATACAGTCAATGAACAGGATGTTTTTATGATAACACTGACGTCCATAATGGTGCAGCACCCCCTGAAAGCTGTATTATAGATCATCAGTTGAATTTAGGATCTCTGTCCTCCCCTTTTCTCACCGGGGTTTATTTGTGGTGTGATCACAAAGCCTAATGTGAATAACTGTCAGGTTTATCAGGTGCGTCCTCGCTGTGCTGCTTTATTGTAGACGATGATAATCTGATCCTGGGTCCGTCTCAATCCCACTTGCAGTTTTCATGCATTAGTTCGGCGTCCCTGTCTGTGTTGTTGGCACGGCTGCTTTGACAGCTGGTATCAGTAGATATCAATAATATATATATAACCTGGCCTTTCAAATGAATGAAAAAACATGAATGTTAGGTTGTGTTTTGTACGACATTATTGTATAAATATATCTAATATCTATATCTGATATCTAACGTTCAGATCTTTTTTTTTTTTAAGGACAAATAGAAAGAGATGTTTGGATCCTGTTTTTAAAAGATGGGAATGTTAGGAGCAGAACTTGCAGACTTGTTGAGTTTAAAGGTTTTTGACTGAAAACATCTTGTGTTTCGTGTCCAGATGAAGCTGTCGGTGTTGTTGCTGCCGGCCCTGCTGGCTCTGTGCTCAGCCAGTCTGCAGGACATCGTGAAGAGGAGCTCACAGCACAGAAAAGGTGAACATTTCGTGTATATTCCATATTTTAGAGACAGGCACAGATAGCACCTAACCATGCAGGCTAAATCGATTCTGAAGCAGATGTTATCCAAACTTTGGGTTTAAGTCCAGGGCAGTTTAATATCTCTGTCTCTCTGCGTCTTTTACACAGCTTCCTTACTGAACCCAGAGCTGGAGGACCTGGTTCCTGAACCAGCCGGTAACAACGTGGTGTCAGCTCCTCTGACTCCGACCGACCAGGAGCTGCAGCAGGACTTCGCTCCCTCCTTCGCTTTCGGTGACAACGTTAACCTGGAGTGGCTGACCTGGGGCGGCTCTCTGCCCAGCGGAGCCGTTGCCATCTACAACGGCTACACCGAGCGCACCGACTACATCTGTAAGTACAAGTGCGATGCCGGCTTCTACAACCCCAGCCTGGGCCCGTACTGCCGCTACCCCTACGGAGACCGCGAGTACTACGCCCCGGAGTTCGAGATCCTGGCCAACAAAGACAACTTTGAGTTCCTGGAGTGGAAGGAAGGCTCCTACGGTTCGGTGCCCACACATTCAGTCGGGACCTGCCCTAGTGCCGGCATCTACGTTGGGAAAAACAAGTACGGCCTCGGGAAGGTTGTAGCCCAGTTTGAAGCCTTCTTCCTGCCGTGGGAAGGCGATGAGTATTGGTACAAGAAGTACCAGGTCCTGACCATCAACAGGGACGCCTACAGCCAGCACATCAGCGATGTCAAGTACGCCATCGACGAGGTCGCCCTCTTCCAGTACCCGCCGGAGACCATGCGCATGTCAGGGGTCACCAACAACGAGTGCCAGACGGTGGCGAAGACGGTCACCATCTCAAAGACCACAGAGGTGGAGACCACCTGGAACATCGGCCGAACCACCATGCTGGGCATCACCGGCAGCATCACAGCCAAAATCCCCCTCATCGGCTCCGGGGGCATCGAGCTGAGCGGCGAGAAGACGCTGCAGTTCTCCAAGGGAACCACCATGGTGGAGGAGCTCAGCCACTCCGTGTCCGTGGAGCTCACCGTCCCACCGAACCACTCCTGCACCGTCCGCATGGAGGGACGCAAGATCAAAGCAGACATCCCCTACACGGCTCGCCTCAGCCGCACCTACCGCAACGGAGAAACCCAGTGGACGTCCATCTCTGGGACATACGACGGAGTCCAGATCGGAGAGATCCGGGCCGTGGTGGACCGCTGTGAGCCCGTGGCCGACGCCCAGCCTTGCCCCTGAAAGACTGATGGGAAACTCACCAAAAGATATTTTCTATTCGGCGTCCGATGTTTGTGATATTTAAAGAAAATTATGTGTCACAATAAAGATAAAACCACGCACACGTTGTGGGGTAACTGGAAAATATCTTCTGTGTCTGCTGGTGTCTTTACATGCTGAAAATAAAATCATACATACAAGTTTTTCTTCATTCTCTTCACAATCTCTTCCTCCATTTAGCAGCAAATGAAACTTTAAAGTTAATGATTTTACATTTATAACGTACACAAACATCTACTCAGGGCCGTACGCAAGTACAGTACAGGAGCTTCTCCTTGTTCGACTTTTAACTTTCTCTAAACTTAACATTTTCCCTAAAAAAAAAATATAAGCAATGCCTGCTAAATTATGAATAGTTTGATGCTCCTTTATTTGAAATTATTACTGTTTTCTTTACATAAATTGACTTTTGGATACAGGATTCTTACTTTAAATGTATTACAATAGTTTTAGTAAAGACTAATTATTAATTCTATCCATTATTACTATTATTTGTAATATTATATATTACTATTATTATTATCAGTAGATCATTAGATCAAACAAACATATTAACCAATTGAAATTAAAGTCGCTCAAACAATAATCCAAATAAAAAAGAAATGAAAGGTGGAACCACAGTAAGTTAAAGTTGTGTTTTGACTTAACATACTGATCATTAAGTTTCTCCACCATGCACCAACTAAAGCGTCTCTTCTAGAAGGTTTGTCCTCACAAATTTTTGGATTAATTTGCGATGAAGCCTCCAAAACATGAATCATGAAAAATAACATATCATCATTTTGCAGGTTGTTCTCGGCTCTTTCTAATGAGGTTCGGGTTGGAAAGTATCTGCTGATGCTTCTGACATTCTGACATTGTGACCATTTTGGCTTTCCAAAGTTTAGCATTTAGCATTCAGAGGTTTCAGCTAGCATGGCTGCAGACCCTCTGTCTCGCTCACTTGGAGCAGCAGCATGAAGTGCAGCCCTGCTCTCCGGGTTATTCTTGTCGTTCAGTTCATGCTGGACGAAACGCTCCAGCAGTGAATCAATAAAGAAGGGAAATACTGTTTGCTTTCCCACGCACACATTCAGACTTCAGCATTCAGCTTTGACACTGAGGACTTTTAGACGATGAGAAAAAAACCCTGTTTCACTCCACTGTGCAACAATAAGACAGTGAATCAGACTGAATCAGTGCTTGTCACAGCCACTGCAGTACATCTGAATGACACACTGAATCTGAATAGCATAATATGGCTCCTCTGATGCATGAACGCCGAGTTTTTTCAGGCGCTGACGCTCAGCTGTGTGCCGCTGTGGCTGCTGAAGACGGTGACAGTGCAGTTTTGTCAATGTAAATGACCTTTACACAGCCCTGCTTCACAGAGAGTGCTCATTCAGACTGAAATAAATAAACTGATAATAACTTTCTGTCTCAAGGACGCACACAGATGGCCATGACCTCAGCGATTTTCAATGATAGGCCTGTGGGTGCAGAACAATGTCCGTGTTGAGCGACTTCTCCTCTGGTTTAATCTTGGCAGCCGGCGACATTACGCAACAAGGAGCTCCCTAATCAATGACCCACTATTACAGGGGATCTAATCACTCTGTTCCCAGCCTGAGCTTATCTAAACATACAGTATCTTGTCATCAACGGAGAAAAGGGCGCCACAGCACTTTGGACATCGTGCGATCTTCTATCGCCTGCTAGATACAGGAACGTTAAATCCAGGCAAATTTATTTACGAAGCACTTTTAACAGTCTCATCAAAGAGTAAATTCACTTGAAGAGGAGGGAGGAGAGCTGCTTGGTGCACGAGGATCAATAAAGAATCCTGTTATCATTATTGGCTTGTGTGCTCTTTTTACACTCCTGGACGGCTGCAGCCAGATGAGTCATGGACAAAGTAGGTCTCATGTCAAAAACAGCACGATGACCCTCACAGATAATTAGTATCTGCAGATAGTTCTGCTTCTGCAGGACGACAACAAGAAGAACAAGATGCCCTGAACACACACTCAACTAATCAATTCTTCTGTGTAGCTGATGAAATGTCCTAGGAAATCACACGCTATTTCCAGTTCAGTCGCAGTGGAGCTGGTTTGGGTTCGGAGAGCCGATAACTGACAACAGAAACTGTAACGACGTGTAAAAACGGTTCAACCTGCACTGCTGAAGCTCAGCAAACCACTGAGTTTTGATCATGAGCCAAAGAAGAGGAACAAATACTCCCTGAAATGATTATTAAATGGTGGTTAGGGTGTAAAGGGATCTCTCCGGGCAGCAACAAAAAGGCTCAGTATGAAGCATTAGCATGGATCATATGTGTAAACAGGAGATGCAGGTGGCACGAGATGGGCTTTAGTCACATAGATTTATATAACTATGTGCTGCGAGTAAACGTATCTAGATATCAGTGTGTTAAAATGAGGCCTTCAGGCCACATTCATGAGAATTAGGTGAGAATTTCCTGATTGTGTTGTTTCTTCTGTGTCCTTCAGCAAAGACTCTCCTGTTTTATTGCGGGCAATAAGTCTGAAGGGAGGTTTTAAAACTGGGCACAGCCTGCAGGCAGCACCACTGCAGGAGCAACCTGTCCAGGTAAAAACTGCCTCTCTGTCCCTGAATGAAGTGCTGCTGCTGCTGCTTTTCCTGATTGATGATTCGAGATTCTTTAATATGAAACTGATCAAACACATCTAGAATCTTTCATTCTGAAATCACTTCGAGCATTTGCTTTATTTTTCTCTGCTGTTGTGACATTTTTGTTTGCTGGAAAACTTTCTCAGTGCTGGTCTTAAAAATACTAATCTGACACACGTGAAGCCGCCGATTAATTAAGCTAATTAATAATTCTGCTGCCTTGCTTCATATTCACTTGTGAGGACATTTAATCTCTGCACCGTGTGAGTTATAGGATCACAGAGTGTAATTTCTTAAAGGTTATTCTGATCTGAATTTAAATGAAATGCAAACAAAAAGCAGAAAACTCAAACGTTGTTATAGTTTTTATCATCTGTGGTCAAATAAATGTTTTTTTTAAAGGAGTATTACGCACTTTTTATTGCCGTATATAGACAGCCAGGAGCGTCAGCTGAGTTAAGCTCTGCTAAATGTAACTGCGCAGTCTCCCCCTTCCCCTCCAGTAATCTTTACATAAGCAGCAGAATCACATTTTAACAAAAGAGCAAACGTTTCAAATAATGCAATGAGTTAATCTTGTTACACAAAAGTCACATTGGCCTTAAACCCTTAAATCTAACTGCATTTAAAATAGCGATTAGGAGATTTTTGTGCCTGCGTACATCCAGGTCAGGGTTTGGGTTTAAATGCATGTATGAGGCATCATTCGAACCTTAGACGCACTGTTTTGCAGCAGATATTTGACTTGCAAACCACAGCAGCAACCAGTAACTTCACCAATAGTTGCATTGCAATAATTCTATAATAACTCAGCCATCATCTCTTCAGAGACTCATACAACATGTAATGTAGAGGATGGACTGATTTCAGAGGGAGAGACTGGAGGTGATCAGTAACCCAACCCTCCCTTTGTTTCTACTTTCTCCTGTTTGATAAAAAACATTTGTCATTTAGCCTCCAATGGACGCATGACAGAGTTTAGGGTTGTTATTTTTTTAATTTAGTCTTAACTAAATCCCCACCGGTGGTGTTTCCTCTGTGTGTCCAGATGAGGTGGAGCGTCGCTGTTGTCCTGCTGGTGCTGCAGCACTGCGGCCCGGCGCTGCAGTCCGACCCGCTGCTCTACGTCTCCCAG
Source organism: Pempheris klunzingeri (assembly GCF_042242105.1). Taxonomy (NCBI): domain Eukaryota; kingdom Metazoa; phylum Chordata; class Actinopteri; order Acropomatiformes; family Pempheridae; genus Pempheris; species Pempheris klunzingeri. The sequence goes on along the minus strand of NC_092018.1, from coordinate 2,698,568 downwards.
CTGCAGGACGGCCAAGAAAAACCCCGTGAGTTCACATCATGAGACGAGAGCTTCATCCAGTCAGACACTGTGACTTCTACCATTTCGCAAAAGCCATGTCGTGACCATTAGCACGAATTAAACCTGATATCTTCACAAACTTAAGATCATGGTCGACCAAAACATTTAAGGTAGCTACTCAGGCACAGCATACATTTATATTTAATTAGATATCAGTCCTGTGCATCCTTAAAAATCAACACTACACACCCACAGGACATAATTAGGTGAAAGTGGTAGCAGAATATCAGGATTTCTAAATCTTACATTTTGACAGAAGATATTCTAGTGATGGACAGATTCTTATCCACCTTCTACTGGATGTAAAGTATGCAGGAAAGTACTTTTTGCTTAATTTTGCTCAAGTTGCAGTTTTACACTTTAAAAAGCCACTTTGAAAAGACTGTTAGGTTCTTTCAAATAGGCCTCAGGTCAATGTACCAAAACCTGCAGCCATTTTCTCTCCGTCTTGTCATGTAGAGCTGCGGCTCAACCCCGCACTGGAAAATGTTGTCCCTTTCCGGGAAATCTGGAAACCTGTTGAAGTGAGAGAGATCCCAGAAACTGAGACGACCTCGCACTCCTTCCCCATGTTTGGTGAACACACGAACCTCAAGTGGGTCACATGGAGCGGTTCCCTCCCGAACGGCGCTGTTGCCATCTTCAACGGCTACACCGAACGCACCGACTACGTGTGCAAAGTCAACTGCGAGGCCGGCTTCTACACTCCCAGCAAAGGGAACTTCTGCCGGTACCCGTACGCCGACAAAGAGTACAGCTCCTCCAAGTTTGAAGTCCTGGTCAACGTGGACCACTTTGAGTTCCTGCAGTGGGTTGAAGAGTCGTACGGGTCGGTGCCTCAGTACGCCATCAAGACCTGCGCCGACTCCGACATCTACGTGGGCAAAAACAAGTACGGCCTTGGCAAAGTGGTGGCCCAACACGAGGCCTTCTTCCTTCCCTGGGAGGGCGATGAGTACTGGTACAAGAGCTACCAGGTTCTGGCCGTCAACAGAGACAGCTACAGCCAGCACATCTCTCACGTGGAGTACGGCATCGACCAGATGGAGCTGTTCCACCTTCCTCCGGAGACCCTGCAGCTCGCCAAGGTCACCAACCTGGAGTGCAGAAATGTGGAGAAGACGGTGAAACTGGAGAAGACCAGCAGGGTGGAGAAGACCTGGGACATCGGCAGGGAGACCCGCAACGGCTCCGTGTCCACCATGAAGGCCAAAGTGCCCATCCTCGGCCCGGGGACGGTGGACTTCACCAAGGAGCAGACGGTGACCTTCTCCGAGGGAACCACCACGGTGGACTCCATCAGTCACTCCGTCTCCGTGGTGCTGCTGGTCCCACCCAACCACTCCTGCGTCGTGAGGATGGACGGCAGGAAGATGACGGCCGACATCCCCTTCACCGGCCGGCTGAGCAGGACCAACCACAACGGAGACACACACTGGACGTCCATCACGGGCACCTACGACGGCGTGAGCGTGGGCGAGATCAATGCCGTGGTGGAGAGATGTCAGCCGGTGACTGACGCCGTTCCCTGTTCCTCCGCTCAAGACTGATGATCAACCTGTTGGACTTCTGTGTTTAAAATGTTTTTTAAAAAGTCCAGAAAAACACTGTTTTCCAAATAAAACACAATTAAAACTTTTACGGAGCTTCTTTTTCTCTGTGTTACTTTAATTGAGACATTTAATAAATGTCTCAATTTTCAATTTTCTAAGAGATTTAGATATTAGAAAAGAGATTTAGACGTTAGAAAAGACATTTAGACATTAGAAAAGACGTTCAAAAGACATTAGAAAAGACATTTGCACATTAAAAAAGGACATTTACACATTAGAAAACACATTTAGACATTAGAAAAGACATTTAGACATTAGAAAAGACATTTCCACATTAGAAAACACATTTAGACATTAGAAAAGACATTTAGACATTAGAAAATACATTTGCACAATAAAAAAGACATTTACAGATTAGAAAACACATTTAGACATTAGAAAAGACATTTAAAAGACAGTATTGCTCCTGTTGGGGTATTTCTCAGTCACCAGGCTAGATGGCGCTGTGGCCAAGCAGAGAAACACACTCTTGTTGTCTTTATGTGACTCGTTGACTCCTAATACCGGAAGTTCAGCTAATGTACCAGCATTTACCTGACATGAGACATGAGAAAATATATTTTTAAAACTATAAATTTAATTTAACCGGGATTACATTGTAGTTTAGCCGGTTTCCAGTGTTTTTAACGTGTTTCCGGGTCGGTTTTACGTGTGTCTGTTGCTGTTATGCTGTAAGGTACAGTAAGCTAACCTGAGCTAAGCTAATAATATCAAAGTTACCTTCACACAATTATGACAGAAATGCGGTGTAAGAACGTAGGTTTTCTCCAGGGAGTTGTGGATTCGTGTAAAAGTTTATTATAATAAGGAAAATACACATAAATGTGACCAGAGGTTAATTTCAGCTGTACCGAATCCCATTGAGAAATCACTCAAGTGACACAGTGAACAAACAGGGTTTCCTCATACTGACTGTTGTTTCATCACGAAAAGTCATCGTGAAAACATCCTAAATTTGACTTAATGAAAAGAGCTGATAATCTATTTCATGGGCCGAATGAAGAAAGCCACCGTTTTTAGTAAAATCTGTCGCTATTTGTCACTTTTTCTAAAGAAGCTGATGAACTTTGTCACAATGCGACGAGTTTTAACAAGAGTCGTAAACCGAGTTCTGCTGAGTGAGCTGTTCACACCAGCGATGGGCATTGAAGCAGAAATACAAACACAAGGACACCGAAAGCTGGTGAGTGTTTAACCTCACTTCATCAACATTTTGTCTACTACACCATAGCACCCTTGACCTCTGTTTAATTTAAGCCACCATGAATTTGCTAAACCCCAATCTTACTGCATTTACAAATCCCACCAAACACCATTCAAAAATCTGCCAATTTAGTGTTTTACTGATTGGACAAAGCATCCACTCCATAGTGTAAGTTTGAATACTTTCCTCATACCAGTGTTAACCACTTTCCAATTCGTGATAAGTGTCATCCAGATTAAGCTCTGTATTATATACTAAATACTTAATTAAACAAAGATCTGCACTGCTTCAAATATATGGTTCTAACCGAAGAAGACTTTATTAAATTGATAGATTTTTGAATGGGGTTTGGCATGTTCTCTCTTTTTACTGTTCTACTGGCATAAGGTGACTTAATGGTTGAGTGAGGTTTTAATTTCACTGTGGCACCTTCAGCAGAAACATGTGGCATGAATCTTTCCTTTCGATAAACTAGTTAAATTTTTTTTTTTAAGTACTTTATCAGCTGACCTCCACTGTGTTAACATGTCTGTCCCTTTTCACAGTGACTTGTTGAAGTAAAAGAAAATAAATAAAAAGCTCAGTGTGTCGAGACACAACACAATGTTTGCAGTGTGTCAGCAGCCATGGAGTCTAACACAATGTAGTGTATAGTATTTCTGTGAACAGAGCCGTCAGTACAAGGCAGCGGCTGCATAAGTGAGTTTATGTCAGTCTCCTCAGCTGACAGAAACTCTGACGTCTTCTGAGGAATAATGTCTCCTTTAGTCTGTTTATAAAACCTTTCTAAGTGGATGTGGCTCAATTTAAATGATATTTTAATTGAACCTTTGGGTTTTATGGCGCAGAGTGATAAAATATATCAGGCTTGGAATGGATTTATTGGTCATTTTAGCAGAAAATGTATATACACTTTAAAAAATACTAAAAGGCAATGCTTTCATTATTATATATAATTACCGATGATAAGATATACAACAAAGTGAAAGTACCAAATCAAATGTAGTATGTGTCTTAAAAGACCAACGGAGCATCTATTAAAATGAGAATCTGATGTTTGAACACTAAAGAATAAGTAATTAAGACAAGATATGGTTTTATTGATCTCCAGAAGGTAGCAGAACATGAACGGGAATAAGTACAGGTAAATAGAGAAAGTTAAAAAATACGTAAAACTAAGATAAGGACAGGTGTGATTAATAGCAGCACGTTAAACAGACTGATTATATACTGTATAATATGATTAAGTGATGATATTTTGTGTTTGTATTAATATAGAAATGTAAAACAGCGTATCATATGATGAGACAGTTTAACATAATATAGTATAATATGGTAGTTTATATTATAATGTCATATGGGACATAAAATGTAGTATAAGATGAAATGCAGTAATATAGTAAAATGAAAAATATAAAGCGGCAATATAACATAAAATATCAAATATAAAATGGTGTATTTTCACAATAATCAATCATTGAACTGCTTCTAAGAGCCAAATTAGCTGGATGAGAGTAAACCGGATTATTTTAGCCTGATAACAGCAAGAAGTCTGGATTAGTTAAACCACTTCTGAAGGACAGGTAGCTTTTCCTGAAGCAGGTGTGTGTGTGTGTGTGTGTGTGTGTGTGTGTGTGTGTGTGTGTGTGTGTGTGTGTGTGTGTGTGTGTGTGTGTGTGTGTGTGTGTGTGTGTGTGTGTGTGTGTGTGTGTGTGTGTGTGTGCCAGGTGGTGGGGCTGGGTAACCAGGGCATGGAGGGTACCAGACACAGCGTCGGCATGGCGGTGCTTGGCGCCCTCGCCGCCAGGCTTGGCGTGGCCGACCGTTGGCGCGGCGACAAGCACGTGAGCGGTGAGGTCATCGTGTCAGAGGTAGAACACACACATGTGGTGCTGCTCCGTCCCAGGCTGCTGATGAACGTCAACGGGGTGGCGGTGGCCAAAGCAGGTGAGGTCACCGCCTGCGTGTGAGTGTGTGAATACGCTTCTGTGTCAAAAGAGAAGTCCATTTTCTGTAAACCGACACAGTAGGACCACTAGAAGAGCTTGTTTGATCCACTGACAGACTCAGAGTGTTATTCTAAGTGTGTGACAGCATCATGGAAAGGATCCCTACAGAGAGAGACCTGGAAGATCCTTTTGGTTTAACCACAAACAGCACACACACCAGACTACATTCACTAAAGCAGGGATTTTACCTCAGAGAACACAGGAGTTGCTGCTCCACTGCTGCCTTAATCGGTTAGTTTATTGTGTGTTATTGTGTGACTTTGTGTCGCGCACGGTTCTGTGTTCTGTGGGGCAAAAATACTGTTTTTGTGAATGAAGTATTTAACCACAAACAGCCGTTATATCGCTCTCCTCAAAGCCACCAGACTCCATTAATAAAAACAGTAATTTTACATAGTAGTTACTGGTCTACTGCTGCAGCTCGTTTGTGTTATAGCGGGACTTGGGAGTGTGTTTTAAAGGATTAGTTAAGTATCCAGCACAATACTTGTAACATGTTACATACAACACACGATAACACAAACAAATTAACTGAGCGAGGCAGCAGTAGACCAGTGCGGTAAAATCCCTGTTTTTATGAATGTAGTCTGGTGTGTGTGCAGAGAGCGATATAACAGCTGTTTGTGGTTAAACCAAAAGGATCTTCCAGGTCTCTCTCTGTAGGGATCCTTTCCATGATGCTGTCACACACTTAGAATAATACTCTGAGCCTGCTCTGATGTTTCTAGTTGCCCTGAAGGATCACGCTGCAGCCCGTTTCACAGCTTCCAGCTGAGGCGATCTCTTGGAACAACTCCAAATATTTGTATAAAAAACAAATGGTAATACCAGGATTATCCTTTATGGATGTTTGTGCATTTATTTTCTGTTGTGTTTTTCTGGTCAAGGTGAGCTCAGGAACAAAGTTTGCTCTCATATCCAGAACTCCTCTTTATGACCTTCCCAGCTCAGCGCTCGGACACTAATTGGTTTTGTTAAAAGGGCTCCATAAACAAATTTGAAATCTCTCTGCCTGTCTGCCCGTCTCCATCTGAAGCGCTTTTGTTTGCCATTTAATAAATTACCCCTGTGGAACAATCAGTTAAATAAACAGAGATGAAATCAACAGCAGAGTCACGCTGACATCACGCAGCATCACAGTGGGAATTACAAATGAAGCAGGACTTTGCTGAAATGTGTTAACGACACAATCACACGAATGTTTGGCTAAATTAAGCCTTTAGATTGAAGTGTCTGCACTGATCATTCAATATCTGATAATTAGAGATGAAAGAATGTGTTGTTTAATCCATTTAGTTAATCATTTTAATACTTTAATCAGGGGAAAAATGCACAATATTGGCTGGTTGCTGCTTTTCTCTGTTTTTTTTATATCTCTGTACATTTACAGTTTTGGCAGTCGGTCAGATGTAAATGATTTGAGGATCTTTCTCTGTTTGAGTTGAGGAAGTTTTTATGCTCATAATATTCGGCTCAAAACTGATGGAACCAGTTCCGCGCTGAATGTTTGATCTGAATTATCCTCCAGCGGGTAAATACGGCGTCAGGCCCGAGGACATCCTGCTGGTGCACGATGACCTGGACAAACCTCTGGGGAAAATCGCCGTCAAACAGGGAGGAAGTGCCAGGTCGGTTTTCTCCATCGTGCTTTTTTGTGATCTCACTTTGACGTAATGTTTCTCAGGGCTGCAGCACGAAGGTCTGGAGAAGTAAAAGGAATGAGTTTTATTCTGACTAAATCATTAATATATATTTTTACTCCTGTGTAAGCATCAGATCCTCTTCCCTACTATTTATTTATACTGTATAGTTCTTACAAAATAACCCAAACACATTTTTTTATTAGATCATTTCATTACGTTTCCAAATGCAGGGAAATTGTGGAAAGCTTCTTGTGAGTCGTCCACCTTTTGTTTAAACTTGGAAAATTACACTTTGACCCTAAATTCTTCCTCCTCCTCTTCTTCACAGGGGTCATAATGGAGTCCGCTCCTGTGTCGACTGTCTCCAGACCGACGTAAGTGACGACTGACTGCAGAACTGTTCGCAGCATTAACCATTAGAGTTGTGTGATGGACACTCAAACAGGTTTTTTAGGACACTTCATGTTGTGATTCTTGACTTATTTTATGTTTTATTTACTTTAAGAAACTTAAATCAGCTGTTTCGGCTGATGGTGACGGCTTATTGACAGTCAGATAGAAGTTTATTTACCCAAAGATGCTCAGTAGACGTTTTATTTCCATAGAAAAATGCAGCAAGAGAAAGTATAAAAACTTAAAGGAGATGTCATTTACCGTCCATCGCACGAGTCAAAGTGCTAAAAAACAAGTAGGCTAAATTTTCTGAAGGAAGTTTACGTGTTTGCTGCCAAAATGTTGCTGTAGAATCATTAATCAAATATTTAAAACAAACACAAATGGACACAATTCAAAATAAAAAAGCACAAAACCAAAAAATACTGGAGGCCGGTCACATGACTCTGTGCGTCTCCCAGGTGATGCCCAGGATTCGGGTCGGGATCGGACGGCCGGCGGGGAAAACGTCAGTGGAGCATCACGTCCTGGGCCGGTTCTCCTCTGAGGAGCAGAAGGTTCTGGACTCGGTGCTGGTCCAGAGCGTGGACCTGCTCCTCTCCCAGCTCTCCCAGCAGGACTCCCGGCCCCCCTCCTCACCAGCAGGGGGCAGACAAGCAGCACAGGAGAGGAGGGAGAGGGAGCGTGCTGCCTCCCCAGCTGAGGACTCTGCTGCTGCTGCTGCTCACGGTCCCTGAACTCAACTGCTGTGTTTAAGAACACAAGCCTTCACAGAGACTCTGTTTATTAAAGGAGCTCAGGAGGAATCAGGTGTGACCCCCCATGGGTGGATGGATGCCACCACCTCTAAGAGCTGAATATATTTAAAAAAAAGATCATTTACTTCACCAGATGTCAACAGTGAAGACCGTGCTGACGACCACCAACCAGGAGGTTGTGTTGTTGTGTTGTTGTTGTGTTTTTGCTCAGATTTGTCTTGTTGCTGGTCGAGATCGACGTCTCAGAAACGTGTGAACAGAGTCCTGGGAGCTCTGGTGGCCGCAGGCAGGAGAACAGGTGCTAAGAATTTATTAAGGATCATCTAATATTGCGAGTTGTGACATTTTTCCAGTATTTGAAATTGTGGTGCAGCCCTGGTGGAAGCAGATAACCGGATCAGGTTTCCCGGGTCTGTTCTCACATATAAACCACATATCCCGGTTTAGAGAAAACTGGATGGTACTGGGAGCACAAACCAGATCCAGAAACACCTGATCCAGATTCTGTGTTGGTGTAAAACATCCTATTTAAGTTTTATTAAAAAGCTGACCTGATGGAGAGCATGAACACTGTGACAGATGTTATTTAGTTAGAAAATAAACCTTCTGTTCTTCATACAGGAACATTTTCTCATTCTTAAGTCAAATCTCTTCTTTCTTTTCTCTCTCTGAGGTTTGGGAGCCACCTGCTCGTGACCAGGAGAGTTTAGACTTTAAACTTTATTCACAGCATCGTTGAGGAATCTCACACCTTAAAGCGTTTTGCAAATGGTTATGATCTTTGTTTTGATAAGTAGTTTGTGTGCCTACAGGCAACATTCAGACAAGAAACCCTTTAAAAGAGTTCCTTTTATCATGCTTTTACATTTAAAATGACATGTATTGTAACCTGTTGAAGCAATTGAATAGTTTACACATGTTTATGAAATAAATGATGTTCAAATTGAAAAATAAAACATTTGTCACTTATGGCCATTATGGTACAATGTTGCCTACAGACAACGAACCCCCAAAACTTCCAAAAAATAAAAAAAATTATAAAATTTCTTTAGATTATGTTTATTTAGTCTATTTTAAGACATAAAAACACTCAAAAAAAATTGTTTCCTAGCTGGCATCATGATGCGTACCGTAGAGGGTTAAGTCAAATCTCTTCTTTCTTTAGTTTAGACTTTAAACTTTATTCACAGCAACGTTGAGGAATCTCTCACCTTAAAGCTTCGATCGCTGCCGTCTGACCAACACACATCAGTAGTGGTGTTATGGGACCTGAGAGAGAGAGAGAGAGAGAACGAGCGAGCATAGTTGAACATAAGGAGAGAGAGAGCGCACTGTGATGATGATGATGATGAAGATGCTTAAAAACATTTTTCAGACGTGTGTTTGGCCGAGGAGGTCGAGACTAAACTGTCGAAGCTGTAGATGATGATGACGATGGACCAAGACCTGCACAAGGTCTGAAGTCTTAACAGCTACTGTTTATTTCAAGTTTATTTTAGAGTTTTTATATTTAATTTCCGTTGATTTCTGTAAAATTTCAACTCTAATTTCCTTCAGATTAAGGTTTCATTATTCTGTTGCTTTAATCTCAACAAATTCGACCATTTCATTCAACTTTGAGATAAAGAAAGATAAGATCAGCTTTATTAATCCCACATCGAGGAAGTTCACCAGTCACAGCAGCTCAAACGTAAATACACAGCCTCCAGATATACAGTTCTACAGATGAAGGATGAATAAACTGCACATGATGATTAACCGAATTGGAATAAAGGGATAATAGTGTGATGATAACCAGTCGAGCTGGAGTACGTAGAGTCTTATTGGTGATGAAGGAGCTACGATGGCGTTTCTTCCTGCGCTGTGGGTGCAGCAGGCTCACACACACGGGGGGTGAGAGGTGTTGCTCATGATCGATGTCCGCTTAGCCAACGTCCTCCTCTTCACCCTCGTCCTCTACAGAGTCCAGAGAGTTTTTTATCCAGTCACTGCAGAGAAGATGGCAGCTGAGTCATAAAGGACCTCAGTCTCCTCAGGAGATGAAGATGACTGTTGTGCAGGACGTCTGTGTGGTCTGATGAATCCAGGTTATTGTTGTTAACACCCAGGTATCTGTAGGTGTCCACCATCCCTGGATGTTCTTCCTACAGATCCAACTCTGTTTGCACCCGAAGGCGTTCGTATCTCCCCACTTTCACTGTTTTCTCTCTCAAATCTCTCTCTGTGGACTTTGTTCTCTTACTTCTCCAGATAAACGCAGTCCAGAGGAGAGAAGATCCAGGTGAGAGAAAACACTCAACACAATGGGCTTAACGAGAAGCAGAGAGCTTTGCACGGTGCACAGGTGTAAATAAGCAAATAAATAAGGGCTGGATTCCATTTAGCTGCTTCAGTGTCTGGTTGCTGGCCTTGTGCGCGCTGGCTCACTGTCACGGCTTAATGGGACGGAGCCGTTATTAATGTTAGCTGTGAAAGAGGTGCTGAGGGCTGCTGGGTGTGTTTGCAGCCTGACAGGGCTGAAAAGCTAAAAATCTTTACATTCATCCTAAAATCTGTCCTTCGCAGCTTAAATTCAAATATGACATTAACAACCAGGAAGTATCAGGCGTCTGTGACAGAAACAAAGTGTTTTAAGTCGGGTTATGATACGATCAGAGTGTCTGACACACAGTTCACTCTGATACTGATCCAAGCTGCTGTCAGCTGATATATGAGCAGCAGCAAACTACAGCCACAGCTCTGGAGGATGAGTGGCCTCAGGGGACGGTGGTTGTAAACCCCACACGGTGATGAATTTCATAAAACGGGGCAAATATTTCTGATATATATATATTTAATTTGTCGCTACGTGATCAGAGAAAACATTAGGAGGAAAAAAAAAAAAAGGGCTGTGGTGTTTCCCCTTTGTTCAAAAAGTTGAAAAACTACAACAACCAGAATGCACTGCTGGTGGCGTGGCGGTCACTTCCTCCTCCACACGTTATGATTTCTCCACGCTGTGGAAAAAAGTGGAAATACAGTCAAGTAGTTCAAACAACAGAAATCTGCTAAATTCACCTTTAACACCTTTATTCACATGTAAATACAGGACACATAATAATAATAATAATAATAATAATAATAACCATGTAATTATCACACATGTTGCTGCTGTTGCACCTCATATTTTTGCATGGTGCATTTTGTAATTTACTCCTTCAGCTGTAAAACTAACTTTATCATCTAGGTTGTAAGTAAGGAGGTCAAAGGTCAAAGCCTCTGCAGCTAGAAAATGTCTTATTGTGTCTTATGGAAACAGCTAACTAGCATCAGCTGTCATTTATATGTAAGTATTTGTGCATTTAGTTTAATGCAGACTAATAAGATGGTTTTTGTCCCCAAAATGATGCAACTCTAACAAGTCAAAGAGTCAAGAAGAGAAACAAAAACTTCTTTTCTCGAAGCTCCTTTTCTGCTCTTTTGTATCTGGAAGTGAAAGCCTGAACCTCTTCACGCCGACGTCCGCTCACATGCCTCCCTCCTCCATCCAGTCCGGCCCGATTGTGGCTCTTTTTGGCTTAAAAAAAAACAAAAAACATATTGATTTTCCCCTCCGATTGTCACACTAATTACACTCTTCATCAATTAGGTGTCTTTAATGAGTTGCATCCAGTCAAGAGGCGCACTGCGTTCTCACACTGCAGAGAAAGCCAGCGGAGGGGAGGGTTCAGCGGGGGAGGTCGTGGACACACACACACACACACACACACACAAAAAAGAAGCCAGAAAAGAGCATATAAAACAGCGGAAAGAGGCCGACGAGCTGCTGAATGAGGGAAATCAATACAAAGGAGGCCAGTAGATTGCGATGGAGGGCTGAAGAAGAAAGGCAGGCGAGAAACAAAAGGGGCCAAACATTGTTTAGAGCCGGTTTGTTTGAGGCCTTCTGTCCTGCCGTAGCTCAGAGTCACAATAGCTGCAGGGACACACTTGTGGACATGAGGAGGAGGAGGAGGAGGAGGAGGAGGAGGTGGGGGCTCAAAGGAAACTTCTTCACTCTATGACACCCCCTCCACACACACTGAACACCCCTCACCCTCCTAAAACCCCCCCGTCTTTCTCTGCTCTGACCCCGTTGAGCCACCCTTCGCCTCCATCAGGCCACTTTCCCAGCCCCTCCTCGCCGGTCAGCTTTAGGAGGCTTCGCCAGCGGCTTCAATAACTTTTCTTCTGCTGGGGGGGGGGGTCAGGTCAGAGGTCAGCAGCGGGGCCGGACACCTGGGTCTTTTAGAGGAGACCCTAAATTTATTCAGGAATGGGACCCTCAGCCTTCCCCCCGCGCTCTACGGCCAGGCGCAGCGGGATCAACAGCGGCCTGGTGGGGGGTCTTCCCACATATGTGCCAACTCTGCAGAGACACAAAACAAGCCCACTGACAGCGGGGAGACTAATGAAGAGGAGCTACATTACACTAAAATATCCCAACATCTATTCGATTGATTGGCATGAAATTTGGTTCAGACATTCATGATCCACAGAGGATGAATCCTCCTGACTATGATGATGCTCTGACGTGACGCGACGCCGTGAGGTCGACGTTTGGGTTTTTGAGTTAAAAGTATCCCAACAACTATAAGGATCGGCAGTGGAATTAGTTCCTGGTAGAGCCAAAGCTTCCAGTGATTCATGGTCCCCAGATGTTGTGCCGGCACATCGACATTAGTGGTTTTCATCTGAATATCTCAACAACTATTAAATGGATCGTCATGAAATTTTGTACAGATGTTCACGGCTCCCAGAGGAAGGAATGTAAAAAAGAAAAAAGAGGTGAAAACGTCAGGGCTTTGGTTTATGAGCGGATACCTGCGACAGCTGTATTTAAATAGTGTTTGGTGCTAATTACCAAACCTCAGCATCAAAATAATGTCTTTTATCTTCTCTACCATCTGTGTCTCTTCCCCTGCATCCTCTTCACTGTCTTTCTCTTCTTGTTAAATTAATCTTAATCCTCGCTTTTGTTCGGCTCTCTGCTGTTTCATGACTCCCCGAGTGTCCTCTGGCAAAGTAGGTGCGATACAAATAAAGTTATTATTATTTTATTTGCTTGTTAACAGGCTTCTTAGTCTATTTTTGTCTAACTTTTATTCACCCAGGGAGGGAAGGAAGCTCATCCTGGTCTGTGGCTGACTTCTCTCTCTTCTTGCTGGTTTTCCCGGTTCCACATGGCACCGGCATCCTGAGACCGGCTCCTGGCCGCAGTCACCGGCCCTGTCACCGTGGCAACCTGTTGCACCACCAGCCTGCTGCAGAGGCATGCGGTGCCGGGGGTGTCGACACTGAGGTCCTGGGGCCGGCAGAGGCCCCACAGAAAGACGGTAGCATCACCAGAACGTGGCGCTCCCGAGGAATTACATCAATGTTTAAGTTAAGTCTTCGTAAGATGATGAATTTAATTTCCTTCCTCACCAGAAAAGCTTTATGAACTTAGTTTAAAAAATGAGTGAAGTGATCACTTACACTTGACAAGCGCAGCCCCAGCAGGCAGGAAGGGCCAAACAAAAGATGTGGCTGAATTGTATCATGGGAATTGTAGGATCCAGCATTTTTGGAGCTTTACCCACAATAAACAACCCTTTCATGCATGAATTATGATAACCTCAGTCAGGAAGTGTGTTTGTTCATCTTTAGGTGTGAAAAACAAGGTTTATAAAGATATTTTTACATGTCCAGCAGTTGAAATATAGCTGGTGATGCATGATGTACAATTCAGTGGACGTGTGATTAATCATAATTTCCTCCCAATAGAAAATCAATACTTGGAAAATTTAGCAACTGCATGACTCCTTAGATGTTACTTGATGTCCCCATATGTTTCTTACCTGCGAGAGTTTCTTTTTATAGAAGGTTTGAACAGAAACAAATGAGCACCTTGGTGTTTCTGGCTGTCTGTCGGCCATCTTGGCTTCACTCTGAGTGTGTGAGATGATGCAGTAGCTTCACTGTAGCGGCTGATGTGCAGCTACGCCATCAAAACTCACACATATACAACAAAACAGCTTTTGAACAGCTGCACACTGCAGTGACCTCTGTGCATGAAAGGGTTAAGCTCTTTGTAACCATTCTCTACTCCAAAGTCCCTCAGCTGCTAAAGTATTATTGCACTTTTGTTCGGATATACAGTAGAAACAAGGCTGGAATTTGGTGCAGTCGTCCTTTAATTGTATTTTTAGCTCTCATGGTCAGAGGTGGAAGAAGCACTCAGACCTTCTACCAAAGAAAAATAGTACTACCACACTGACAATGTGCTATTTTACAAGTAATGGCCCCTTTAACAATCATAGATATTATATTGATGCATTCAGTACATTGATGAAGGTGGAGCTCATTTTAATTTAACTTACTTATATATTCTTATATTATTACTTTACATTCTGCTGCATGGCTTGTGAATTTCCCCGCAGGGAGCAATAAAACCTTTGTAAGCTATTTTCTTTTATATTACATTTTGTGTTATTCTGGATCTGCAAAGTAACTAAAGCTGTCGGACAAATGCAGCGGAGCTAAGAAGGTCAGTATTTCCCCCTGAGAAGATATAAAAAATACTCGTAGTACGACAAATTTGTGCTTAAATACTGGAGTAAATGTGATTTCCACCACTGCATACAGTAACATTACTTTCCTATAATATTTTATCATGTAATCTATGATTCATGGGATTCTTCTCACCCCTGGTCTTAATATAACCCTCATAATGCTCCTTCTATAACACGTCTGTAGGGACTGAGTAGTTTATGGTGACCTTAATGTATTTTATGTCCTGGTGTGTTACTGTAATGTTCCAGGAGGGACCTGCACCGTGTCTTTCAGCATCTCCACACTGTGCTTTCTTCTCCAGGCTTCTGTTCGTCACAGAATAGACCGAAGCCGTCCTGGTTTCCCATGGCAGAGCCGAGTGTTACAGTGAATCCAGGCCCGTTGGGGATCCTTTTCTCATTCGGCTCTTTCCGATGAGCAAGCATTAATAACGCGTCCTTTTCCCCTTTCATAGCCATAATCTCCAGTGATCTCGGGCCTCCCGCACTAAATTATTCTTACAGGGCCATGAAAAGGCAGCAGCGGGGCCCTTTAAGAGGCAAATGAGCATCCAACGTGCAAAGATGTTCCCAGCAACGGAAATGTTAACTCACCGTACAGAGCAGAGCCGGGCAGAGGGAATCCACTGACATGTCTGATGAGAGGGGAAGGAAGGGTCCACCATCGCCCTGAAGGCAAAGCCTGCTGGGTAATTTATCCTTTAACCCCTTGTCTAACTGTTTACATTTGGCTTTAAGCTGATGGTTTTGCACAGAGCGCCTCACAAGGATGGATTATCGCCCACGATGTAGGTCTTTACAAACCAGAAGAGACACAAAATTAGTCCAAAATGTTCTTTTTTTCTCCGTTTCATGCCCAAAAATGACAAAAGTTCTGTCCCCAGACCGTCCTGGGACACTTCAACCCTACAACAGGAACCCAAAGTGGAAGAAAGTCATTCACGGAGAGCGGCTCTTCTGTGTTTAGCTTCACATTCACGTTGGACGATTCTTCACCTCGTGCTTCTCCTTCACCACCATCACAGGAAGTAGTTCCCTCTGACAGAAAGTGCACATCACCTTAAAACTCTTTGTTTCCCCCAAACCTTAAACGAGCTGCAGCTGCCGTGCTCAGGTAGTGCAGAAAGAAAGACAGAAAGAAAACATCTGATAATCGTTTGCAATGAATGTTAAATCACTCGGTTGTTGGACAAAATCCAACGTTTTGCAGAATTCGCTCAATTCCAGCGTTCCTGTCTAGTGATGAGGTTGATTTAGGCCCAAAATACCAAATGTTTGCTGTTTCAAAGATGTGAATTTCTGTCAAAAACCCTTTTCAACTGTCATGAGATGATAAAAATCACAAATATGGAGGTCAAAGGAAATTTCTCTATTAAACTGTGATATTATATTTACTATACAGTGATCTTGTAATCTGAAAACAGGACACCTTTGACCTTCCATATGACCATATGGTAGAGCACATTGTGACTCATTATATCTTATAGAAAACATGTTTTACTTACGACATCTCAACCGTTTCTTAGAGGCCAAATATTTAAAAAACAAAAAACCAAAACTGGGATCTGTTATTAGTGCCCAGAGGAAATAATACATTTTTTCATTGCTCTTTTCTTGGTGTGGAGGTTAAAGGGTTGCAATGACGACATGCAATGAAATAAATGGAATAAAATGATTCTGTGTCTATTATCTTTATGTAACTATACTGGGAATACACACAGCTAACATTATTAGCTTCTCGTTGTCCTGAGGGAGCTTCGTCACAGAGGACGGCAGAAAGTTAGAATATGGTTTTCTCCTCTGGGCCTTCGCCTGATTTTACCGTCCTGCCGATGATTGTGTGTTTCAATCCATGTGGACGCAGCCTTAGGAAGCCTCAAAGGTTCTGTACGCTTAAAGCAAACTACAATGACGTCTACACACCAGGTTTTTTATCGTAAATAAAAACGATCAACGATGGCTCCATCCCTGTACGAGTGTCCGTGAATGAGCCCTGGAACTGGCAAACCTAAATGGAATCCAGCCGTCATTCATGTGATTAATTTCGCCTGTGATTTTCCTCAAGATGATGCTTTTCGCTTGATCCCATTTTAAAGGGCAGCGTGTGAAGATGAAGTCGAACACAGCGACCCCTGTGCCAGAGGAGGAGGGATCTTATCTTTTTTTATTTAATAGTTTTTTTAAGCTTTCTGAGGCTTTTTATTGAAGTTTATTTAAATCAAACTGCCGTGATGTGCTGATGTGTTCTTCGTGAACAGTGAAGTGGATCTTCAGGGTCTTCACGCGTCGACCGGCGAACAAACGGAAGATGTGTTGACAAAATGGGATTAAAACAGAGGAAGAAAAACTCACACCTGAACGTGGTTTACAAACTTCTGCCATTTACCATTTTGTCTGGGTGTTTGTTTCCAAATCTTGGTTTCTAATTGGTGAGGTTCTGGTCTCAGGTCTGCAGGGCCGGCCTCACACCTTTGGGGGCCCTTAGCTGGATTTGATTTGGGGGCCTCCTCCTCCTCCTCCTCCTCGGTGTAGGTAACAAACATTTTTTTTTGTTTTTTTCTTTATTCAATTATTTGAAATATAAAAACAAAGAACATGAGGTCATCATGGGTGTCACATTTAAAACCTCAACACATTTTTCTCCATACATCATGTCATACTATTCTAAACAGTACGTTTCTCTAACTCAGGTCTTAAAACAAAAGTGAAGTCTCTCCATACAGTAGATTTCTTTCACTATCCCACGCCACTGGGCCAATGTTGGAAGATCAACCTGCAACCATTTTCGGGTTATAGCTTTCCTGCTACTTGCCAAAAGTATCTTCAATCTCTCAACGATCTTGAGTTTGCGGTGGTTGTTTGAGTCTCACATATTTCCATCCAGGTCTCCTCTGAGATTTGTGTTTCCGACTCCCTCTCCCATTTTTGTTTGATATGTATCGTAGAGTGATTTCTGGAGGCTTCCATATATTCTTGAGACCAACTTTTTTTTTTTAACAAACATTAGTTTTAAGCACACATGACGTACAAACACACATGCAGACACCACAGTGTGATGCATCTTTCTCCAGTGCTCTGCTCTAACTGGAGAAGGTTGAGGTGCGCAGAGAGGAAACGACGCGACGGCACCATGAAGAACAAAATCACAAAATAACTGATAACTAATCTAACGAGCAAGAAAAGACTGAAGGAGCACCGTTTGTGGCATAAAAGGGAAACATTTCTAGTGACATAAAAGCTTTTGAGAGGAACCAACTTCATATATCAGCAGTTTTCTTTTTAATTCTTGCTTCTGCAACTTTTTTCTTTTTTTATTTCATTTTATCTCCTTTTTTTTTTTTAGCTAGATTTGATTCTTGGTCTTCTGTCTAAAATGTCACACGAGGGTTTAAAGTGCATTTGTGTATTTCCTCATGATTCCCTATGAGAAGCCTCTACATATTAATATTAGACACCATTGTCTCACACTGATAAATGTAGTTTATTTAATTTTAATTAAATCTGTGCCACACTGTTGGGAAGACACTTTGGTTCTTGTCTTTGTTTGTTCGTTTTGTTAAATGTTTCCTATCTGATCCAACATCAACATGTGATTGTCTTGGTTTTTTAGAGGAGAGGAAATTAGAGGAATTAGTAAATTAGTGCATTAACCAAACTAACATGTCCACTTTTCGTGTCTCCAAGCTCGTTGTTTTGTCCCAATTGTTTAAGAGGTTCAGTTTTTTTTTATTCTTAGCATTATCTTGTGTTAATTAAAGAAAAAAAAAAAATATATATACATTTTCTCGGGGTCCAAGAAGAAGCCAACACCTCTCTGTCTCCTCTGCTTTGCCGTCTTTGTGATCAGTGTTGAGTTACTGAGGATATGATCAATGAAGGATATTGGTTTTTACCTTACAGTCACACTAGTCACCACACTAGTGATGCTTAGATTAAGAATGATCCTAATCTCAGTCTCAGTGTGAACTCTCTGTACATAATCCTGCTTGTTACACAGCTTCCTACTGAAGGAATCAACAATTTGGCACAAAATAGATCATTTAAAAAATTATCTTATTGATTTATTGCTTCTCATAACAACAGGCTGTTATACAGAAATAACAGAATGTCTGAACTGACCAATCAGAGTCCAGTATTCACCAAAGCCGAGATAATGTACAGCGAGCCGGTCATTATTGTAAAATGTGATGTACTGTGCATTATCCCACTTATTGAGCTGCTTCTTACTAAAGAAATCAGGAATGTGAAACAAAATACTGACTTCAATTTTTTTTATTTATTGATTTTTAAAAGGATTTTATTGCTTTCGCTGTCAGAACTATAGCGATGGTTTATTTAACTGTCTTAACTGACTTATTCAACAAAGAAACAACACGATAATAACAAATTACATAACAAAACGCCTCATAACTATTGATGCTGGAGTCGCTACGAACACAAACTTATCGAATGTACCATAGTTCAGAAGTCCCTTAGAGAAACGGTGATTTTAACAGGCCAGATTTTACACAAAAAAACAAACGAAAAAGAAAAAACTAGCTACAGGAAAAAGAGGAAGTAATGAATATTAATCATTTTAAGTACCTCCACACATTCAATTTAAAGCTATTATTATTATTATTATTGTTATAATTAGTGGTCGGCCCGGGCTGCTGTTAGCCTAGCTTAGCATAAATACTGGGATCAGGGGGAAACTGTTAGCTTAGCTTCACTAAAAGAGGAGAAAAAAACATCCTCAGTGCTGTTTGATTTACACGATTATGGTTTTTATTAAGGAACTTTTGTTTTTTTTGTCTGACGCTAATCTCTTCTTTTTGTTAAGAATATTATCGTTTGTTTAATTTACTCTCGTTCTCTGCTTTGTCTCTCTCACTTTGACTAAAAGGTTCACCAATTTTTTAGATTACGAATATCAAAGAGATAATAAGTATGTAAATCATTATAAGAAGTCTTGTAAGGAAACAAGGTCTTTTATTTATAATAATATTATTTTTTTAATATTAATTTGTGTTCTTTAACCGTGATCTCATGAGGAAAAAAACATTTTTTTAATGGTTTTATTTATATAAAAGCCTTTAAACATACTGTATACACTTTAATTTACATGTAAATCTATTTAAATTGAAACATGCTCCATAAAAGGATATAAAATATAATTTCTTTAAAAATATTTTCACCTAATTTAGTTGAGCAATCAGTTTCACCTGAAGGTTGAGCTGTCCCAGAGCTTTCTATCATATCACATGATCTTTTTGAGGACTTTTCTCTTCCAAATCCAAATTGGAAATTTAAAAAAAAAAGTAAATTCAAACTTCATTTAATGTCTTCAAACGAAATATGGCCTTTAAAGACTGAAGCAACTTCAAGAAAAAACACTTACATCTGTAAACTGCATCAGAAATGTTTAATTAATCTTAATTAATCTTTATTTTTGTGAAGCACGAATCTCTGTTTCTCAGACGAATTTCGTTTGCTGGAGGTGGGAATGAACTTTATGAGCCTTTTTATTTATTTATTTATAATTTGTTTGTGGTTTATTGTTGTGACAATCAGAAAAGAGGGAAACCTCTGAGCTCCAAGTGTCCTACAGCAGTGTGTGTGTGTGTGTGTGTGTTACAGTACGGTGTGTGTGTGTGTGTGTGTGTGTGTGTGTGTGTGTGTGTGCAGGAGGGTTAACAGGGATTTGATTGTAACTGGAAATGAAGAAAAAGCAAAAAGAGCGACAGAGAAAAAAGGAAAAATGAGCCTGTTGTGTCTTTAAGAGGTTTGGTCGTTTGGCAGCTGCTCTCTCTCTCTCTCTCTCTCTCTCTCTCTCTCCCTCTCTCTCTCTCTCTCCCTCTC
Organism: Pempheris klunzingeri; assembly: GCF_042242105.1. Classification (NCBI taxonomy): domain Eukaryota; kingdom Metazoa; phylum Chordata; class Actinopteri; order Acropomatiformes; family Pempheridae; genus Pempheris; species Pempheris klunzingeri. The sequence continues at coordinate 2,678,475 of NC_092018.1, read as the reverse complement.
TCTCTCTCTCAGTGCAGATTCATTACTTCTTCTTCTTCTCCTCCTCCTCCGGGCACAATGGGCATTTATCATCACCCCCGCGGTGTGTGTGAATGTGTGTGTTTATTCAAATCTCAGTACCAAGAGCGGACCGGCCCCACTCCCGAGCTCTCCCTCCGTGACACGGACGCACCGGGGCTTATTGTTGGAGGAGCCCCAGAAAAAGCCCCCCGAAATCGGCCAGAAGGGGAGGAGGAGGTGAGGCGGAGGAGCCCGGAAGGAGCCGGAGCCGGAGCCGTGGTGGTGGTGGTGGTGGCGGCGGTGCTTGCTGGTTGCAGGCGGCGGTGGTGATGCTGCTGGTGGCGGGCTGCCGATCCGCTCGCACCCCGTCCGTCCCCGCGTCCATCCCGGGGAGCATCCAGCCTCCCTGCCCGCCTCCCTGCCCTCCATCACCAGCCTCTTTTTCCTGCCTGGAGGAGCCTACACTGCTTCCAATTTCTCCCCTGGAACTACACGCGGAGGAGCAGGTGCATCCTGCAACCTGCAGCACATTTCATCCCCCTTTTTTTAAAATTATTTTTTATTTTTTATTTCTTCCTTTTGCAGGTTTGTGGCAGGAAAAAGGTGAAATGCTGTGCAGCCCAGATGGGAGATGGTAGTTTTTTTTTTTTGGAGCTTTTTTTGTGATGGTGGTGGTGGTGGTGGTGGTGGTGGGGGGGGGACTACAAGGGGGGAGGAAGGATGGAGGAGAGAGATGCGTTTTAACAGGTGCAGATATGGCGGAGAGGAGTTTTGGGCAAAAACTGCTTTGATTCTCCGAGATTTTCTTCTTCTTCTTCTTCTTCTTCTCCTCCTCATAAAGTGAAACTTGCTGTCTGTGTCTGTGTCATGTGTCTCAGAGGAGGTTTGTCCTCGGCCTGATCGTTTCAGATAAAATTGGAGAGCAGCTCATTTGCGGGCTCTAATTGGATAACGTGGCTGAGTGTGAACGCGCTGCTGTTGATCCGGCGTGAGCTCAGATCGGATGTGGATCCAGTGTGATGGAGGCGAAGATCCACTTTGTAAGACACACACACACACACACACACACACGAGTGCTGACTCTTTTAATCTTTTTCCCCTCTGAGTGATGCATTTCGCTGCTTTTCCTGCTTTTAAGGTGATTTTTCTTTTTCCTTTGGGGCTTTTTGAGCTCTAGCTGCTGATTGTCCAAACGCAATTCTTGTGAAATTTCAAATCCAAACCCGAGAATTGTGCCTGGACATCTGTTGCTGGACGCTCCTGCACTTCTGATCCTCTTTTCTCCGGATAAAACCTGCTTTTTCCTCCCCTGCATGCTGCTCCTTCGATTCATCCTTTCCAGGCACATGCTCATTTTTTTTTTTTTTGCACATATTTTGGTTTTTTTTTAAAATTTCCTTTCAGCCCCTGCATGTTGAGGGCTTTTCTCTTTCGGGGCCTTTGGAGGGCCACAGCCTTTTCCCTGCCTCCTTAATTTGACTCCAATTAGTTTTTTAATGAACTTTAATTCTCCAAAAAGCGCTTGTTTTGGCTGCTTTCACCGATCAAGTGGAGCAGAAAAAAGCCCCAAACACTCACTTTACGCAGGGTTTTTGTTTCACTCCAGGCCCGCAGGAGAAGGAGGCCAACCAAAAAATAAAGAGTGATAATTAAGTATTTTACAAGCTGGGGCATTTTTTCTAAGTTGTTGGAGTGAAACTAATATTTCCCAGGCAGACGCAGCTCCACCGCTTCTCTCTTTATTCCCACTTTTCCTGCTGAAAACCTCGCAGGGAAGGTTTATTGTCGCTCCACTGGTGAGCTTTTGTTGCCGCCTTTTGTTGGCGTTTTGGGGATTATAATTTGCATAATTCTTCAGGAATGTATCATTATAATTTTGTTTAACAAACCGTGACCTTTTCCAAGCCCTTTATCCTTTTGATAAAAGATGCCATTACAAGCCAATAAAGACGGAATTCGTTTGTACTGATTCTGCTGTTGATGAATAATAAAGAATTAATGATCATTGGAAGCATCAGATTTTTTTATTTTTATTTTATTGTTCCATGTTTTTTTTCCTCTCTCCTTCTTTATCGTCATTTTTAATCTCATGCATTCATTTCTTATTTTATTCAAATATTTTTAGTAGTTAAAGTTAAGCAGGTTAAAGGTTTGAAAAGAAATGAATGATTGTCTTTTTTTTCTCATTTGTTTTTTTCTTTATTTTTCAGTCATGTGACTTCTGTCATCCTGATATTCATCAGCAATCAAAAGAGGCATAAAATATTATATTTTTTTACTTTATTCTCTTCTTAATTCCTGAGGGAAGTTTGGCTCGTGGGGATGTTTGGAGCTGCTTTTGAGTTTTGGTACCAAAACTGATATTAACGCTGCGAAAACATCTTCAGGAAGTTTAAAAACTTTTTCAGGAAGAGAGAAGACATTTTTTTTTTCTAATTAGTGAAACTATTTGCAGAAGACGTAGTTTCAGGGTTTGGTTCCTTCAGAAGTTGTTAGAGGATGAAAAATAAAAACTCTCCTGCCAACATGAGACAGCTGTGACAAACCAAACCCTCAGTTTGACTCCGGCCTCCTTGGGTTTGGGGACAGGGGTCTGTTTGGTTTTCTCACCACAGCGTCACCTCGGCTCTGACGCATCGTGTCTCCTCAGTCTAATTTTCTGCTGTAATCCGCTCTCAGCGTGCGGCCAGAGGAGCCGAGCAGCTCTGGGACGGAGCTCAGACTCACAACAGTGGATTAAAAACTCGGGGAGGTGTGTGTGTGCCGAGTCCAAACACCACCACCACCACCCAAGTTGGTGAGAACAAACACACGGGTTGTCTGTTGACCGAGTGCCACTGAACGCCCCATCATGACTGAGGAGATGCTTCTCATGACAAAATCACACCATCAGCTTCATGAGCTGCTTTATTTGAGATATTAAACACTACATATGTCAGTTCTCGGCACCAAAGAGACCGTTTGGACGTCTTCTGAGTATTTTTCTATTTCACAAGAGTCTCGCATGTTAAATCGTCGTTTAAACACAAGAAGCCAAACAAGAACTTTTCCTAAAATAGAAAACAGCCTAAAATTGGTAGATTTTTGACTGGAGTCTGGAACTACAGGATTAAAGTGGCAGGTTTGATGCACGGCCGTCTTTATGAGTCCAAACATGTCAGTTCTGGTGACTTTGGGGTCAAAATTTGACAGCATGAAGAGTTTAAAAGTTTTCTGGAACAAAATACAACAGCAAAGTTTTAATATCAGGATTTAAGACCAACTCTTAATCTGTAAAACATATAAAAAAGGTAGATTTAATAGAAAATTTCTACTGTTTGGTTTGGAAACGTTTACTAAATCTAAATAAGTTATTGTTGCTTTCACCTCTTACTGAAGTATCTTTATCACCAGTTTGACCAAAACTAGTTAAATTTGATCTTTTAGAGGCCCGAAGATGAAAAATAATCCAGTAACTCACCAGATTAAAGTTAATCAAAGCTAAATCTGAAGTTTATTTCTGTTCAACATGTTGTGACCCATCAGATTTATCAAGTGGCCCCTTCTGGGGGGTCCTGTGCCGCAGGTTGGGCACCACTGCATCATTGCATTAAGTCTAATTTTCAACAATCTGTAGCAACAAAAGTTTTCAATAAATCAATACTTAAAAATGTGATATTTCAAAAGCGGAAACTCAAGTTTTACTGGAGAGTTTTATGTGAATGTTTTGAAATCTGGACGATAAAAGATCCAATAAATGAGGTTTCTCGGTTATTTTTCACCAAAAACAGAACCATAGAAGAAGCGCTGACGTGGCCGAAGCTTTTCTCTGGCAGTCAGCGCCGCTTCAGGCGCCACAACGAGGGATTGATCATTATCGACAGACATATTGATGGCAAAGATATCTTGAGGAAACAATTAGGAGAGCAGCGTAATGATTAGAGAGATCATTACAGCCATTTAACCTCGCTGGCATCTGCTGATGAGCTACAGACTGATAGCTGGGCTCGTCTCGCTCCGTTTGAAGCCTAAAATGTGACTCCTGGCTGTTTTGTGTAGATTTCAGTGTGATGTAACTTCTCCTCCTGCTCGGCCTTGTCTGCATAACGTCACTTTGTGTCGTCACCTCCTGTGAGGCAAATTTCCTCCGCAGCATCGTAAAGGGTCAAAATGAGCCTGTTTGCTAATGTTCAGGTTTCCATCTTTGATGAGAATCTATTAAAGAAAGCACAGATTCATGCATGTCTTCATCTCCGTGTCTCGTCAGAGGTGTTTGCACCGGCAGGGGGGGGCGGTGTCTGAACATAAATGTGATTACGGACGTTGACGCAGTGTTCAAACGCTCGAAAACGCTTCCTCTTCCGGTTTCGGCCTCCATGTTGGACGCCGTCGAGCAGCTCGCGTCCCGCTGTGTTCTGCTCCGGGTCACTCACTTCCACCTTCATGCTCCCCCTCCAACTTCTCCTCCTCCTCCTCCTCCTCCTCCTCCTCCTTCTTCCTCCCACCCACCACCACCACCACCACCTCCACAGTCACATGACCTGGGCTGTGTCATCACTGACACACACACACACACACCGCTGCAGAGTAAAAGGCAGCGAGGATGGAGAGGATGATGAAGGGAGGGGACCGGATGTGGGCGGAGGAGTGGGAGGAGGAGGAGGAGGAGGAGGAGGTGTGGGAGCATCACAGGGGTGACGTCACATCACGACCTCCTTCCCAGCATCCCTCCCTCCTTCCCATGACACACACACACACACACACACACACACACACACACGCACACACACTCTCCAGCAGCAGCATCTCAGAAACATGTGAGAACGCTGAAGGTCTGTCTAGAAATGACCTCCTGTCTAGAAATGACCTCCGGTGACTCCTCGAAGAGACGGGTGACGTCTTTCTTAGTGATGAGCGAAGAGGCCATTTGTGTGTGTGTGTGTGTGTGTGTGTGTGTGTGTGTGTTTGCCCACAGTCTGCGGTGTCGGTTGTTCACAGGTGCAGGCGGAGGCGAGTCGCCACTGGGTGCTAGCTTCAGCTGAAATGGGTTAATTTTTTGGGGTTGGGGGTGTGAGAGGGACTGCAGATGTCCATATGATGTAGAACTCCCCCCTTCTCTTCCTCTCTTACTCCCCCCCCCCCCCCCCCCCACCTCCCCCGGCTCCCTCGCCCACCTCCACACACACACACACACACACATGTAAACGCACGCCCCCGAATCACATCATCATCACGACCCATCACCTCCTGCAAAATGTCACCGCCGCTCTGCTCGCCAGCCAGTTTGCTCTGCTGTGTTTTGCGGCGAAGACGACGACGGGCGGCCATGTTGGATCGTTCACACCACCACCGCAGACAAACGGCGTGATCACATGTGACTTTAATGTGTGTGAGCCAGAGTTTAAACCATTTTTTATTTGGCCGCCATCTCTTCCTCCCTTTTTCGACAACGTGCTGGAGACACCGGAGACATCTGCGCCCGTCTCTGACCGAGCCGCCATCACCACCTACACACACCCCCCCACAATCCCATCACTCCTTTTATTGGTACCAAACAGCAGCCGGTCCCCCCCCCACACTGCACCACTGTTCAGCCCCAGCTGCAGACGCACAGCTGCGGTTCAGCAGGGGCGCTCTGACATCACCGCCTCCTCCCGGCCAATCGTCTGCTTTGTTTATTTTAAGCAACACTTGCTGCCTGGCCAGCGGAGGACATATTGGATCCTTTTCTGTTTTATTTTCCGCCGGAACTTGCCATGTCTCCGCCGTCGTCCACAACCCCTGTAACAACCCGAGCAAAGGCGCTTTAATAGACAAGTTTCTGGAGAAAATCCCCCCCAAAAAAAGCTGTCAGCTACAGTAGAAACCACTTCGTCCATCGCAGACGGTGCGTAGGAAGGGACATTTAGATGACTCATTAGCACATACAGGAGACATTCGGTCTAGGACTGACCTGAGCAGCAGGAAGGCCAAACTGAGGTCAGTTCACTGCACCGTCTGTCTCAGTAAATCAGAGCTGTTCTTTGTCTGAAGCACCAAGCGTTCATAATCACGTTTACCTCTTTCAGTCGAGCACTTGTTGATCTTTTCTCAGACCTTTAATGTCTCCGAGCTTCAGAGCATCGAGGCCACAATTAAGCATCTCCAGCAACACAAACGTACATTTCTTGTTTCAGTTTCCTCTAAAGCACAAAAGATCCAGTTTGCAAATATTCCACTGTCGGCTGCATGAACACATCCAGTTTGGTGACATGTTTTATTTCAGGAACTGGACCGTTTGAATTTGGAGGCTCCAACATGTTCATTTACACTGTGAGGTGTGAAGTTGGGTTTTTCTCAGTGAGGAGAAACAGCATTTAGACCTTAATGTCACTTATTAGAGACACATCTCTTCTTTTACTGCGGCAAATTTTAAATTCTCAGATTGTTTTGTATGTTCAGAGACTGAACCAGCACAAAAAAGCCACACACGGACACGAGCAGACACAAACTGACTCTGGAGGGGCAGGTGAGGGCAAATCAAGTTTAAAATCTAAGCACAAACGTACCCTGAGCAGCTCCACTGTATTACAGGGACAGAAAAATGATGCAAAAATGAGAAAGGCTGCACAAAAAGGTGCAAAAGCAATGATCATTTGCTTCCCAGTCGGCCTGAACGCACCTGTAGAGTGTTGTTTGGTGGCTGGTCAAACATTTCTTAGTGGATTAAATTATGCTGGAGGGGAATTTGGACTCATAACTTCAGTATTTCCAAAATCCCTGGCTGCAGATGTGACGATAAACCGAGACACACCTGGATCCTACTTGTGTGCCGTTTAAAAGCATCTATTGTATAATTCCTGCATGTTGTTGGCTTTAAGAAAACGTAAACCTTAAACTGCATCAACTTTTCTACCCGGTGAGAGTTGATGTTGATGATGAGGTTGTGATCGGAGAGCCGTGCGGAGCAGCTGCTCCTCGTCTCTTTCAGCGTTATTACCATAATTTGTGGTGGGAAAGGAATCGCTCATCAATCAGAAGTGTTGGGAAAGTGACCACGGCAAAGACCCTGTTTGAGCAGCGGGCTCACAGGGGTCAGCTGTGTGTGTGTGTGTGTGTGTGTGTGTGTGTGTGTGTTTTGTCATTAATCACTCCAGGTTTGAAGCCTTTATCCTCCTCTGCTCTTCATCCTCCTCCTCTTCCTCCTTCACGGCCTGTGGCCTTCGCACCCCATCTGACCAGCGCACAGAGGCCAAGGTCAACCTGACCCCCCCCCCCTCCCCAACCACCCTTCACCAACATCTCATCTCCCATCAGCCCTCACCAGGAGTCACACACACACACACACACACACCTCCCTCCACACCCACTCGGCCTCCCTCCTCGCCCCACATTCCCCCCGCCGCGTCCCCTTTGTTCACCTGTTGTCCCGGAGACTCGATTGCCGCTGAGACCACCCCTCCACTGTGTGTGTGTGTGTGTGTGTGTGTGTGTGTGTGTGTGTGTGTGTGTGTGTGTGTGTGTGGCAGAGGTCAGAGCAGAAGCTAAAATAACAGATAATCCCACTGAACACCGGTCAGGCCATGACACCATGGAGCCCACTGAGCCACAACATAAACACCAAACTGAACGTTACACACTCATGACTTACAGTAACATCACACACACACACACACACACACACACTTTAGCAGAACTTAGAACAACATGGTAGAAATTAATTGGTTTGATTTGAAATTTAGCAATTTTAAACACTAGATATGAGTTTTCAGCACCAAATTGACCTTTTGGATGTCCTCTGAAACCTATATTCATCTTTGTCTCACATGTTAAATCGTCGTCTAAACACAAGAAGCCAAACAAGAACTTTTCCCAAAATAGAAAACAATCTAAAATTGGCAGATTTTTGACTGGAGTCTGGAACTACAGGATTAAAGTGACAGGTTTGATGCACGGCCGTCTTTATGAGTCCAAAAATGTCAGTTCTGGTGACTTTGGGGTCGAGATTTGACAGCATGAAGAGTTTCAAAGTTTTCTGGAACAAAATACATCAGCAAAGTTTTAATATCAGGATTTAAGACCAAATGTTAATCTGTAAAAACATATAAAAAAGATAGATTTAATAGAAAACATTTACTAAATCTAAATATGTTATTGCTGCTTTCACCTCTTACTGAAGTATCTTTATCACCAGTTTGACCAAAACTAGTTCAATTTGATCTTTTAGAGGCCCGAAGATGAAAAATAATCCAGTAACTCACCAGATTAAAGTTAATTAAAGTTAAATCTGAATTTATTTCTGTTCAACATGTTGTGACCCTTCAGATTTATCTAGTGGCCCCTTCTGGGGGGTCCTGTGCCGCAGGTTGGGCACCACTGCATCATTGCGTTAAGTTTAATTTTCAGCAACAAAAGTTTTCAATAAATCAATAAAATATATATTTCAAAAGCAGAAACTCAAGTTTTACGTCCCACAACATGACACATGAACAACATGGTAGAAACGTCACTTTTGATTTAAAATCTAGCAATAAAATAAAAAAAACCTGAACAAATTAAATGTACTTCAGTTAACGAGGGTGTTGTTGTTATCTTTGTTCGTATAAAATGGAGAAAACTCGCTAACGTGTAATTCTGTTTTTATCTGAGAGATGGAAAAATTAGGTGAAATGTTCACCAGCTTAGTTTAGCGTGTTAGCATGCTAACGTGATGGTGCCAGATAAAACTAATCAGAAGATCAATACAGTTATTTCAAATCTTTCTAAGGGGATCAGGGACATATGATTCAAATTTCAAGACAATTCAATCCAATAGTTGTTGAGATATTTTTGTCTGGACCAAAGAAGTGGACGCTGCTTCATGCTAAGCTAAAGGACGGCTGGGATTGCAATTGATTATTCATTTATTTTTACGAGTAGATTATTTCATCGTCTCTTTTTCATTATCACGTTCCTCACGTGGATCCGTCCTTTTATTCCAGAACCAATTTGGGAAAATAGAAATCAGTTTAAAAATCAGTCCTATTTTGTTCCCATTCACTGTTTTTCTGCTCCAAAAGCTCTTCCACACCAGTTTTAGCCTCTTTACATTGGCTCTGTTTGTGTTAGGATTGATTTTAAGACCTTACTGGTAACTTGTGTGGCTCCAGTTTATATTTTAGACCTTTTAGCCCAACATGAGCCTCAGCGTAGTTTGAGATCCCAAAGCTCTTTTAGGATCTTCCTGACCTTGTGTTTTAAAATGTGTGCATTTTTTATGGCTTTTAATTACTCTGTGTTTTTTACTGCATTTTACTGTAAACTTTGCCTAAAGTTTATTATCATTACATTATTATTTTGACCACTGATGGGTTTATTGTGAGCAAAAGGATAAAATACCAAGTTTTGGCTGCCAGCATGAGATCAGCCACCACAGCCTCAGTCCAGTCACCGCTTAAACAGTCACAGATGGACTTCAGTGTGTCTTTGTGTCAGTAGTTCCTGCCTGAATCCTCTAAAACATCAGTACCAAAGATTATAACTGAGATAAACTCGCCTGCAACACAAGAAAACTAACTTTGTTACCTCGACACGATGGGATTTAGTTGTATTCAGTTTATTTTGGGGGCTTAAAAGTCATAGAAAAAGGGATATAACCATAAAACAGCCATCATTCACACAAAGTTTAACTATTAAACCAATAATCTGAAACAAATATAAGTCTGTCTGGATTTTAGCAACATAACTAACTAATTTTTGTGGTTGAGTGAATCTGCAAAACCTGCAAAATGATCAGTGGCAACTTTTCAAATGTTTCCCCCCGATAACTGTCTCGGCTGCTCTTTGTACCAGCTGCATCCTTCTTCCTGTTGTTGGTTTGCCAGACCAGACCCTGACAGTCCCTCACCGTCCAGCCCTCCACCTGCCAACACACCTGCCCCTCGTTCCTCTAATCAGCTCCATGGTATATATATATATATATATACTGAGGCCTGTCTGCAGCCTCTTGCTTCATTAGCCTGTTTGAACTGACCAGCTGTTGAGAAAAACCCTGTTTTCATCCACTGACGCAGTGAAACTTGTTTTAAATTCATCCTGCCCTCCTCGGCCTTATTGCCTGTAAACCAAAGCCTCTGCGACATGAGTCCCCTCATGGCAACTAAAGCATGATGGATGTTTTTGGGGGTTTAGTCCTGTTTGGGAAGCTAAAAAAAAAACGCCAAAAACACTTTCTCAGTCTGTGCCTAAACCTAACCAAAGACATCCCTATCATAGATATTATTATAGAAACCAACAAAATATATAGTTGTCACTTGACGACACCATGCAGTAGTGTGTGTGTGTGTGTGTGTGTGTGTGTGTGTGTGTGTGGAGGCTCTATGAGTGTTTGGATTCCCATGAACTTTTATACAGACATGCATGTTTCCAAGAGGACAGATGGACTCTGGTGACCCTCCGACTTTTCCAATAGTATCAACATTACTCTTAATTACATTCCACCACACCGAAGGACCAAACACCTGCTAAACCAGAGCTAATCACCAAATGTTAGCATGCTAACAGGCTAAACTAAAGATTGTGAACATGGCAAATATCACCTGCTAAAGAATCTGAGACATTAGCATGTTGATGTTAGCATTTAGCTCAAAGCACCAGGGTGCCATGTGTGACCTCCCAGAGCAGCTAGCATGGCTCTGGTTTGGGCAAATAATCATGAAACAAACAAATAATCAACATATTGGTGTAACGGGGGCTTCGTGTTTTTCTCTGTTCTGCTTTGCACCAACTAATTTGTTGTTGTTTTGTGTTTTTTTTTTTTTTTTTTAAATGACCCCCCCTTCAGTGGTGCCTTCACTCCTCCTGACTGTTGAGCCTTCGCTCCGGTCGTCCCTGCACCTCGGTCCCGTCCTCTCCGTCCCGCTGGGGGACGGCCGGCTGCAGGAATGCGAGGCGAGAGCTGGGCCCGTCCCAACCGTCCCAAATGACTGCACACACAAAAAAGGATTTAACTCTTTGTCACAATTGCCCCCCCCCCCCAAACACACACACACACACACTCTGGCCTGCAAGAAAAAACAGCACAAGACTCCCTAAACCAACCCCAACCCCTCCCCTCGCCACCCTCAACCCTGACCCACCCCCTCATTGTATACACCCCCCTCCTCTCCTGCCCCTACCTTTCTCCTGACCCCGGCCGCGTGCATAAAAGACCCATCAGAAGTATCGCTGGCCACATTTACAAGTGAAAGAGGCCCAATAATGGAGCGGTTAGGGAGAAGAATGAGGAGACAGAGGGGCACTCACAGATGTGGAGGTGGGTGGGGAAGGGGTGAGGGGAGGGGAGGGGGTGGGAGGAAGGAGCAGCGTCCCATTGTTGCCCCCCCCCCCACCTCACCCCCGATGGAGAGGAGGAAGAAGGGAGGGCTGGGAAGGGGTGAGGAGGTAAAGTAGGAGGTGAAAGTGGCTTTTTTTTTTTTTTTTTTTTAACACCCGACGCGTGATTTGGGGGGGGGGAGAGAGAAAGAGAGAGAGAAGGGGGGGGGGGGGAGAAAACAGGGGAGGAAGAGGAAAAGAGGGGGAGTGAAAGTCGACGAGGAGAAGAAGAGGAAGGGAACAAGAAAGTGAAAGGAAAGTGGACGGAGTAGAGAACTGGACCAGCTGCTCTTTCTGCTTCCTACCCTCAGCTCTCTCTCTCTCTCTCTCTCCTTATGTTCAACTATGCTCGCTCGCTCTCTCTCTCTCTCTCCAGTAGTAGAAAAGAGAGGCTGGTCCAGCTGTTCTGCAGGGAGCGTGTGAAAACAGGCTCAGAGGTCAAAGGAGGTGTGTGTGTGTGTGTGTGTGTGTGTGTGGTGGTCATCATGCCATTATTATGTATGTGTGTGTGTCTCATTGTCCAGAAGGGATGGAGATGACGATACAGCAGCTGGGGTGAAGAGGCCTCTAAGCTGACCTTCGAACCCCTCCTCTTCCTCGCTCCGCCTGTGTGTTGGTGCAGGGTGGGTGTGTGTGTGGCTGTGGGTGTGTGGGGGGGTAATTAAGTCATCACGACAGGATCGCGGCGAGATGTTGGCATATATAGGAGGAGGCGGCGTGCCGTCGGAGGACGAGGAGATACTTCCTAAACGTTGGTGGGCTGGCTGGGCACCTCCAGCAGGTAACAAGCCGACGTTTGAACACTTGGACGTGGACAAAGCCGCCGAGTCGGCTGAGAACACTCAAGCTGAAGTAGATGGTAGAAATTGGCAATTTATGGTGGCAGATCCAAAGAGGTTTGCTGAGGTGACAGAGCAGAGAGGAAGACGGGAGGGAGGAGGAGGAGTGTTTAGATATTTGTGGCCTTTTACGCCTTCGTTACGCTGAAGAGGATTTTTCTTAAAGGTCCCATATTCTGCTTGTTTCAACGTTCATACATGTATTTATGGCTCCCACTATTAGAAAAAACCCAGTGTTAGCGGGAGCTGGAGTGGGCGAGGGGAAGAAAACAATGGTGGATCAGCGAGGTGGATCCAGGAAGGTCTGGAGGAGGTCACATGATCAACAGATCCCCTTATGACATCATAAAAAGAGCCAAATCTAAACGGCGTGTTTTCACACACATTTACTGGAAGATGGAGCAGGAGTTTGGTCTGTAGTCACACCAGAGACACACGTCTGCTGAAAAAGAAGATGAATGTTTTTGGTCACCTGATCGACTTCACACTAGACATTTCACTCCCAAGGTTCAGATGAACAGTTCAGGAGACACGCAAACGGCAGCCATACAGACGGGTTCCTACCTTTTTTATAATTAGATGATTCTGCCACTATTTGCCCAAAATGGCACCATATTTGTCATCATCTCCACCACCTCAAACAGCACAAAGCCTTCAGGGTGTGCTACAGCAGAACTATATGGAAAAATCAAACATCCAGACAAATAAACTTTTTCCAACTTGGCACAGAAATGAGGGATTATTGGTGAAAAACGGCAGAAAATCGATTTTATATGGACCAACAGAGTCCAGGAAAGAGAGACGTTGGTTCTGTGTTACCTTGTTCCCTCTGTATTGGGTATTTTAGGTAGTTTAGTTCGTTAGTTCTGGCCACTGCTGTCGCTGTGATTGTGGCCTTTTTGGACGGAGAGTCCTGATTATACCTGGACTGGACCAACACACACCTGGAACAAAGAGGTTAATTTTATTAAAAATGACCCTACAGAGGCTCCGTAGGGTTCCTTCTGGTTGGGTTTTGTTTTATTTTTGTTTTCTATAAAGTATGAAAATCACTTTCTTGTTGTCTGAGCCTTCTTCAGGTTCCTTCACAGCAAGTGGCCAAATTTATTTACTGATTTATTTGGGCGTTTAACTCTAATAGGAAAAGACACGTCACCTTTTGTCTCTGTGGGCCACCTGAGATGTTCTCACCACCCAAAATCTTCCCACATGCCAAGCAGACTGTAGTGTACAGCAGACCAAAGACCTCTGACACCTGTTCATTTCCGATGGAGAAACTATTAATTTCCTGCTGAGGCAGATAGCGGAGCTACGTCTCTGTCACAGAGATCCCATCATCCTCTGCTTCCTGTTCTGCGCTCAGAAGGCTGCTGACAAACAGCAGCTGCTCTCTCGAACAACACGCATCAACGCTGCACCAGTTCTCAGGTGTCAGTGTCACGTCGACGTCCAGATAAAATGGCAGCACCTATTGTGATCAGCATGATCCTCCTGCATCCTGATCCTTCATTTTCCTCCTGTTCTTACATTAAAGGGATAGTCCGAGGTCCTTCTCCACAGTCGGTGTATTATCTACAGTAGATGGCGGTGGACTATACATTCTGAATATTTTCTCCACTTGCCGTCAGACAGGATTTTCTGACCAGACTCCATTGACAAAAACAGTCATTTTATCGCGCTGAACACAGGATGCCTCGATCAATCAACCAAGACATTAGTTTAGATCCAAACTAACCATTCGAAAACATCAAAGTCAAAGAATAACACACGCAAAAACAGGGTTAAACTGAAGTATTTAGTGCTTTATGGTACCTATAGGTGCTACATATCACCTTTACCCAACTAGATGGAACTACCCACCACCATTTTGTGTGTGTGTGTGTGTAAGTGATCAGTATCTCACACAAGCCCTGATCAAATAATGTGAACTATCCCTTTAACGGTGGAGAACCCTGTCTGACCTACTAACTATTGTATCTAAGACTTAATCATGGGATGTTTTTATTTTCTCTCTGCTCCCTCCAACACGTTTACGCCTCCTCTACACCACCACCTTTCAGCAGCACCTGACCTCTGAGGGAGGAGCACCATCTCCACCTGGATGGTGCTGATGATGTCTGACTCTAAACAGTGATGCCTTCACTTACTGACGTTTGAGAAAAGATATTTCTAAATTTGTGACTCCATGAATGTTGTCACACACATTCTTACAGCATTATTTGGTATTTTCTTACTCTTCTCCTGCCTGGAGAATACTCTAATACTTAAGAAAAACAATAGCGTGCTCCTCTGACATCAGCTGCACAGATAATCTACAGACAATTATGTTTTCTTGACATAACAGCTTATTCTAAAATTGCAAAACAATGTTTTTCTCTACTACTCTTCTGTAGGTGGTGTTTATTTCTAGTTCACTGTACGACATCCAGGTTTTATGCTACTCCACATATTTATGTTTGTCACCAGTAACGTGCTGCAATGTGCCAAGAAAGTAAAACACCTTCTTAAAAAGTCTTAACAAATGTTCAAAGGTGATTAAATGTGGAGAATATAGGAACAAAGTAGGCCGACTGATGGCTGTGATGATGTGGTGTCTAACCAACAACCACTAACAGTGTGCAGTTGTTTTTCATGAAAGAAAACAGAAGAACAGTTTTATTGTGTATTTCAGATTTTATTTTTTATTTTCATTACAATGTAGTAGCAGAAGCTGTATTTGGCTTTAGAGTCTGTTCCAGTTCCCAAACATCCAGGCACTTCGCAGGCTGAAACTGGACATTTTTGTAGTCACACAACTTAATGGAAGAAAAATAATGTCAGCTTCTGATGAAGACTGCTGTGGCATAAAAAGGGAGCTTATTCCATTTGCCATGGCACGATCAAAGGTCTGACTACCACCAGTTGTACTCTCACTGCCCGGCCTCGGACGGCAGGGAAACCTTCATGCCAAAAACGACTGATTTTTGAATGGAGTCTGGTGGAAGTTTACAGGCTTTACATTTAGAACATGAATAAATCTGACAACACTGAACAGTGACCATCATGTGTCTCTGCACTGTGTGTGAATATTCACTCTATTCAGTCTTTTGCTCTTAAAGATTCAGTTAAGCTTGATTTTGATTAAATCACCTGTATACAACACAAACTGAGGCATATAATTAAAAACTATTTATTTTGACAGAAGAACACTAATGTTTCATTGCAGATTTTCTTCATAAAAACAGAATGAGACCAACTGTCTTTAATAATAATAATAAATCAGGTCTGTTTGATCCTCTAGAAAAGTGCACTTTGAGTGTATTTAAACACAGACGATACCTTTACAGTGAAGAAACTAAATCAGGTACCATCTGATGAACGGAGCAGCAGGTGAACTCTGCTTCACCTCCTCCACTTGTGGCAAAACGAGGCCTTTACTGCCACCTGATGGCAGAACTGATTATGGCACCAGATAAAACGCACCTTCCCCTTCACACTTTTTGTTCTTCGTTTGTTTTTGTCTTTATAGAGACACGGCACTCTTCAGTCAGGACCTCAGTTTGGCTTGAGTTGAGTTCACTCAGCGTTGCTAAATGAAAACATTTCTTTAAGACAAAAACGTATCATAATCCAGCTACGATACAGATTCAGCTTCCTCCTCTACCGCTGCCTGCAGGAACGCTGCAGCTTTGTGTTGTCTAATAATTCAGACTTATTAAAGTCAGCTCATCCTTAATGAGACTTTTGATCCCTTTTAATAAAACTCCCAAACTGTGAGGACAAAACAGGAGCTGCTTCTTGCTGCTGTTGGTCGGACGAGCGAGGCAGCGAGACCTCCAGCTGCTCCTGCAGGACCTGCTGTGGACGCTTCCTGTAGTTAATACTGTGATCGAGTGAGAGTGAGAGTGAAAGGACGGTGGTGCTGAGAAGAAGATAAATAAATAGACTTTAAAAGAAACCAACAGCAGCTGGAATCTGAAAGCAGTTCATAAATTAGTTGGGTTTGAGGGTCTGAGGTAGAGCGTGGCACCGCTCCTGGTTTGGACACGCAGGGAATAAACTCTCCTGCTCTCACAGTTGGACGAGTACCGACCGCTCCGGCGGCGATGCCTTCTGGAGACGTCCTCGACTCTGAATCCCCGCCGGCTCCAGAGATGCTGCTCCAACCTCTACGTGGGACAAACGGATCCAGACAGACCGGAGATCTGTTTCTTTTTACGCACTCACCTCAGAGAGCGTTTCTCTTTCCGTCCTTTAAACTAAAGAAAACATCAACCAGCGTTTCCCCCCCTCAGCTCACAGGAAGAGGTTGATCTTGGCGGGAACAGACTTGCAGCCCGTAGTGGAGAAGTACTGTCCCTGGACGGGGGCGTAGATCATGTCGCCCCCTACGGCCTCCACCACATCCCTGCGCTCGCAGCTGCCCCGCTGGCACAGCTGCGAGCGGACGCAGCGCTCCACGTGGCGTCGGCTCAGCGGCAGGAAGGGAACGAAGCGGGTGACGAGCTTCTGCTGGATGATGCTGGAGTGGGAGAAGCCACCTGGAGAGACACACTTCAGCTTCCTTTATCAGGCATCAATAAGCGGCCGCGGCTGCACAGTAATTTACTGGAAAATGAGTTAGTTTGATGAGCTGAACAAAGAAAAGCAGCTGTTTTATCAGTTTGTCCAACATTTAGCTCTTTACTGTGCAGCGCTGAGGAGGATTAGCATCATCTCCAGAATATTAGTGCACTAATTATTAAATTCTACTGCTTAAATGTTCTTCATCTGAGATTCCAAACATTGGCATAGTATTAAACCACTGTTTGCCAGGTAAAGAAACATAATAATGGCGTCCTGAGCAGAGAACGAGGTCATGCTCCCTCCCTCCCTCCCTCCCTCCCTCTCTCCCTCTCTCTCTCTGGTCCAAGCTGTTGTTTGTATTGACAGCCGGGCCCTCCCTCCTGTTAGCAGCGTTAGCAGGTTAGCTAGCAAGCTCATTATTACTTTATATGCATATAAGTCACTCAGCAGATCAAAGGAATGGTTCCTTATCAAGCTGAATATGTTATTAAGGCGGCTTTTACATCCCTGCACTGGGAGCTCGCTGCCTTCGAGCGGTGGGAGGCTGGTGTCCAAACACCCGGAGCTGTACAAGCTGGTTACAAAGAGCTGGCTACAGCTAGCTTGCACAGCTACTACTACTTGATGTAGTTGTACCGACGCAGGGCTGAGATGATGAGATGCTACACGCTCCTGCACAGTAGGTGTCAGTATGCTTCTTCATCTGCCATTAAAAGAGAGAGAGAAACAAACGCTTTGCTTTGTTTGGGGAACGGCCTTAAAGTTACTAAAACATCTCTATGCTGTAAAACTCAGTCTCCCTTACTTAAAGAGTTTGTTCTACACCTGCTCCTTATGGAAAGTGTCTCGAGATGATACTACTTATGAATTGGCGCTACATAAATAAAGACTTACTTTCCTCCTCACCTGACATTGTTCATAAAAGGGTACGTTTATTCTGCTGTTTATCTTCCTGTGTGTTCAGTTCAGGGGCCGCTTGTGTGGAAAACTGGTGTTACTGTTATTCTGGACCTTTTGTCCATATTTATTAGTATTATATTTTATTATTATTATTTAATGCCGCTCACAATTTCCTCAAGTCTGTGATGATGTCTTCAAGTTATTCATTTTTATCTAAATCCAAATATATTCTGTTTAAATCGCATGAGATGAAGAAAATATATGCTTTAAATATTTCATAATTAAGATTAACTGGATATGTGACACAGCTCTAAAAAACAAAAACAAAACAAAGTTCTCGGATCAATCGGGATACAGAAATCACTGTAACATAACTCTAATAAAGTATCGGCCCATATGTGTATTTTCTCTAATGTACAAGAAGACAGACGTTTACTTAGACGTTAGAGTAAAATCACTGGTAACTTTATCACCAGCTGGTTCACGATCTTCTCTGGTCACTGAGAAGCAGCGAGTGGTGAAGCTCTGAGAACATTCAGCAGGGACACACGTGAATTCAACAAAGACGGTTGAATTACAGAAGCTGCTTACTCGTGTTGCTGTTGAAAACCGCCTGTGCGATGGGTTCCTGCAAGTCGGCCGACCTGATCTCCTCTCGGTCCCGTCCAGCCTGCCGGTTCTCCAGAGCTATTTTGTTAATCACCTCCTCTCCTGTGGTGCTGCAGGGAAAACACACAGCCAGCGTCTACAAAAACTCAGAGGATTTTAACCTGGAAGAACGTTTGGGAATCGCTGCTCTTTTTTTGGGGTCCAAACTCCTCCAAAGTGTGTGTGTGTGTGTGTGTGTTTACCTAAAGAAGACGTAGATTGCCTTGCGATAGTTGGTGCGAAACACAACATGGGAGGGACCCAGGAAGGGCTCCAAGACGTCGATGAGACCCGGAGGCATCTTCTCCATCTCGTCAAAAAAGAAGACAGAGCGGGCGCACTCCGTCAGGTTCCCCTGCACCCAGTTCTTCAGCTCCACCTGCAAACCAAAGGAGGGAGACTCAGTCCTGACGGCAGCGTCACAGGCTGCCAATTATGACCCACAGCGAGCCCCGGCTTACCTTGTACTTCTTGACCCGGTCCGGTGAGGGGAAGTGCAGCGCGGGAACAAACTGGTGGACGTACGGGCTGCTCATCGCCGTGCCGTACAGGTGATTCCCCAGCATGGAGCCGACCAGCGTCTTTCCCGTCCCAGAGGAGCCGTGGAAGGACAGCACCAGGGGCCGCTCGGGGCTTTTATTCTGAAGGAACCTTGCCACCTCCTCCGACACGATCTCCTGAGCCAGATGTTGTCCGTAAACATTCTTGTAGAGGTCCCACTCCAGGTCTGCTCGTCAGGAAATGAAGACACCTGTGATGTTAATGTCACCACCCAGCCTCAAAAACAACCTGGCTGACAGCTTCATTGATTATCTGACTTCTTTTCAGCCAAACTGGTCCAGGAGGAGGCTTCAGATGGGCCAACGGAGGCTGACAGAGGCAGTGACCACACAGCCACCATCCGTAGATTAATCTAAATATTGAAGTGGCCCTCCACTTGCAATAAGGAAGTGCTCTACAGGTCCCATTTTTAAGACCCATCTCAAAAAAATGGATTGAGGCGGACCAGAACTGTGATCACTTGTATATTTTGACTTTTTCTACTTGTGTGTATTTGTTTGTCACTTGTAATGTTACTGTTTTCTATTTCCTACCTGGAGACAACGTAGGTAAATTAGCATTTTTTTTCAAACTCGGGCATGTTCACATCAACATTTTTTTTCTTAAATCCGATGTTGGTTAACATGCTTTCGTCCCGGTCAAACGAACAAAAACAAACGTACAAACAAGCCCGAGGATATCTTGACCTTTTAATGCTTTAACACTTTTTCATGGGTCCTGATGCAGAGTGACTGAGTGTATGAGTTTCTTATAATATGACACACATGACAAACTTCCCCTTCACATCATTTCCTTACACTGACAAACTAAACATGAGATACACATGTAAAATGAGATACTGTTTGCTGTCTGTCTGTTTCCTGTCTGTCTGTCTGTGTGGCCTGTCCTCTTCCAGGTCTCCATTCTGGAGAGGAGAACATGAGAAGCTGCTCAGTGTTTTTCATGCTGTGATGTTGTTGATCTGTTGTGTAAAACGTGACCTCTACTGCCTGTCTGTCTGTCTGTCTGTCTGTCTGCCTGTCTGTCCCCTCTCTTCCTCTAGGTCTTCCCTGTTAAAGGCTTTTATTGGGGGAGTTTTTCCTGATCTGACTCTGGGGTCTAAAGGACAGAACCCTGGAAAAACTAAATATAATTCCATAAAACAAATACTTCCCACACAATATTATTACATATTGTTACTGTCACGTTTTAAAACCGTATTTCAAGTAAACCCCCACACAGTTTAGAGCATGCAAAGCAATAATTTGATCTTTTAGCAGCAGATAAGCAGTAGTTAGTAGATAACACTTCCTGTGTTTTGCTAGCTAGTTCTGTTAATGTTAGCACTGTTTTGCTAGCAAATAATTAGCTCTTCGTGAACAATGTGGACTGACACAACACTCAGCCAACTGTTTCTGTTCTGCACATGAAAAAAATAAATCAAATGCTTTAGTTACAGCCGCCTGGCTTAGCTATCTTTATTTTTAGCCTTGCTAGCGTGCTAACAGGAGCAGCAGCCGTCAGTTAGCTTTAGCTAGCTAACAGGCTATCTACCGTCTTACCTCTGATGTTCGGCTTAAAGTCGCAGTCGCAGCTGTCCGATATGGTGCAATAAAGTTTCTGAAAAACGCCACAAACTGGGTTAATAAGGTATAAAAGCAGCACAGACAGGGTGGCCAACATCTTCGCTGCCCGCTGGCAGACAGAAAAACTCCACTGGACCTCCTCTCACCGCTAACCGCCCGATTTGTAGTTTTTCTATTTGGAGGAAGCCGTCCAGGGAGGCGTAACGAGGTGACACAGAGGACTACAATTCCCAGAAAGCATCTGGCATAGGGCGTCGCTTACTGTACACGTTGGAGGATCACAGTCCAGAGAGCACAGCAGTAAACGCACCATCTGTACAAATACTGTTTTAAAATCACTATTTTAACAGAAATACATTCAAATGTCAACTTATTTAATTATTCTTAATAGACTAGAATAAAGCAGAATGGAAACGTTGTTGTAATAACACAGCAAACAGCTGTTTTATTAGCAAATAATTGAACAGAAAATGAACTTTTGAGCACTTGAAACATCTCTATTTGTTATAAATGGTAATTTTCTGTAGAAATAAATTGCAGTGGCACAGAACATCATAGAAAATGTAATTTATGTGGAAAATGTCCAAGCCGAGGACCGATTAAATCTGCCTTTTGTGTCTTTTATAGAAAAAAAAACAACTAACCAGAGCAGGAAAACTGAACAGAACAAAACTTTATATAGTTTTATTTTTAAAAATCCAGTCATCAAACACATGGCAGCAGGAGGGTAATAAGACTTTTTAGGAGATTTAGATATTTTAAAGTTGTTGGTCTTTATTTCTATTATTTGTGATTCCATCATCTTTACAAAAAAAAAAGTCAACCTCAAATTTCAAATACGTGTGAAAAACACCGGTGTCTCCAATATTCAGCCTGAGACAAGTCATGTTTGCCTTAACGGAGGCCGAGAAACACAAGAGACAGATGTATGTGACAGTTTTACAAATAAACTGAC
Organism: Pempheris klunzingeri; assembly: GCF_042242105.1. Classification (NCBI taxonomy): domain Eukaryota; kingdom Metazoa; phylum Chordata; class Actinopteri; order Acropomatiformes; family Pempheridae; genus Pempheris; species Pempheris klunzingeri. The sequence continues at coordinate 2,657,152 of NC_092018.1, read as the reverse complement.
TTGACAGTGAGGTAAACATGTTTATTTACATTTCACATTTCAGATAAATATTAGACATTAATACCATGTAAAGTCATAGAAGTGCTCTGTATCTCTATGCTGTGCTCACACTTCCAAGTCATAGTGATAATGAGAGTTACAGTATATGTAATAACGCGAAAAACTGCTTTAATTTTGAGGGAAGCAGGAAAAAAGGAAGAGGAACTGACCCGAACACCCAGATTACATTAAATATCCACTTAGAATTAGAAAATCCTAATGTTTAACACCTGATGATCATAAAAAAAATACTAAAAAAAATGGAAATGCAGACAGTGTTATTCTGTTATTGCGTTGTACAATATGACATACAGTCCGTGCAGGTGTAGATTTAAGGAAGGTCCGGCCTTCAGCAGACATAAAACATTTCTATAGACTGGGGCGCAGCCTCGTCTCTGTTTGCGACGTGCATGAGAACAGATCTCAGGCTTCCTGTAACACAACCAGAACCACGTATTCACACTGATACCTGACATGTTGGTTCGCTGTTGGGTTGAAGACGTCCTCTGGTAGGAAGCCTGAACGTATTAAATAAAAGATGGCGATGGTTTCCTCAGTTAAGAATGTAGATAGAGATAAATAATGAGGACGGTAAATGAAAATGCAGTGACAATTAAACTGCAGATTTTCCAAGATGCTGTTGTAAAGTTTAAAGGATGACTATTTTTAAACCTGGGCCCTTTTTAAGTAGCTGGTAGGTACCAAAACATTTGGAGTTAGTCCAGTAGATCACCTTCACCAGCAGCTGAGAACATTATGGAAAGGATCCCTACAGAGAGAGACCTGGAAGATCCTTTTGGTTTAACCACAAACAGCCGTTATGTCGCTCTCTGCACACACACCAGACTACATTCATAAAAACACTGATTTTACCTCGCTGGTCTGCTGCTGCCTCGCTCAGTTAATTTGCTTGTGTTCTTGTGTGTTACACAAGTATTGTGCTGCACTAACTAATCACTTTAAAACACACTCCTAAATCCCACTATAACACCAACGAACAGCAGCAGCAGACCAGTAACTACCGTGTAAAATTACTGTTTTTATCAATGGAGTCTGGTGGCTTTGAGGAGAGCGATATAACGGCTGTTTGTGGTTCAATAAAAAGGATCTCACAGGTCTATTTCTGCAGGGATCTTTTCTTTTAAGACACTTCAAATAACAATCTGAGCCTGTCAGTGACTAAATCAAGCACTTTTAGTGGACCTATTTTGATCTGGCGCCCTAAAGGATTACATTACAGCCATTATATCTCGTTCGCTAGTGAAGGCGATCTACTGGACCAATTCTTTTATACCTCCCAGTCATTTTGTACCCAAAGTATTTATAAAAAAACATAAGGCCAAGGCCAAAAGTGACCCTTTACAGGCTCAGCTTCAAAGGCACTGGTACGAGAATTGAACCATTTAACATGAGAACACATCTGAAGATTCATCATCCTGCTGATGGGCTTTTGAACATGAATCTGAATCCCAACAAGCTCCAGAGGACCAGGTGAAAAGCTAAACCACCATAAACCCCCTCTCAAGTATCTCAGCCTGTTACCTTTGGGCAGGTTTTTAGGGCGAGCGTCCTCAGACATCCCCCTTTTCTAATGACGTTCACCGCTGCAGGGAGGAGCTGCTCAGCGTCCCACACACACACACACGTACACACACACACCGCAGGACTGGGAGCTCGTCCCGGATAAACAAAGTCATCAAAAACAGGTCTAGGTAGGGTCAGCGCGGTCTGACAGGTGGCTCCAGCTTGTTGGACAAGGCGGTCAGCACCTGGTCAAACTTGGCGTAACGAAGAGCCTGGTTCTCCTCGGCTCCCCTGCTCCCCCACAGCAGCCTCATCTGGAAGTCCGTCAGGAAGATCTCCAGGACCTCCGGCTGCTCCTGGAAGCCTGCGGCATCAACACGATAGCATCTGCTTCTAAAAATATACTTCTGACTGATTTATTTTCTTACTTTAACTCCATTATTAAAACCCTTTTCTTCTTCAAATACCAAATTCAGAAAACAGCACCACTGAGAAAAAGGATCCTCAAAACATATTTTGATGGTTGACATCTTGAATAACTCTTAAAAACAGCACTGAACTAATGTTTATGTTTAATTTAATTGCCTCTGAAGCACCTATGGACTCATGACATTACACCAAAGATCAGATCTCAGCAGCCGGACGGATAAAAACACACATCACATCTTTTTTGACATGATGAGTTGTTTTCAGCCTCCTTCACTGCTGTCTGAGCATCGCTGGGGGGCGCCAAAGGTCAGCAGAAAGTTTAAAACCCCTACAAACGGTAGCGTACACTGGCCTGTACTGGGCATGCCTTCATTTTACCTATTCGTTTATTGATTGATTGATTGACTGACTGATTGATTTCAATGCAGCAGTGGACGGCAGTGAGTGTGATTTAATGGGAAAATATAAGAAACAATAAGGTTTCTTCTTTTTATAATATCAAATTGTGGCGCTTTCCTTTAAATTTAAGCTTCCACACAACCGTCATCACCTTCAAACTACGTAAAGTTGCTGTATGTCTTCACTATTTTGTTATTCAAAGAACTATTGATCAGCTACACACCCAACACCTCTCTCTCTCTCTCTCTCTCTCTCTCTCTCTTACCTTGTAGTTTGCCCTCAGCGTTTGTGCGGTAGATGCCCCCCAGCTGAGCGATGGTCCTCGCCGCCCCCAGGTGGAACATGACCACGTCCACCCCGACCTCCACCGTCTCCCACAGCTCCGCCCCGTCGCCCACCGCCGCGCTCCTCTCCAACAGGGACAGGAGGGGCAGGACGTGGGGGAACGTGGTGTTGGACAGCGGGCAGCTTTCTGGAAGGAATGTTTCTGTTTAAAGGGAGGTGAAACCAGTGCGTAATAAGATTTTAGCGTTTCTCAGTCAGTGTAGGAGGACCTGTACCTCTGCCGTCGTTCAGACTCTTCATAAACGGCCTCAGAGTTTTCTCGTAGAGGATAGCACCCTCTGTGTGACGCTGCCGTAACGCCGTCCAGGTCTGCTCCAGACGAGACACCTGACGCACACAGAAAACATCTCCATTCAAACTTTTGCTTTCCAAAAGCTGGGACAGAGCGGCACAGATCTGACTGTCCTCCCTCTACCAGAAGGTGATCGGTAGTTGGCTACTACTACTTTTAGGATTTTTAAATCAGAGCCCTGTTTTATTTTGGGTTCAAAAAAAGTTTTGGAATTGGTCCAGTAGATCTGCAAAACTGGCTGCGACTGCACCTGATCACAGTAGGTCCACTAAAAGTGCTTGTTTGATCCACTGACAGGCTCAGAGTGTTATTCTAAGTGTGTGACAGCATTATGGAAAGGATCCCTACAGAGAGAGACCTGGAAGATCCTTTTGGTTTAACCACAAACAGCACACACACCAGACTACATTCATAAAAACAGTGATTTTACCTCGCTGGTCTGCTGCTGCCTCGCTCAGTTAATTTGCTTGTGTTCTTGTGTGTTACACAAGTATTGCGCTGCACTAACTAATCCTTTCAAACACACTCCTAAATCCCACTATAACACAAACGAACAGCAGCAGCAGACCAGTAACTACCGTGTAAAATTACTGTTTTTATTAATGTAGTCTGGTGGCTTTGAGGAGAGCGATATAACGGCTGTTTGTGGTTCAATAAAAAGGATCTTACAGGTCTATTTCTGCAGGGATCCTTTTCTTTTTGCTTTTTGTCTCTGCACACACACCAGACTCCATTCATAAAAACAGTGATTTCAGTGACAGTGACATCCTGCTGTGTTGGTTTATGATCTCACCTAACTTGTCATGTCATGCTACCAACTTTCACATAAAGACTAAAGGGCACAGAGGCCCACATGATAAGCTATCACTGCTGTTTTATAGCACTGGATGAAGATCATCTGTGCGAGGTGCAGTACTGTCAGTGTATGATGGTGTTTATTGTTACTTCTATACAGAGGGGAGCGGCTAAACTTCAGCTTTCACTGCAAGAATGTTCACACAGTGAGGTTTTCGTCTAGTTTAGTTTCAACTAGAGATCTTTGCTGCACAACAGCCCGTCTCTCTGCCCATGACTTTAGAGGAAACATCAGTCTGTGTGACGCACGTCTACCTGCGGCAGCTCTAACGCTCTCATGACAGCAGCAAAGCCGAACATGTCGCCCATGGTGCTCTTGAGCTCGGCAGCGATTTGGATGATTTTATGCAGCAGGGCGGCTCGCTCCTCCGTCGTCCCCGTGCAGCCCAACACATCCACGGCCAACGTGGTCGCCATGGTTTGGAACCTGCAGGAGGGTGGAGGCGTATATTATCATATCATCATATCATCATATCATAAACATCACATACTGCTTCGGGAAGTAAATCTTAATTGAAAAAAAAAATAGGGAAAGAGTAGTCTAAAGAAACCTCACCTCTCCAGCAGGTCCAGTCTCAACTGTTGGCCGTGTGGCAGCGTCAGCAGCTCCACCCCTGAACTAACTCCCATCATCCTTTGCATCTCCGGAGTTACCTCCAGAATCCTGGCCACCTGGGAAACACAGTCACATGTTTGTCGGTCCACTCCCGTGTGTGTGTGTGTGTGTGTGTCATCGTGTTTGGTCAGTGCACAGGATCTGAGCTGCCTTTTGTTAGCGGCAGCTAGTGTGAGCATATCCCAGATCCATCAGAGCAACTCCTCGTGCATCGTCACGTATTTCTAAATGCTTTCCTGTACGAAGATTATAGGAATTACAATGTGCATTAAAACACAACACTGACTACGTTTACGGTTGAAGTCCTTATTCTGAAAAAGACAATATATCCTACACATTACATCACATTAAATATGTGGAAAAGTAGGAAGTAGAAGTCCTGGAGCCTCCAGCTATCTCTTATTCTTTTGACAACCTTCTTGAAAAGGTTATTTGCACATTTCCAAAAGCATGTTGACATCCAATGTCTTTCAAAATGTCTTCTTCAGGCCTGCAAACTGTTGGCTGCTTGGTTTGAGCTGACGGTACAGAGGCGAGAGGCCATGTGGCGCATATTCCAAATGCACTGTATACCTGTCCAAGGAATGCTCCTAAAAGCTAAATAATTGCTGTATTACCATGCAGTCAGCCTTGGTGATGTGTTTGGCCGCTGTCCTGGGGTCGACCTCGGCCAGCAGCTCCTTCACCCTCCGCAGGACGCCCACCTCCAAAGGCTTGTTCTCCTTTGGCATCAGCGCCGACTGGTACCTGCCGGGTCTGAAAGAAGAGACCGTCTCCACCACCGGCGTGAGGTACACGTTGCCGTTCTCCACCCTCAGGGAATCGACGCCCAGCGGCCCTTCCTCCGCCCGCAGCCTCTCCACGTAGCTCTGAGGGCCGGGGTACAGCTCTGTGTAGCAGCTGCCACCGGCATCAGAGGACGGGGAGTCCTGGTTCGGATCGGGTCGGGGTCCGTCGGCACACTGTCGGCGCAGGGTGCTGCTGGGGGAGGGCAGGGAGAGGGTGGCGTCCAGGCGCCTGGAGATGGACGGGGATGGAGCCACACTGGCTGCCCGGCTACTGCTGGGGCTTCTAGACTGAGGGGCTGGAGGAAGGGAGAGAAAGGAGAATATTTATTAACTCACTGCTGGCCCTGCAAATGATCGATGTATAGAAACACTTCACTAGTGCAGCTACACGTGCTTGTGGTTTGGCAGGAGCTCTTTTGGACTGAAGCTTGTTTAAAAATGTAAATAGTAAACATCATTTTGAACAAATGTAAAAAGTTGAAGTTGTCTAATCTGTTTGAGTAAATCAAAAAAAACCCTTTTTTCTTCAGATTAGTTTAGATTAGATTCTTGGATCCTCGCTGCTGTCTAGTGGAGCAGCCGATGTTTCCACCAGCTTGGAGCAGTTTGTGTCGTGAACAGAGTGCGTTATGCAATGCACCACATCGGTGAACAGATGGTGGAAGCTTTTGTTCTGTGGATACACATATTTGTTTTAAATGATAAGAACAACTAGAGGACTCTCTCTCTCTCTCCAGCCTGTAGGATATTGACACATCCACTACGTTCCCAATGAAAACCTGCTCTTCCCAGCTGGGAACCAACTTTTACAGGTCTTGAATCAACTTACTTTTGGTTTAAATGCTCCGAATGGTTCAAAGTAAGGTTCATGAACCAGAACGGGACCAGTTCCATGTATAAAACATACTGTGAACTTGATTGAATGAATATACTGTATACCAAACTGTGACCGACCAAATGACCAAATGATCGACTTATAGAGCTGCTGGTGGCGGCTAAAAATGTCACCTGATATGTTTCCGACATAACGCACACGTACGACGAAGGTCGCAGGCAAAATGAGACGGTGAGCTTTCATTTTAGGATTGTGTTTTCATCATTAAGTCTGCTGTTTGAGGACGCAGGTGACAGGAAACAATAAAAAATAATAAAAACTCTCATACTGCCAATTAAGCTCATGGGCAGGCTTTCGGTAATTTCCTGTATATCGATAGTTATCAGCCAAACATCACCAGTTTTCTTCATTTCACAATTCAAACAGGGTCAAAAAATCATTAGTCTGTTGCCGTTGACTCCCATACATATTGTTTTCTGGAATAAGGTCCCATGGTGGTCCAGAGAAATGAAGGACTTTCAACTTTGTGTTTCTACGTGGCACCTTTCCTCAATCACGACTCTGAAGAGGAATCAGATTGATATGATTATTGAAAACATAATGAAGAACTAATCAAAGAGGCAAACACGAGGACAGCTGAGTATTCTCTTCCTGGTTTCAACAGTTCAAAACTATTTGTCGTCATATGCGATTCATTTGCCTCACTAAAGAACTGTTTGTTCACGACGGGCTATGAACTGGCTGATGACCCTCAACTTGAACCACACTGGAAACACAGTGACGTATCAACCAGCCATGTTAAACTCCCTTCCCTCCACACTTTTCCAGCATTTTCCTTTATTCTATAGTTCTTTTGTTGTCTTGATTTTCTTTCTTAAAGAATCTTTAAAAACCTTAAATATTTATTTTTACTGTTACCGTAAATAATAAAGTATTTTTCAGACAAATAAAATTAAAAAAAACAATTCAAGACAAAACAAAAAGCTTTCTACAAGTAATAAATTTACAAAAGATTTGCCTTGAGCATTATGAGCAAATATAGTAACGATCAACTGCATCAAACTGCATAGAAACACAACATATTTTGCTTATTACATCTTAAAACCTAAACTAAATCAAAACATACACATGATTATGTCTAATCTTATCTATTATATCTAATCATTGCGTGGACTCTGATCACTACAGTTACATTACAGGTTTATTTATTATATCGTTGCTGCTTCTCAGTAATAAAAATGCTCAGGAGAAGCATCTGCACAGCTAATTTCAACACCATCAAATCAAAAGCTTCAAACTACGAGTGGGAAACTGCTCTTAGTGATGAACAGATTAACAGTTTAAACTAAAAATGCTACATGTTTTACAAACGGGAGGAAATGTGATTAAAACAACAACACAAAAAAAAACAAAAATTCACCTTTGTTCCCTTTTGACTCGGCCACCTCGGGTTAGTCTTATCTCAGTACTACATCTTAGGTTTAAACTCTGAGTTCACCACGTGAAGCTCACTCTGATTCCCTGCCTTGCGTAACCAACCTGCTGCTGCTGCTGCTGCTGCTGCATAAACCACACACACTCTGAACTTTAGTCCTGTTACCTCAGTGCCAACGCCCTCCGAGCTGCTCTGACCGTCAGAACTGGGAGACTCTGAGTTAGTGAGACAGAAGCTGGACGCACAAACAAGCTCGGTAAGTGTTTAGATCCAAGTATCCAGACCGGTGAAAGAGTTTAAAGAGCTGCTGGTGTGTTAATGTTAATGTTAATGTTGATGTAAACACTTTTACTGATGTTTCACTGCAGTTGTTTTTGTGTCCACGCTGCCGGATCACTTGAGCATTACTGCGGGTTTGTATGTGCGTGAATGGAGGGTTCGGCTAAACTCGGAGTACTTGCAGATGTGTGCTGCAGTCTCCAAGTCTCACAGAGTCAAATACCAACATCCAGATGTTTCCTATCACCAACCTGCACAGCAGGACTGCACTTTACGAATGCACAGAGCAACCTGACTTCAAACTGTCCACATTCACCACTGAGGCATTCCTGATTGTGTATTTTATAATCCGTGAGAGGAAAATCAGAGTTTAGAGGTATCACAGCACAACAACAAAGACAAAGTGTCCTATGTAATTGAAGAAGGAACGCCGCTGATTTTTATCTACTCACATAATAGCCTTATGTTTCCTGTACACAGGGTAAGACTTCATCTTCCCTTCTACAGACAGAAAATGACTGCTGGTATTAGTATTTATTCCAGGAAAAGTCATTCATAACTCGCATAAAAAAAAACGTATGCAAAGCAGCTCACATCATTATTATTTTGAAGTGTCTGTACTGTTGTTTTATATATTTTAATCAAAATGTGCTACTAATCTATTGTAGTATTACCACTTGTATTCTTCTTCTATATATCGATATTATTCTAATAGTCGTAAAAAACAAGTAGTGTCTTTCCCGGAGAGAAGAAATACTTTTGCTCACACAAAATACATAACAGCACGTTTTAAGTACTTTTTACTGACAGCTATGGTTGCTGCTCTCAGTAGCACCACATGTAAAAACTCGTCTGACCCTGTTCAACGCCGATCATTACTGAGCAACACATGAGCACAAAGCTGTGACACCTGAGAGAGGGAATGCTTTTGCGAAAACCTCCTGGGATTTTGCAGCAGGAATTCCCACACCGTGTGGTTGTGTAATCAGGAAACTGTTTCTGAGCTGTAGGGAATCTGGGAGTTATGCAAGTGTTGGGGCTCAAGAGTGCCTGAGGAAAAGAACGAAAATCCTCCGTGCAAAGACTTGTGGTGTGCATCAGTTTTAGTTTGGCCCCAATTTAATGAAACTTTTAACAAACAATCTTTGCTGTCGGTGTGAATAGAGAGCCCACTGACATTTGGCTATTAAAATAACTACTAATTACAATACATGGCGCAGATTGAAGTATTCATCTTATATTTTCCCCTATACAACGTCTCATAAAACGAAAAAAAGGTATCATGGGGGGACGCTATAAAAAGGCTCTAAAATTAGTGAAAAATTATGGCGTTAGTGTTCTAGGGTTAAACATGAGTGACAGTAACGTGAATACATCTTCATATGATGCTTTCGTATCTGAGTAGCCACAAAGATCTATGTGACGAAAATTTAAGCATCTGCAAATGTCCACAAATGTCCATGTCGACTTCGGCGAGGACGTCCGAAATGCAGCTTAAAGTTTAAGGTGCATAGTAAGTGTGCAAGTAAGGTCAATACAAAGAAATAAAGAGTTGTTACCTGAAGCAGTTACAAGAATCGTGCAATCAGGTTTTAAATGATCTAATGACTTCCACCTCAGGCTCTGATTTTCAAACTTAAAAACAAGTTGCCTCTTGTGGAAACTCAAATTTCCCAACATCTCTTAAGGATCAGTTGAGGCGGTCATCTGGAAGCTGGACTCCTTCTCAGTGGATTTGATTAAAAACCTGTGTCCCAATAAAATATCCGACTCAATGTTCCGTTGTTTGTTAGGTTGATCTGACATCCTTTCGTCTCTCTTCACAGACTCTCTTGCAGAAATGTACCAGCAGACGTTGGTGGCGCTCGCGGTGCTGCTCTGCTCTTCACCGTCAGTAAATGCAGGGAAAGTCTTGGTGTTCCCTGTGGATGGAAGCCACTGGATCAACATGAACGTCCTAATCGAGGAGCTTCACTCCAGAGGCCATGAAGTCATGGTGCTGCGGCCGTCAGACAGCTGGTACATCAAGGCAGAGTCCCCGCACTACAAATCCATCACGATACCTTCCTCTGGAGGCTTTAACGAGTCAAACTTTGGGGAATTTGCAGACACAATGCTAAACATGCGACGGAAAGGAGCTTCGCTTTGGGCTCGTATATCTCTTGAGTACCAGTTGGTGGAACAGTTCTATTATATGAATAAATACATGCTTCAGATAGTGGAGGAGATTTTCGAGAACGCCGAAATGATGCAGAGTCTTCGTGACGCCAAATATGATTTGGTTCTGACGGACCCTGC